>NW_015164183.1:1401228-1427107 GCF_001447785.1 Gekko japonicus
CCCGAGGAAGCGTCCGCCATGCGCGGGAGCCAGACTGGAAGCCCCTGGTCACCTAATCTCTTGGAGGCTTTCAGGTGCAAACTAAAACTTAAACCCCCCAGGGAATCCTGGGGTCGTTCTAAACATTTTCTCCAATAGGATAGAATTCTGACATTGACTCTGGCATTCAATGAGGTAATTCCCAGTTCAGCCCTCATTAATGCCACTGGCGCACCCCTTGGCAAGGCAAGAATCCGCCTCATAAAATAATTCTGTACTATTTCTAATGAGGACAATATCTGATCTCCCCAGCCCCAGATTTCTGATCCATATAGCATGGCTGGAATTATCTTACTCCCATACAGTTTAAGAACTGGGTCTACCATGCCTCCTCCCTTAGAAAAGAAGAACTTCAATAGAGCCCCCAAATTCTTCATAGCAGCAGCTTTTAATGATGTAAGGTGGGGGCACCAGGAGAGAGTTTCAGAAAAGGTTAAACCCAGATATTTATATATGCTGCATTGTTCAATCTGGGTGCCAAGAATACTCCAGGTAGATTTCTTTGGGTGTTTCCTAAAAACCAGAACTTTTGATTTGGCATAATTTATTTGCAAGCCTTCCGCATTGCTGTACTCACCCAATTTATTCAGCAGTCTCCTCAAGCCAATCTTGGTTAAGGACAGAAGGACCATATCATCTGCATACAGAAGGATTGGAACTTTATGTTGTAAAATGGCCGGGGCCATATATTTACTACTTTCTAAACTAGCTATTATGTCATTTAAATACAAGTTGAACAAAGTGGGGTCTAACACGCAACCCTGTTTCACCCCTTTCAGTACTTGGATGTCCTTGGTGAGTAAGCTTTCTCTCCCAACCTTAAACTTTATGTTGGTATCACAATGTAGCTGACTAATCAGATATACTAGCCACGAGTCAATGTTGATGTTCAAAAGCCTCTGCCATAATCTACCTCTATCTAAAGAATCAAATGCTGAAGCCAGGTCAATAAAGCCTGCATATAGGGCTTTTGTAGGACCTCTAATGGCCTCTGAAGCCAAGATAAATAGGGTTTGACATTGCTCGATGGTAGAATGACCTTTTTTGAACCCTATTTGGAGGGGGTGGATTAAATTATTATCAATAACATAATCCTCTAATTTATTTTTTAAATGCTTACTATATAGTTTAGAGGCAATTGGCAACAAACTAACTGGCCTATAGTTGCCCGGCTTGTTCCGATCCCCCTTCTTGTAAATTGTAACGATGATACTCATGGTCCATCCCTTTGGAAGTCTACCCGTTCTGTCAATTAGGGTGAAAAGTCAATATTTGTTTAAAACTGCCAGAATCAGATCTTTGCCTGGAGATTTACCACTGGGCAAAGATAACTACCTCACTTCCTACTTTGTGACTGCAGGCCAAGGAGCTGTGATGGGTGGAGCGAGGTTAACCTGACTATTCCTACCCTCACCACCAAAGACCTTTGAAAAATGGTCAAACCATGTCTCAGCCTGGATACCAGGATCCTTCCCCAAGTTTTGACATCCAAGACCAATAGAAATCAGGTGCCAAAATCTGCCCTCATTCCTCCTATCGCTGCCTCTTGGAGTTTCGCCCATAAATGAGCAACAGATGCCTGCTTCTTTTTCTTTAGAAGATCTTTATACTGACTCCTTGCTCTACCTAGGATCCTAAATGATTCTGTATCCTGAGCGGCAGAGCAACAGCATTGAAAGGAAGGTGGAAAAGCAAAATGAAGTGGTGCACAAAATACAAAACATAAAACGCTAAGCTAAAAATAGTCACAGATTTAAGACACCTCCTGGAGGTTGGTGCCCAGATAAAACTAGATTAAGTAAAATAAAATAATAAAGTTAAAAGGTTAATAGCTAAAAGTTTAAAAATTCCACGAGAGTGAGGAGGCATCCTCCCACTCCCTCTCCAGCACCAGAAGTCGCTCTCTACATGGGGCTGCCCTTGTCTCAAATCTGGAAGCTGCAGCTTGTGCAGAACACAGCGGCGAGGCTGCTGTTGTGTCTTCCTATGCGGGAACACATCCAACCCACCCTAAAAGCGCTGCACTGGCTGCCTATAGCATATCGGATTCAGTTCAAGGTGCTGGTTCTTACTTTTAAAGTCCTGTATGGTCAGGGACCTACTTACCTAAGGGACCACCTTTCCCCACATGTTCCCCAGAGGGCACTAAGATCGGGATCCCAAAATCGCCTGGTCCTCCCGGGCCCTAAAGAAGCCAGGCTGGCTGCAATGGGGGCCAGAGCCTTCTCTGTGGCGGCCCCTTACTGATTACATCAGGGCCCTGTGAGACCTTTTACAATTCTGCAGGGCCTGTAAAACAGAGCTCTCCCACCAGGCTTTCAATTAGGGTGCCGCCTTTAATATCTTGGCCCTGGCCCCAACACCATCATCAATACCATCATCAGCACCAACAGCCTGGCAGGAGACCGGATTACGGTGGTAGGCGACCGCTTCAAATGCTGAGAGAATGATGCCATCTCTTATCAACATCTGTTTGAACATGTATGATTTTATATATTGTGATTTTAAGTAACCTGTGTTTTACTATATGCTAATGTTTTAATGTATATTTTTATATATGTATACTGTGAGCCGCCTTGGCGGGGAGGTGAGGGATATAAATATAATAATAAATTTAAAAATAAATAAAATAAAATAACCACTACACCAAACTGGCTAGTCCTGCTTCTTTCCATTTATGTCTGGCTTTAGGAGGGAATCTTCTAAAGCTAGTGTTAATTTAGTGCCCCAGTGCACTTATCTTATTCACACTGCCGTAGGCTGCATACAAGCAGCTGTGGGATTGAAGAGTTTATTTACTTTCCTAATGAAAGGATTACTTACCACGGCACATAAACGGTAGATGGTTAGAAAGGGAGGAAGTTTTTTTAAAAAACGTTGAATGACACCAAATTGACCAAGTATTAGCTGCTTATAGCATACAAATAGCACATGTTGTCCACTGTAAATGCTATCTATAGCATCATATGCACCATAAGCATAAATTAGCTGCATTGCAATACATATTTATATATCTAGTGAGTAACCTGCTCAGGACTGCTACAGCCCAGAGGCTCCAACATACCTCTAGTGTTTCTTGGGAACATCAAAATGCTACAGTGTTCTGGAACACAATCATCAAGGTAATCATGTGAGGCTATTTCTGATATTTATTGATATCAAGGTATGAATGCTTTCCTTTGGCTATGGGAGATAAAAGTTTTCATCATTTACATATAGCATTTATACTGTATTTTTGATGTTTTATGCAGCAGCCTTAAAGAACATTCTGTAATCGCAGTATTATTCTCATCAAGGATGAAGACTGCATAGCTCTGAGCAATGTGATGGAGCCATTTTTTACCACGGTATACATCATCCATTATCATTTTTTCTCATTCAGTTTTGTTAATCTTTGAACCATTACAACAACCTACAAAACCTATTTGGCCACAACTGAAAGATCAGACCTGACAACATATCACCCATTCTACTGATCCACAGGTCATTAGGCAGATATTAAAGTGTCTGCCTTAAGAAATCTTAAACCAACATCACAGAATCAAAATAATAATCAGCAGTTGGAAATACTCTTGCAGACAACAAAATTATAATAGCCAATCCCTCTAGATTCACTTGATTTTGTTGTTGTTCAGTCGCACAGTCGAGTCCGACTCTTCGCAACCCCATGGACCAGCTCCCGCCAGGCTCTCCTGTTTTCCGCCGTCCTCTGAAATTTGCTCAATTTCATGTTTGTTGCATCTATGACACTGTCTAACCATCTCATCCTTTGCTGTCCCCGTCTTCTTTGACCTTCAATCTTTCCCAGCATCAGGGTCTTCTCCAGTGAGTGCTCCCTTCTCATTTGGTGGCCAAAGTATTTGAGCTTCAGTTTCATTATCTGGCCTTCCAGGGAACAGTCAGTTTTGATTTCTTTTAGGATTGACTGATTTGATCTTCTTGCAGTCCAAGGGACTCTCAAGAGTCTTCTCAAGCACCATAGTTCAAAAGAATCTATTATTCAGCGCTCGGCCTTCCTTATAGTCCAACTCTCGCAGCCATACATGACTACTGGGAATACCATTGCTTTGACCATGTGGACTTTTGTTGGCAGGGTGATGTCTCTACTTTTTATCATGCTGCTTAGGTTCACCATCGCTTTCCTCCCAAGGAGCAGCCGTCTCTTAATTTCATGGCTGCAGTCACAGTCTGTGGTGATCTGGGATCCCAGGAATATGAAGTCTGTCACTACTTCCACGACTTCCCCTTCTATTTGCCAAGGAGTGATGGGGCCGGATGCCATGATCTTAGTTTTTTTGATGTTGAGCTTCAAGCCCACTTTTGCGCTCTCCTCTTTTACCCTGAGCAAGAGGCTCTTAAGGTCCTCTTCACTTTCTGCCATTAGAGTGGAATCGTCTGCATATCTGAGGTTGTTGATCTTTTCCCCAGCAATCTTAATTCCCGCTTGTGATTCATCTAGGCCAGCATTTCGCATGATGTACTCTGCATATATATTGGACCAGGGGGGACTTTTAAGTAACTTTTTTCCCACCATAGAGAACAATGGAGGGGATGGGGCAACCTGTTTGGGGACCCGTAGAATTGGACCCCCTGGTCCAATGCTCTTGAAACTTGTTTGGTATCTTGGGGAGTCTTTCCCTCAAGCCCCCTCCCCTCTAGCCCCCAGAATCTACCCTATGTTTTCACCATTGACTTCAATGGCCCATAGGATATAATGGGGCTGGAATTGACTCCGGAAAAGACTCCGGAATCACTTGTACTGATGAAACTGACATGCGGGAGTCTTACTGCCAGCCGAAATTGATTCTGCCGGATTCGGCCGAATCCAAATGGGCCGAATTTTTTTTTTGCACACCCCTACTATAGAACCCACCCCCCAAGCAATGCTCCCTCTAAGATGTGGAGTCTTGTGAGCAAAAATTCTACTTTGTGAGCTACTGGCATTAAAGTTGTGAGTGACCAATTTGGCTATTGCATAAATTAGTTTGCTCTGGAGCCATCCTTCCTGAGCTAATTAAAAAATGTGTGAGACAGAGGCTAAAAAATGTGTGAGACAGAGGCTAAAAAATGTGTGAGACAGAGGCTCACACTAACTCACCTTAGAGGGAATACTGCCCCAAAGCAATCATTTTCTCCAGGGGAACTGATCGCTGTAGTCTGGAGATTATCTGTACTTCTGGGAAATCTCCTGGCCCCACCTGGCGATTGGCAATGCTGTTATGGGGCCTCTTAAACTTGACATAATTTAGGGCCTTGTCATGTCTTCTTTCATCTGTGGTTTAACATGAGACCTGAATATAGCTATCACAATCTTACTATTCAGCTTCCACATGTCAGGCAGCCCGGTCCTGTTGACCACCATGGCCCAGCTAAAATGACATAATTTTTTCTTGATCCTACTGTACTCAAGCACTAGCAAAATGTGTAGCTGTAGAAAGAAGGGATCTGCCCCCCTTTAATCTTTCTGCCTTTTGCCCTGGTACTGTTTGTGCGGTAACAGCTACCCTCTGGTGCAAAGACTTCGTTATTCCAGTAGAATTTTGTGAACTCTAATAGCATTGTGCTGTACCAGACCAAGGCATTTAGAAATGATCCCATCCTGATCAGAACAGATATCATTCAAAGATCAACTCTGCAAATGTACAAGGGGGTTTATTAGTGCATTTTATGTCCATACTTCCTAAATTTAGGAGGGGGGGGAATACTCAGAAAATCCAGTTGGACATTTTAGAGTTAAAAACAAAACAGAGCATTAGCTTTCATAGGTTGTTAGCTACTTCATCAGACAATGATGGGACTGATAGCTGCAAGATGGAGGATCAATGGGTACAATGTTTATGCAAGGGACATTCGCTAATAAGGCACCCTTCCTTTGAGGCACCCTCTCTCAGTTGTTAGAGCTAGGGCTGCTATCCCCCCATTGGGGTGAGGAATCCCATGCCACTTGTAGATGCTCTCTGCCACTGCTCAACTGGCCAATGGCAGAAACATGGGTAGGAAACTTCAGGGGATTTGATGCACAGTCCAACACATTGACATCACTCCCTCTGTGCCTAGAAGTGATGTCAGCACATCACCATGGACACCATAGCATTTGGGCAAAACTTGATGGTTAACCCACTGGCAAAATGCTGATAACACTTCTCAGGAAGGGAGAATTAAGATGAATGGGGAGTGCATGGGGAATGACGTCTGCACATCACTGGGGATGTCAGCAAATTGCCAGCGAGCCCCCTCCCCGTAAATCCCCTTGCCTGTTGCCAGGCAGTTCCTGGCAACCCGAGTTAGTTCCCAGATATTGCCTTGGTTTACCAAGGGCTGCAAGCAATGAAAAGATGAGAGATGGCTAGCTTGATAGAAAAGGAAGACTCAGGATGAATCCAATAGGACAGGCTAAAGCTTATTTCAAAGCTTACCCTATGGTGATGATGGCAGTGTGGCACAGACCTGAGTCTGGCATAGTTTAACATTGGGCAAAAGCAGAGCTCATTCTATGCACAACCTGACTAAACCACATTTTAGGCCACCACTTTTCTGTCACCATTTGGTCTGCAGGAGGAGCTGGTCTGAGGCTTGTTGAGAACTGGCCTGCAGGAGAAGTTGGATAGGTGGATAGCTCAGTCGCCTGCAGTGACCATTTTGCAGATAAAATCTCTCACATTCATACCACCACGGACTCTACATTAACAGTGACAGAGTTAGAGGGTGCCCCAGTGCTCACTTGCCCAGTTGCTTGTCAGAGCTGTTTTGTGGTGGTTTCAGGAGGCGTTTTTGTGGTTTCAGTCATACCTGCAAGGTAGTTTTCAGAAGGTGGTGCTTGGTGGATGCTAGCTGGCACTATAGAGGCTGACAGAATTTAGTCCAACATAAACTTTGAGTTGGAACTCACTTCATTAGATGAATAATTAATACAGATTATACTGGGGAAGGCCAAGGATAGGGATGCCTGAAGTTATACCTGTTCAGATTGCATCCTGATCACTGGTAATGAGTATGCTACTGATTTACCAATGAGTAAATTAAATGTTTACTGAGTTCACTGTATAGCTATATTACAAAGCTATTTAAAATTTTTAACAATAAAACTGTGGTTTGAATTTAAGATATTAGACAGCTAATAAAAATGTATATTACTTCTAAACTCTCTAATACAAATTCATCATGACTTCTGTCTAGACATAAGAACAGACTTACTGAATCAGTCTAAGCATCTGTTTAGTCCAGCATGGTGTTTGAACCAACAACCATATGTGCCTACACACCAGCAGGTCAATGGAATTCCTGTTAACACTGACTGCCTGGGATCACATTATGAATGACAGGCAGCCCTTCCATCCAACAGAGAGAGATGCAACAAAGACATTATCTGACTTGCACAGAGAACTGGAAATGCAGCTCCAGGATATAGTCAAAGAGTTAAGGGTGGCACCAGTACTGCAGCCTTGTAACTTTTCCAATACAGTCTGAGTAACTGAAACCATAAATAATCCAAGTACTATTAAATCAAACTACAAACATGGGTCTTTACAAGAACCTGACAGGGTTTAATATATGATGAGAGAGTTTTGTTTGGTGGGTTACAAACCATGAATGGGATGTGATATGATGTTGTGTGATAATTCATTGGACAATTTGTTGGCAGAGTTTAAATAGGCCAAGGAATGGAGCACCAACTGTTTAAAGAAAATAACTCGGTTTATTAAAGAAGAAATAAACTCTGATTGAACAGAGCAGAGGGAGAGAGACTTATCTGACTGACTGCTGTGACAGAGAGGAACAAAGGGGGAAGGCTCAGTTGAAGCAGAAAGTCTCCAAAGAGCCAATCGGGAGACAGGAAGGACATATTTTGCAATTGTGGGAAGTCCCTAATCTAGCTATGCTAACTAGCAGTCCTTCCGCTGTCCCCAATAGGCTGTTCTTCTGATCTTCTTCAAGTAGGTGAACTATAGACCTTGTATATTGCAGCACAATTAGCTGTAGCTAGCAGCCCAACAGGAGAATTTGGAGGGTGTGGGCAATGCATGTCAACATGCAACATAACTTTTGGCACAAAACTGGAAGTGGAGTTATCATGTCAGGGTGACACTCTAGGATTCACTATGCTTAAATCCCCCTGAATGTCCCTCTGCCGGCCTGTCAAGCAGTGGCAGGCAATCAGGAGGGGGGAGGGCTGGGGCAGGAAGAATCCAATTATAGCTATAGCAAGAGATGTTCCCCACCCCTAATTAGCTGAAAGCTAATGTGAACAAATAGACTTTTATGTAAGAAACGTTAGATCAAGGATGAAACATAGCTTGGATATAGAGATGAGTTTGAAATCCTCACCCTTGCTGTTTGAACCCTAAAATCCCTGTTTCAATTCACACCATTCCTTCTGTGAATTAAAATAGGATTCTTTATTTCCTCACAATTTTCTGGAACTTTGTACTGATTTTCCCCACCAATATATAGTAAGTAAGTAAGTTCTTTATTACGATCATAGACCAGTATAATAGAAGACAAATAAGTACAGATAAGGGAGCAATAAAATTATAAAATATAATGGCATCTAAAATTATAAATAGGAATCTAAAAATTTTAAAATACAGAGATGATAAAATCAATATTAGGATCAGAAGTTAGATTTAGGCCTATCTGTACTTTATTTCTTTATTTCTTTGCCAACCAACCAAATTTGGCAAACATCCTAGTCAGCTTTTGGTTATCCCCTGCCAGCATAATTGACAAAAGTATCCTTCTATTACGACCTGGAAAGGAGTTAACTATAGGCTTGATCAAAACTTCCCTAATATTTTGATATATAATACAATCGAAAATTGCATGCTCCAGTGTTTCATCAGTTCCCATCCCACATATACAACTTTTCCTCAGTGATCTAGTATATCTGGCCTCCATTATGGCTGAGGGTAAGGCGTTGTACACCAATATATACATTTTCAATGTCATTTGTGCACCAATAAATTACCAATGTACAATGACCTTATAAACATACTTCACAGATAAAAGATTCATGTGAACTTAATAAAAAACAAGCTGCAAAAATAAAATGCTGAAAAATATAAATAAAAACGTTAAAAAGTGGCATTTGTTTATCTCTAAATAGACTAATTAATACAGGTGGAGCTGCGGTGGCTCAAGTGGTTAAGACACTGAACTGGAAGGTCAGTAGTTCAGCAGTTCAAGACCCAGGTGCTGCAAGACGGAGTGAGCTCCCGTCTCTAGTTCCAGCTCCTGCCAACCTAGCAGTTCGAAAGCAAGAAATTGCAAGTAGATAAATAGGTACCACTTCGGTGGGAAGGAAACAGCGTTCCGTGCGCCTTGGTGTTTAGTCATGCCAGCCACATGACCACGGAAATGTCTTTGGACAGCGCTGGCTCTTCGGCTTTGAAACGGAGATGAGCACCGCAACCCTAGAGTCGGATTCGACTGGCTTTCGAGCAAGGGAACCTTTACCTTTAAATAGACTACACTATCTAATTATCAATGCCCCACTTTAAATTTGCCTTTGTCAAACTTTCTTTGAAATGGAACAAAGTTAGAGTCCAGTGGTACCTTTAAGACCAAAAAAGTTTTATTCAAGCTGTGAGCTTTCATGTGCATGCACACTTCACTTTATTTGCAAAACAGTGAAGTGTTTTTTAACAGGTAAAAAAATGACAAGCTTGGTTTCTGGTTATCATCTGTTTGGGTTCAACTGGGGGGAAAAACAACATAGGTAATAAATATGTCAGAACTGTAGATTGATGTACCCTAAATTGTGAGAATTAAATCATTTGATCCTATTGTTGCCAATATGCTAAAGGTGCTTAAGGTTCTTTGACTTATGTGGCTAGCCAATAAACCACATAGTGAAAACAATCTTCCAGGCAGTAAAGGGTAATAAAAAGTATTTATTCAAATAAAGGAACTCCCCTACAGCTTAATTCAGCCTGGGAAGTTCAACTAGCAAATGCAAGGAGCAGACTTATATACTCTTTTCTGCTCCTCCTTGTTTTACATCATCACTGACATCACTTAGGCATGCTCAGTTCAGTTCTCTTTGTCTTGTCAGTCATCAATCACATGTTTGGCACACAAAATGGTAATTGGCAGAGTTTCTTACTCCTACAGCACAGGTGAAACTCATTATGTCTGATTTACAGCTTTGTTTATTTTTTCCCAGTCTTCTGTTACCTTTGACTGAACTTTTTCAGGCTGGGTTCATTCTCAGTACAACTTTGTCAGTTCAGTTTATAACATTTGATTTTATACAGACATTTATACTTGCATCCAATGTTCCCTCTAAGCTGTGGAGTCTTGTGAGCAAAAATTCTACTTTGTGAGGTACTGGCATTAAAGTTGTGAGTGAGTGATTTGGATACTGCATAAATTAGTTTGCTCTGGAGCCATCCTTCCTTTGCTGAGACAAAAATGTGTGAGCCGGAAGCTAAAAAACCATGAGCTAGCTCACACTAACTCAGCTTAGAGGGAACACTGCTTGCATCTTGTATATAAACATGTTTTAAAGCATTTTATAAGCTTATTCTTACTAATAGGTATATAAAACATAATAGCATATCATTACAAGACATTCTAAAGCATTAAACTCCTTACATAAATTCTTTTGATATTTTAAAATAGCTTATATCATTAAACTCTCATAGACATCTTCAACTCACATTTTAGATTTCATTTTTGTCCTCTAGAATATTTTCTACAATTATTTTAAAGAATATTAGCACCTTTATGAAACTGCTTGTATTAATATCCAAGCTTATAGTTTATAAGACACATAGCTTGGTTTGGCCTGTAGGAGGCACCATTTCATAATTCATATAATTGACCCTTCTAGTCAGTGCCAAAAGGGATGACTTCATGTGCACCTGTATGCTTCTTAATTGTCAGACTGTACACTATTTGTCTCTGTGTTATAATACTCCTTAAAAACTTAAAAGCATAATATATAATTAATCACTTTCGTTTTTGGCTGAACTTAGTCAAAAGACATACTCCCTTCATTGAAAGACTTGATTAATTATCTTGTTTTTCCTCAAACTGTTCGTTAGCCCTTTTCAACTTAGTTCAGCTACTGGTCATTTGTACACCTGCTTGTGTATAATGATTTCTTTCTGAGGCAAACAGTCTGATTGCCTTAAATATAACACACAAAATATAGAATTGTTTAGCTTTAGCTGTTTGCAGACATCTTATACTTTATAACCTAAAATCTTAAGAACCCAAACCATTGTATCACTTCTATTAGGCTTAGACACTTTCCTTTGAAATAAAGGAGAGAGCAATTGGCAATTATTCAAACTCTCCCAATTAGCCACTGCGAGGAAATAAAGCTTTAAAAATAATATGATAGAGTAATTACTTAAAGCATCTGATAATTCAATATATAAAATAATACAATGCACGTATATAGAGAGGAATATTGCTTAAAGTTCAATATGTTACCTTTCATTTAAACATAAAAAATTGCTTTTACATAGAAGGAAAGAGCTGCTTCAAACTTTCTTGGCTTAGGTCATCCTGAACGACTGGCAACACCTGCATTTCAAAGGGCTCATAGCTATAAATTTAAAACTCCTCTCAGTTGAAAAGGTCACTCCTTTTTTCCTCGTTAAAGCAAGTGTTGAAAATATGTCAATTAAAAATGATTAATATCACTTAGTTTTATAACACAGTCTCGCATTTTAAAGCAGGATGTTAAATTCTCCAGGGGAGGCCCAAAGAATCATTCCTAAAGGACTTTTAACACAGCAATAAATAGAGCAAAGTATAAAATCTACAGTACATATATCTATTTATAGAGAAAAATGTTGCTTAAAGCATCTGATACAAGCCCCTATTGAAAGCTGCCTTCTACAGAGCAGAATGCCGCTTCAAACTTTTTTCCAACTTAGCTGGCTAATGATGTTAGGTCATCCTGACCTAAGCCAAACACCTGCATTTCAAAGGAACACATAGGGTTCTCATTGACTATAAATCTAGAACTCTAGACAAGTCTTCAAAGTTGGCAGCACATCACAAAATACTCTTTTTAAAACAAGAGCTGAAAACACATTGGTCACATTGACCATAAATCTAGAACTCTAGACAAGTCTTCAAAGTTGGCAGCACATCACAAAATACTCTTTTTAAAACAAGAGCTGAAAACACATTGGTCAAGCTAGTGTTCTTAAAGCAAGGTGTCAACTCTCCCAGGAGATTCCCAAAGAACTTAAGCTTCTCATTGGTCTCATTTAAGCAGCAATAATCAATACAAAATCATTTGGGAGCTTCTAGCACCCCCTACACTATCCATCTCCTTTCTAGCAATGAGGCAAACTTTAAAGCATCTTGACTATGTAGAGTATTTTTCTTGTCTCCAAAATAGAGAATTACATTTAAATCTACCATTTCAAATTACATTACATATTCAATTATATTCATAATTGTTAAGAGTAGTAAACTGAGATTTCTTTAAAGTAACATTTTGCTTCACTAAAACATGGAGTTAACTGACATAATCCTTTTCCTGGGGTGCAGTGTTGTCAGAAATCAACAAAATATTTCATTGCATGACAAGCACTATTATAATACACTATTTTTTAAAAAATTAAAATATAGGGGATGTATAACCCTTCTTGTTGAAAATCCATATGTGAGGATTGAATGAGTTAGCATATGTAATAGGATAAGAAACGAATATCCCTGTTGAGTCCTAAAGGGAGTATTGTAATAACTTGTAAATCAGCAATTTCCTTTTCCATTCTGTTCCTGAAGTTTCTCTCCAATAAAACAGCTACTTTGAGGTCAGCCATTGAATGTCCTGGAAGGTTGAAGTGTTCCCCTACAGGTTTCTTAGTCTTGTGATTCCTGATGTCAGATATATGTACATTTATCCTTCGATGTAGGGTTTGTCCTGTTTGTCCTATGTAGACAGCTGAAGGGCAATGTTGGCATTTAATGGCATATACAATGTTAGAAGATGAGCAAGTGAATGCATCTGAGATGGTGTAGTTGATGTTGTTGGGTCCAGTGACTGAGTGTATGTGGCAGCAAAGTTGGCCCCTGAGTTTATTGCAAGCTCTGGTACCAGTGTCCATGTTCAAATTAGATGTTGTATTATTGTGGGTGAGGAGTTGTTTTAGATTGGGAGGCTGTCTGTGCACAAGAAAGGGTTTACCTCCCAGTATTTGTGAAAGAGAACTGTCATTGTCCGGTAGAGGTTGTTAAGTCACTGATGATGTGTTGAACTGTTTATGTGACCACAAGGGGTGTTCTGTTATTGTATTTTTTGGGCTTGTCTTGTGACAGGATTTCTCTGGGTTCCATTCTGGCTTCGTTAATCAGTTTCCCGGCTTCATCAGGTGGATACTTTTAAATCCAAAAAGGTTTGTTGTAGATCCCTCAGGTGGGAATCTCTGTCTGTAGGACTGGAACAGATGCGGCTGTAGTGTAGAGCCTGTGTTTAGGGTGGTAGCTAGAGGCATGTAGGTATGTTTGTTTATCAGTAGGTTTCCGGTATAAGGTGGTGTCTATGTGTCCATTGTGTAGTCTTACAGTAGTGTCTAGAAAATGTATTTCTTGCATAGATTGGTTCATTGTCAGGTTGATGATGGGATGAAAGTCATTGAATGCCTAGTGGAATATGTCCGGGGCTTCTTTACTGTGTGTCCAGACAATAAAAATGTCATCAATGTAACACAAGTATAAGAGAGGTATCTTCCGGCTTATGGCAACACGCTAAGCAGACTCACCTCCCGGACCTCCCGGGGATGAAACCTGCACACCAGCAGAAAGGAGGGGGGGCGACACCTCGCTACCTCCCCGGAGCCTGGTTGAAAGGCTCCTAGCCATGGGACTTTTGAGAGGTGGCCTCTTCGCCAGCGCGATGCTGGGGAATCAAGGCACTTCTCTGTCCAGAAGGTCCTCCTGCTGTGTGTCTATATGAAACTAGTGATGCTGACTGGGACAAGCGCTGGAGATCGAGCGGTTTAAATGGAATTACAGCGAGGTCGCAAGACCGAATATGAACTGTGAGTTGGATTAGAGCGTAATTGTCAATTTAAAAAGAAAGCTCCCAAACCCCATTTACTAGAAAGTAAAGCGAGCGGGGGAGGGGCCCCTCCCATGCAATGAACTAAAAAGCGAGCCAAGGGGGGAGCGGAAGTAAAACCGCTGAAATCTGTTGGGATGGCGCGGATGAGTGTATGAGTGTATACAACTGAGAGCCAGTTTGGTGTAGTGGTTAAGTGAACGGACTCTAATCTGGGAGAACCGGGTTTTATTCCCCACTCCTCCACTTGCACCTGCTGATGTGACCTTGGGTCAGTCACAAGCTCTGGCACAGCTGTCCTTGAAAAAGAGCAGTTTGTGTCAGAGTTCTCTCAGCCCCACCCACCTCACAGGGTGTCTGTTGTGGGGAGGGGAAGGGAAAGGAGTTTGTAAGCCGCTCTGAGACTCCAAGTGAAGGGCGGGGTATAAATCCAATCTCTTCTTCTCTTCTTCTTCTTCTTCTTCAGAGACTTTAGAAATTTTTCGGAAAGTAAACAATCTATAAAGATGGTGGGAAACAGGACTGAGAAAGAAAAACTTTTAAAAGTGAAAGTAGCTGGGAGCCCTCATCTGGAAGAAACCACCGAGTTGGCTAAAACATTGGCAGAATCCCTGCGCCCCCTGCTGGACCAGATGACTTATCTCAAGGAACAGCTGTCAACGATGAACCAAAGCATCACTACTCAGCAGCTTCAATTGAATGAGACCCTTAAAAGTACGAAGCAAACAGCTGAGAAATTGAAAGAAGTTGACGCCAGTACTCAAAAGGTGAAGAAAAAGGTGCAAAAACTGGAAAAGAAGCAAGTCTCTACAGAAGAACAACTTTTACAGCTACAAATGAAGAAGGCAAACCTGGTCCTTCGTTTCCAAGGTGTCCCAGAATCCAAAGATGAGAATCTGAAGCAAATGATGAGAGAAGCACTAGCCCCAATGACAGATTTGAAGGCGGAATACCTTATCAGCAAGATGGATGTGACCTATAGGTCTTATTCCATATATATAAAGAAGAATAATCTGCCTGGGGAAATAGTAATGAGATTCTCGAAGAGGCATGTGAGGGATTATATCCTGAGAGCAACTGCGGGGTCACCCTTGAAAATTGGGGACAATACTATCAGGATCTTGAAATATATCCCATTTGAAATAAGACAAAGGAGAAAGAAATACAAAGATTTAATTATTTTTCTTCAAACAAATGCAATTGTGTAAAGTAAAGGTAAAGGTTCCCTTGTTCAAAAGCCAGTCGAATCCGACTCTAGGGTGGTGTGTACAGGTGGTTAATTCCAGAGGACGTAACCTTCAAACTTAAGGACAAAAAAGAAAAGATTGACTCTGTTTCCAAAGCACGGGAATTTTTGAGAATCCAGTTGGGTGAGCCAGAGGAGGTGGATAAAGAGGAGAAGGACAGCAAGTGCAGTGGCAAGTTGGACTCGGGGTCTTCTGGAGAGGACTCTTTCTGAAAAAGGGGCGGCTGCCCCTAAAAGTCCATACAAACTGAGGAAAAGTATAAGAGAGGTTTGAGTGGGTGGGAGTTTAAGAAGCGTTGCTCTAAGTCAGCCATAGAGATGTTAGCATATTGTGGGGCCATACAGTTGCCCACGGCTGTACCATTGATCTGGAGGAATAGTTCGTCACCAAAGCTGAAGTAGTTATGGGTGAGATCAAATGGAGGTCCCTGTTGGTGTGTCTGAAAGGATTTGTTCCTGTGTGTGTGGTGGTAATTCCTTTATAATCTTGTTTGAGAGTTGTCTTTGGGCCTCCTGGATGTAGTCTTTGTGAGGGCTGGAGTTGAGAGGACAAATTTGTATGAATCCTGTATGGAAATTCACAAAGAAGAAAACCACAATCACCCCCACCTGTCTTCTCCATCATGCCACCTCTTAAACTTTGTGGGAGGGGGCACTTGCAGTAGTAAAACTGACCTTCCTCCTGTCTTCCTCCAGGAAATTGTGCAGTCTAAATGGGGGAGGGCTGATAGGCCAGCCACACACTGAGTCCAGGCTAGAGTTTGAAGGATCTGGGCTTGTTTTATACTGAGGCATGCTTTAGCAAATTGTATAAGTTCATGCAAAGTGATTAGAACTGGAAGAGCCCAGGATTTTCTTTTATTTCAAAATAAGATTGTACTCTATTGCAATGTTTATTGTATGTTTCACCTTGCTTTTACTGCACCCTCTTCTACCTTTGTAACCCACTTTCTTCATTACAGTATATCATGACTCAGATAGCTCTTTTCAGCATTTTTTTCAATTCTACAATCCTAGTCCTACTCCCCTGTCAATTAGAGGTTTTATGCTGTCTGATTGAAGTTTTTTGTCTATATTTGGTAATCTGCCTTGAGTCTCAGCAAGAAAGGTGGGCAGTAAATGAAGTAAATAAAATTAAAATGATGTGTGCAACCTTTGGCAGGTCACTGTTAGTGTCAGATCCAACCATAAAATAGGAATAATAGTGCCCTGACAAATAGGGAAGTTGTGAGAGAGAAAGTTTCTCTCTCTCCAAAGTGCTACATAAAATGAGAAGTCTAGCAGCAGATTCATGGCAAAAAAGTGCCTCAGAGATAATTTAGAGCCTCTGGGAATTTGACATTTCTGTTAATAGCTAGACAAGGAGAACAGCAGTAGGGAAAAAAAAGAAAAAGGATGGGAAATAGGGGAATTCACTTTTCATCTTGATGGAGAGTAAAAAAACCAATATTTTTAATTTTTAATAAAACCCATTTATATTGTCACATTGATAGCAGAAGAGGTTGTACTGAATGCTGATGGATATGATAGCTTTCCTTGAACAGCAGAAGAGAGAGAGAGAGACATAATGATGAAGAGAGCCTTTAATGCCAATAAAGCAGAAGAATGCATCTCAAATGTCTTCAAAAGGTAATGTTTCCTTGATTCAGGAACATTCTTTATAAACGGCGTTATTACTTTCATAGTTTTACATCTGACATCAGCTGGATTTAGACTGCGCTAACATCATCCTTAATGGTCTTTCTGCCTCATCAGTTGGGCACCATTCAAGTAACAAAGTGCCAATCAGTGGCTCTTGTTCCTCTTTAGCTTAGAGATATTACTGGTGGGCTTTTTTGAGACATCATCATGATCCCCCCCTCGTCTCCCTCTCGCTTTCTCTGCTTGTTATGCTGTTTATTATAGCTGCAGTGAAAGGTCTGCTGATATCCATTATAAAGCCTTAATTCCCCTGGACTGTGAAAATATACACTACGAATGAGCTCAGTATGCTAACATCCTCCTGACCCTCCAAAATGATCCTCTCACGTGACCACTGTCAACTACCCCACAAAGAAGATGTATTTCCTAGCAGTGCTTGAAGCAGAGACAATAATGGTCTATGTGATGTCTGAGCTATAAATGTGAACAAACCTAAATAAATGTTCATACACAGAGTACAGCCAATGAATATTATTTTATGAATTATTTTTAACTGACAGCTTAGAGTTAACATGTTTGCAGTGTTGAAATATATCACAGTTGTGACCTTAGAAATGAAACCGTTTTAGAAATATGTTTGAGAGAGGAATGAATTCTGTTTGGAATGAATGGGGCTCTACTTTCTTGATTACTCTACAGAAAGTGGCTTTATGGCTCAAGAGTAAGTTGACCTTGGAAGAACAAATCATTAACATTCCATGATGCACTGATATTTCAGCCAAGATATGTACACTATTGGGTAGATTTGATTCATTTTCCAGAAGCAGCCAGAGCTAAAGTGGCAGTACCAAGATCTACATTTTGATTTATTTATTTATTCTTTCTATGGATGAATGAAAACAATCACATTCTCAAAGCACTACAAACTCATCAGCCAGTTGGAGAGGTGTCACAAACTGACCTCCAAAAGCAGGATGCTTAGTGCATCAAAAGCAGAGAACTGGGAAATTAGGGGTTAATGCCTCACTGTAAGGCATGTTTTGATTGACAGCCTGTTGGCTGCATGCACCCCCCTTTTCTCTCTGATTGGTCAGCTCCAGCTGAGGAGTACTTTAAGAGCAGCTGAGTGCTGAGGAAAAGAGCCAGTCATCATTTGGACTTTGGCTTGGCAGTTGCCAGTCAGGAGGAGTGTGTGTGTCGGTCTGAGGAAAACAGACACAAGTTCACTTGGGAAGTGAAGGGACACAACTCCTAGTCTTTACTGTGTACCCTCGCATTTGAGGATCAGAAATCAGAACTTAAAGTCTAAGTGTCAGCTCTAGCTGAATTCTGTTTATTCACAGTTTCCAGAACTGGGGTTTAGGTTTGACCGAACAGACTGAACAGTAGGTTTAAAACTGTCGGTCTAGCCATACAGAAAAGAATTAATGTTCCTAGAAAGAGGAGGATATTTCTTACCCAGTTATTCAGAGGGTTCAACTCAGAAGGGACCCCTGGTTTGTGTGAAAAGGGAAACTGTCTTAGACTCCTCAAGAATAAAAAATGGAAAGTTATAATCCCACAAGGGAAGTATTTAAATACAGGAAGAAAGTACTAAGTTCCATGAAACTAAGATAGTTTTATGAAACTTTATTATGACACACTATTGCTGAAAGAAATCTTCAAGACAAACAAATCTTTCACAGTCAAGAACTGAGTCTCTAAGAATATAAGCTTCACTTATACTGTGTTGCCTGTTCAAAGTATTCTGATTTGTATAAACAACAGTTACCTCAATTTCTCATCCCCTGCCTTATTCCTGATCCAACTGTGCCTGTTCAATAAAACCAACCTTTCTATTTGAACTTTACTTCGTGTGAAGTGCCATTTCCGAAGGGATTTATAAGAGGGATCCTGCTAAGCTACAATAAATCTCTGGCCTGGGCAAAAGCCAAATAACTTCTCAATCACTGGGTGGGGCACGCAGAAACTTATAATTCTATAATTAAAATACGCTACTAAGAGGCTGCTCAGTCAGAGTGGGGAACAGTGTTTTGGTGGGAAAATCTGTCTCACAGGAGGAGGAGGAGGAGGAGACCATCATAAGAGGTTCATCATTGAATGATTAATTGAAACATTTATATTCCACTTTTTGGTGTTCAAGAAAGTTTACAGAATGTCATTATGATGAAGCAGCCTCCCTTAACACAAGCATTTTGAACTGGACCCAGATACAGACTGTGATACAGGAGCGAGCCCCCCCCCCACAAAAGCAATTAGGTAAGTGCTCTTAAATTTGAGAAAGATTTAGTGGTGCCATTTAGCAACCAACAACCTGAGAATGTAGCTAAAGGAAAAGAATAGTAAGGTGGGGGTAAAAAATAAGGTGATTGCTTGATTATTTTTTTTAATGTAACAGATGGGGAGGACTGATTATGAACCAGAATTGCCTTTGCTTTGGATTCTGTGGGAAGAGAAAAATTATTGTTAGACCATTCTGAATGGAATTTGAGAGCCTGGCTCAAAAGTTGCATTCAAATCCACATTAACATGGAAAAAAAACAAGCGAGAAAAAGAAATTAGGAGCCTTGGTTAAATACTCCAGAGGGCAATTCTAATCCCAACCTCCATCCTCCCCTTCACCATTCTTCCAAGAGAAGAGCAGGAAGCATGTTCTATAACGGATATACAGTATGTCAGTTATAGGATGCACTTTCTGCTCCTTCTCCTGTTCCTCCATTTTTTGGAAGAGCCTCCTGGGATTGCAGTAATTTCTCTCTTGCACAAGGGGAACTGCAGTGAGGGCCCTGCATCTTGCCAGAGGAAGCCTAGAGATCCCTTGACTAAGCTGGGATTTGAATCTGGCTCTCTCTCTCCCTCCCTACAGACTGCAGTTCAGCATCTGCTCTGTATTTACTAGTCCGCAATGATTTCAGAAACTGAAGAGTGAGGGTAGGCAATGTATTGAGCATAAGGTTGCCAGGTGCCTTCCTCCTGGTGGTGGTGGGATTTGAGGGGAATTCTGGGGGTGGGAGGGGACACTGGCAACATGCTGACATTACTTTCAGAAGTGACGTCATTGTGTCGGCGATGTTGGGATGACACTCTACTTTTTGGGCAAAACTTTATGGTAAAAATGCCCCAAAAGTAGAGTGTCGCCCAGCACAATGATGTTTGTTTGGGGGCAGGCTGGAGCCCACAAAAGTGGGGGATCCCCTGCCCCCACCTGGGGGACTGGCACAAAGAGATCTATAGCGGTCATAACTCACAGAACTGTAACTTCCATTGCCTGCAGAGATACACCTGTGTGGTTTATACCAAGCATTCCTTAAGTTCTAGTAGTCATCAGGTGCACAAAAGAGCCACACTGAAAAGGCTGATACCCATCACTCTCTGCAGGAGAGGCCCAGCAAAAAGAAAAAAAGGGGGGGGAGAATGCCACTTGTGTCATTAGTAAGCCAAAGCTTAAAACCCCTCATTCCCCTTTTCCATGGCACAGGGCTGAAGCAAAGGATACTGAACAGGCAGTTTGAGCCCCCGATTTCAAGAGAATCCATCACTGGGGGTGCAAAAAGACCCCCAACCCCTTCAACATGAGCCAAGGAAGGGTGATACAAACAGGCAAACTTCTTGCCTCAATTAGTCAAAGGAAGGTTTCAGTGTGATTTTTAAAGCAATATCTGTTTTCCAATTTTAAGACTGCTAACAGATGAGGCAGGCACCTTTACTTGTACTTGTGCAGGGGTCCTGAATGTGGTGCCCATGGGCACAATGGCACCCACCAATACCTTTCCTAATGCCCACCAAGTGTTTTTAGAAAGTGGATGGGGCCAGGTGTGGCTCCTGCCCAGTAAGGCTTGTGATTGGCCACTGGAGATCCAAATGGCTGGGCAGATTAAAATAACATTTTTTTCCCAGTGGCAAGTTGTCAAGTTCTCTCTCACTCATCTTTCCCAAGGGGACTTTTAAAAATCACCCCTCTTCCCCCCCTGTACTCAGGCTTCCGCTGTGTAGCTGGCTTTGCCTCCTGTGGCAGTTGTTTTGTGACTGTGCCTGCCACCCTGTGTCAAAATCCCAAAGGTGCCCACAGATTCAAAAAAAGGTTGGGGACCCCTGCACTCATGTGCTGAAGGATAGTTTCTTTATTCATTTACTGTGTTTACATTTACATCATTGCCCCCTCCATTTTATCCTTTCGACAACCATTTCAGATAGGTTAAGCCTAGACCGTCACCCAAGGTCACCCACTCTTCCAAGGCAGAGTGAGGATTTGACCCTAGATCCTTCCCTGGCCTGGATGGCTCAGGCAAACCACCTCTGAATGTCTCTTGCCTTGAAAACACTGTAAGGGGTTGCCATGTCAGCTGCAGTGTAATGGCACTTTCCACCACCACCTAATCCTAGTTTGGCACTCTAACCACTACACCGCACTGCAGTTTTACCTGCAGAGAACAGTACTAAACCTTTCCATAGAGCGGTATTTAAATACGTGGGAGCTGAGAAACTCCCTCCTCCATGACATTCTCTTTTGCCCCTACCTTTAGACAGTCCTGAACATCTGACATTTATACTCAGAACAGATCTCTTTTTGGATTCCTGAGGACCCAGACTTTTAACTTCTGGGGCTGGGGCTTTTATATTTAACTAGTTTCACTACAATTGCAGTTCTATAATTTCGAGTCAGTGTGGCCTAGTGGTAAGAGCAGCAGACTGGGGAGACCTGGGTTCGGGTTCAACTTCTTCCTCTGTTGTGAAATTTGCTCAGAGATTTTAGCCTAGTTACTCTCAGCTGAGTAGCCTACCTTACAGGGTTGGTAGATCCAGGTAATCAGCTGTGTTGGTCTGAAGCAGTAGAACAAATTTTGAGTCCAGTGGCACCTTTAAGACCAGCAAAGGTTTACTCAAGGTATGAGCTTTCGTGTGCTTTGCATACCTTGAATAAACCTTTGTTGGTCTTAAAGGTGCCACTGGACTCAAAATTTGTTTTACAGGGTTGGGGCAACACAGAAGAAGGGGGAATCACATAGGCTCCTGAGACTGAAGGCAGGATGAAAATGCAATAGCTGGATTTATTCTCTACACATTTTGGGAATTATTGGAAAACAATGTTTGCAAATGAATAAACATGCAAAGAAAAAAAAGAGACAAATCTTCAGCAGCAGATCAAGAGTACAAGTGACACAGGAGCAGAAGCCAGAAAAGGGGGGGGTGTGACAACTCAACTCACCCACCCCAACCAGAAACAATTGCGGAAAGTAGCAGTCCTTTAAAAGCACTGCCTTGGAGATACCACCCATATAGTCGTATACCCTTCACTTGCTTTCTCCTCTTCCTCTCAAGAAGCAAATAGTAGAGAGGGGAGAGGAGGAATTTGCAATTGGCAATATGTCTTCCTGTTTCCTGCAGCTCATGGCTCTTCTTAAAGAGACACTATCCAAAAAGTTTGCCACCTAAGTTTGTTTTTTATATGAATCCCCCTGCACCCAGGGCAGATCACCCCCTCTGCTCCACCCTCAGTGTCTATGCTATTTTGTTTCTACATGAAGCTGTTGGAAGAGATAATTCAACAGATGTCAGTATGCCACCGGCTTATCATTCTATGTTTCCTTGAAACTTGTCTGAGCAGGCCATGAAATCTCTGAACAGGTTCAGAGTGGTATAAAGACGAATAAACTGAAACAGAGGTGTTAATGGTGGGAACAATAGCTTTAGGACTGGGACTTGGGTCAGCTGTGAGTGGAGTTACACAACACTTCAGGGAGTAAATCTGCAACTCAGGAGTCCTCCTGGCCCCTGCACTACTTCTTGGTTTCTCCTAGTGTTTCATGCTGAACCAGCTATGTTGCTTCTAAGGTTGAGTGGAAGGGAATTTTCTATTCCACAAAATTACAACATATGGCTGAATGGATCCACTCTATCAAACCCTGGTAGGTATTTATTTATTTTAAAAAATGAATATCCTACTTCTCCAAAGTTCAAAATGGCATACAGTGTCACAGAAATTTAAAATGCAATCTAATCAATAAACCAAAATTAAATCTGCAAACCAGCAACACCACCAGCAGCAAACAGATTCTCAAATGCACTCATTAAAGTAACACCAAAAAAAAAAGCTATTATTTTCTAAATGTTTTCCAAACCAAGTAGCCTGACAAGTTTTACTGAAGGCAACAAGGGAGCTTGGTCATTGAATATCCTTGGGAAGGCCATTCCAGAAAATTGACAGTGAAAACTCCACCTATGTATAAACCAGTCTCAAGTGGTCTTGCAAGGAACCATCGTAAAGTAGTCTAGCACTGTAACTGCAAAAACAGCCCAGTTTCCATGCCAACTTTACATGCTTCACATCTCTAGCACAATAGAGGGTGGTCTTTTCAGAGCCTTTCCACAGACTCTTCAAAAGGGCTTGGAATCTGCCACAATGCAGTTGATATGGTTCTCACTCTCCAGAGGCTCCTACTCAAGGGAGGGGCCATGGCTCATTGGCAGAGCATCTGCTTGGCATGCAGAAGGTCCCAGGTTCAGTTCTCAGTACATCCAGTTAAAAGCATGTTAGAAGGTGATGTGAAAGACCTCTGCGTAAGACTCTAGAGAGCTGCAGCCAGTCTGAATACACAATACTGACCTTGATGGACCAATGGTCTGATTCAGCATGAGGCAGCTTCATTTGTGACACCAATGAGTTTTTTCTGTATTACAACTGGGACAACATTTATACTATCTCCAATTTCCTAAGCAATAGCTACATGGTTGCTCTCATGAGTATATTGTTCAGTGGTTGAGTTGCAGCTCTGGTGTTGGATTTGGGATATGATCTTAGTGTTATGTACTCAAACAGTTATCCTAACAACCAGGGGTCATTTCCTAGAAAAAGAGGTGCAGGAGCTCATTAACACAACTAATTTGCATAACTCATTTGCATATGCCACTCCCACTGACATCACCAGAAGTGTGTCAGAAGGCAACACCCACCGCTTAGGCTCCACTGGACTGTTTTAGATTGCTAGTTATTGGGGGGGGGGAACAGTGCAGATCTGTCCTTGCAGAGGAGGGAGAACTTGTACCTGAATAAAACTGGGTCTTAAAGGTGCCACTGGACTGTTTTGGACTGGGGGGCCGGGGGCTCTGCAACTTACCTGGCTGCTTCTTGCTCTGACTGAGGGCTGCTGGGAGCAGGGGGTGGGGCATGTTGCATGTGCCCACCCCCTGGGCTCTTTACTGCTGGAGCTCCACTCCTGTGCGCTCCTGCAGGAAATGACCCCTGCTAACAACTATTTATATATACTTCAGCAACAGTGCTAAGGAACATAGCATAGGGATGTAAGAGATTTCTTCTGTATTGAGACAAATGAATGCTACCTTTACAATCTTTGAGTGTTTGTTGCTATGGAATGGAACAGAATTTCTTGGGGATAAGCAATAAATCCTTTGTAAACATGGCAATATTTCCATTCTCCATAACAGAGTCTCATGTATTCCAAAAAGAGCTATTGTTGAATGTATAATGATGACACTTGTTCTCTACAGTCATGAAACTATCAATTTCCATCTTCTTATTCTAAAGCACTTTGATATATCTGAAGGATAAAATACATTATGTGAAACCAAAAGCCATCCTATACTTCAAAAACAAAGTTAACATCGTTGAAACTTTGAAAATGGCCATTCTGAACACATCCAAGTGGAAGAAAGTTTTGGAGATGAATGTTGTTGTTTTAAGCAGATAATTTTGTTTCTGCCTAGAGTTATTAATATGAACTTTAAATTGATATTTGGAAGTTGAGGCTACAACATGAATCTTTTCCACTCTGACTCAGTCACAATTGCTACCCACAGGCATATTTATACATGAATCTCAGATGGAGCATCATAATGGAACTTATGAACTATTTTGACTGACAGAACTATTTATGGTCCTGTTCACACTAGGGGTTTTGGGCCGGGAGCGGGACGGATCGGGGGCTAAAAAGTATGCAGACGGAGAGTGATTTCGGCTAAGCATACCTTTATTTAGTTCAGGACAAAGACGAAGGGACCAGCTCGCAGGCTGGTTATATAGGTTCAGAAAACCCGCCACCAAGTACACCTAAACACACCCCCTACTCCCGATAGGCTATTTACAGTAACCGGGCGACCATTGGTCTCCCGGCTGAGAAGCTGGCCCTTTGATTGGGCCGGCTAGGATCCTACGGACCCATTGTCTTTGGACATGAAGCTATTGAAGAGTTGTGCCTGGCCAGCCCGGGCAAGTCCGGGCATGTCAGGCTGAATACATTACACCCCTCCCCCCTTGGTTCAGAAGGCACCCACAGACGAAGTCCTTCAAGTAGGCGGGTGGCTTCTTGGGGCGCGTCGAGCGTCGGGGCTCCGGGGTAGCGATGGGTTCGGTCTCGGGGGCCCTGGGAGCCGAGGGGCCTGGGACCGACGAGGGCGCCGAGGAGGCAGGACAGTCTGGCACCACGGTGGGAGGTGCCTCGGGTTCCTCACGGAGAGGCGGCTGTGGATCCGGTGCCGGGAGTGGGGCCGATGTGGCAGGCTCTGGGTCCTCGTCCGGATCCTCAGGGTCCAGCTGTAGCGTGCGACGGCGCAGCTGATCTATGTGCCGGTGGAGGATCTGGCCGTCCTCGCTGGAGACCTCGTATGAACGGGGGCCCTTGACCCGTATGACTCGGGCTGGGATCCATTGAGGCCCCCGGCCGTAGTTTCGGGCGTACACCGGGTCCTCTGGAAAGAACCCTCTGGCCGGCTCGTACGTCTCGGTGCCCGGGGCCTCCGGGGTTGCCCGATCTGGGTGTAACCGATCCAGTCGGGAGGCCAGGCGAAATGATTTCAAGAAGGGCCATGGCTCAGTGGTAGAGCATCTGTCTTTCATGCAGAAGGTCTCCACTTTGGTCCCCAGCATCTCCAGTTGAAAGGACTAGGTAACAGGTGATGTGAAAGACCTCTGC
>NW_015164183.1:1428907-1432434 GCF_001447785.1 Gekko japonicus
AGAACTATTTATGGTCCTGTTCACACTAGGGGTTTTGGGCCGGGAGCGGGACGGATCGGGGGCGGAGCAAACGGGCGCGATCCCACGACAACATCTGGGGAGCGTTGCCTGCCCGTCCCCGATCTGTCCTTTCCGCCCGAAAACCCACACTACAAAGAACCACCTACCTTGGTGGTTCTTCTGCTTGAAGCGCCACAAGCCAGGCCATCGGATCTCCGGCGCGTCTTTGCGCCGGCTCATCCCCGGCTCCTAGCCGAACTGTGCATGCTCCGACATGCGCAGTTCGGCAGGCTCCCCGTCTGAACTGTGTTTTCTCCCCGGCATCTGATCGTGCCGGGGAGAAAAGGCGCCGTGGCCCAGGGGATCGTGGGATCCCGCCGCGGCGTCTCAACTTTGGCACGGCTTTTAAAAGCCGCGCTTTGAGCGACTTATCCCCTGCCGTGTGGCAGGGGCCAAAGTATGTTTTCCATATGACAACCACATGAAAATTCATGACTTCATTTCTCCTCTGCAAAGGTGGGGCAGTGGGGGAGGGGCAGCACATGCACCGTTCTACCTGTGGCACTATTTCACTCCTCTCAAGAAATTTTCAGGAAAACAGCCTTTAATTTTTAGCTTAAGAGTTTCCATTTTAATAATGGAGTTTGTTCTCAGGTACATTCTGTTTTGATTTTTAGTTACCCTTTAACTACTATGACTGAGCATGGCAAGATGCTAAAAGGAGATTAGAAGTAATTTACAGTAAGATTCACCAAATTCTTTACCCTAGAAGTTGAATCCTCCCTGGCTAAGCTGTTCAGAGACTAGGCCAGACTCCCTCAGCCACAATGTTATCTCTTCCTCACCCCTCCCCACTCAGTTGGTAGGGTAGAACTAGTGAGAAAGGCTGTTGTTAGCCTTTGTTACAACCTAGACTGTGGACAAGGCACAGTGTCCGGGCTGCTGGCTGACATGGACAGAGAGGTAGTTGAGAAGCACCTGGCTGTATGAATCCCCTGGGCCAGATGGTATGCACCCAAGAGTGCTCAGAGAACTTTCTAGAGAGCTTGCAGAGCCGTGTCCATCATCTTCCAGACCTCTTGGAGGACGGGAGATTTGCCACAATACTGGAGGAGGGCAGATGTTATCTCAATTTTCAAAAAAAAGAGGAGAGATGACCCAGGAAACTACAGGCCAGTAAGTCTGACCTTTGTCCCAGGGAAAATACTGGAGCAGATTTTAAAGGGATAAGTCTTTAAGCATCTAAAGGACAATTTGGTGATCCAGGGAAGTCAGCACGGATTTGTCTCCAACCGGTCCTGCCAGACCAACCTCATTTCCTTCCTTGATTGAGTGGTGAGCTTACTGGATTGAGGAAATGCTGTTGATGTTGTTTACTTGGATTTCAGTAAAGATTTTGACAGGGTTCCCCATGATGTTCTGATAGGTAAACTAAAGGACTGTGGAATGGACTCTAGGATACTTTGGTGGATAAGGAATTTGTTGGAGAAGCACACTCAAAGAGTAGTTGTCAATGGTATTTCATCTGAATGGAGGGAGGTGTCCAGTGGGGTGCCACAGGGCTTGGTTCTGGGCCCTTTTCAATATTTTTATAAATGATCTGGATGAGGGTGTGGAGGGGCTACTCATTAAATTTGCAGATGATACCAAATTGGGAGGAGCAGCGAACACACCAGAAGATATAGAAGTCAACGAGATCTGAACACACTGGAAAAGTGGGTGGATGTGAACAAGATGTAATTTAACAAGGTTAAGTGCCGAGTTCTACATCTGGGTAACAAAAATGAGGAACATGCATACTGGATGGGGGATACACTTCTGAGTAGCAGTGTGTGTGAACGAGATATTGGGGTACGGGTGGACCGAAAGCTAAATATGAGCAGCCAGTGTGATGCGGCAACAAAAAAGGCTAATGTGATCTTGGGGTGTATCAACAGAGGCATAACATCTAAATCACAAGATGTCATAGTCCTGCTGTACACTGCATTTGTCAGGCCAAACATGCAGTATTGTGTGCAGTTCTGGAGGCCTCACTTCGAAAAGGATGTGGACAGAATGTAGCGGGTACAGAAGGGAGTGACGAGGATAATCGGGGGCCTGGAGACCAAGTCCTATGGGGAAAGGTTGAGGGACTTAGGAATGTTTAGTCTGGAGAAGAGGAAGTTGAGGAGGGGGCATGATTGCTGTCTTTAAGTATTTGAAGGGCTGTCGCTTAGAGGAAGGTAGGGAGCTTTTCCTGTTGGCAGCAGAGGATAGGACTCGCAATAATGGGTTTAAATTAAGGGCAGGAAGGTTCAAGCTGGATATTAGGAAAAACTTTTTTACAGAAAGAGTTGTGCAGTAGTGGAATCAGCTGCCTAGGGAGGTGGTGAGCTTCGGCTCACTGGTAGTCTTTAAGCAGCAACTGGACAAACATTTGTCAGGGATACTCTAGGCTGATCCTGCATTGAGCAGGGGGTTGGACTAGATGGCCTGTATGGCTCCTTCCAACTCTGTGATTCTATGACTCTATGATTCTATGACTCTATGATTCTATCACATTATTTCTGAACAGACAGAAAAACTGACCAAGGACAAAAGCAATAAAAATTAAATAACTGATGAGAGAGATGAATTATACAGACCAGGGGTGGGGGGGGATTGAGGCAATAAATACAATAATGCGATCAATGAATGAAAGGACGATGGTGTAAATGGATCAGTATTGTTTCAGTGTAGGTATAAAGGTCAAAATAAGGTCACCAATTCTTGAATGTAAGAGACTGAAGACAAAGTGTAGGTGTTGAGGAGATATAGGGCCAGGTACCAGACATATCCTCATATATAAAGCTGAGTTGGGTTGGCTTCTCTCCTTTGGGGTTGCAGGATTGCATGCACTCTCTCAGCCATTGGCCTGTCAGCTGCCACTCAGGACTACTCGTGTGCCATTAGCTTGGGGTGGGTCTGCCCCTCTTCCCCACCCACTCCCCCTTCATCCACTCTGCAGTCAGAATTCCTAGCAAATGGCTTTGTCTTTTTGACGAAGACGCTTCTCCTGCTTGCCTCCTGTGTGGGACTTAACTTTTCCCTCAGTGGCTGTTGGTAGGTGTAACAAAATGGCAGTTACCTGTGTTTGTAAGATGGCTGCTGGGCTGTTGTCTGTGGTTGTTTGTTTAAAATGTTCCGCCATAAGGTTTAATTGAGCTGTAGTTCCAGAGAGGTATCACTCACTGGGTTGAATGGGGCTTCCTCATCTGCTGGACTACAGTTTCCAGCTGCCCCAAGGCAGAAAAGGGTGGGTAAACAGGGACTGTCCCAATGCACAGGGCAGCATCAATATAGACTGCAGCCCATCCAGGGAGGAGGCCATCTTCGTCCTACAGGAGGTTAAGAAAGGCTCCTGCTGCCTGTGCTGACCAAGATGACCAGGCCACAAGCCAGAGACGTGGGGGAACCCTGCTCTCTTGGGCCAGAGAGAGAGGGAGAGGCTAGAGCAGAGAGCCAAAGGCCAGCGTGTAAGGAAAGAGGATGGCGTTTAACCCCTGTGG
>NW_015164183.1:1432790-1439984 GCF_001447785.1 Gekko japonicus
GACCACATAGTCTCCCCCGCTCTGCACAAAAACAAAGGGAGGGGTAGCCCAAGGAGGCAAGGAAAGGCCAGACCCTTGGGTTGCCAACTTTCCAGGGATCCCCCAAAGATCGGGGATTCCATCTCCAAATACAGAGATTTGGCCAGAGGGGTCTCACCGTCCCTCTAAAAAGGCAGTGATGATTCAGTGAGTTGTGGCAGTGAATTTAAGGAGTGAGATACGCGCATGGAACGAGGATGGGAGGCAAATAGCTGAGTGGTAAACTGGAGCTCGTTTCACCACAGCAGTCAACTAGGCTCAGTTCAGAAAAAGGAAGGAAACCCTTTGCAGGCCTTTGTGAGGAACCCATTGGGGCCACTACTGAGTCTAGGGTTGCCAGCTCCAGGTAGGGAGATTCCTGGAAATTTTCTGGAAGAGTCTATGGAAGCCAGGGTTTGGGGAGGGGAAAGGCCTCAGCTGAACAGAATGCCATACAGCCCACCTTCCAAAGCAGTTATTTTCTCCGGGGGGGGGGGATCTGTTGTCTGGAGTTCAGTTGTGATTCCTGGTGATCTTCAGGGTCCACCTGGAGGTTGGCTGCCCAACCTTAACAGTCAGTGCTTTAGAGCAGGGTCTGCTAGATCCAGGTTCTTGCTGTAGAAGCTGAGTGGGTGATTTTGGACCAGTCACAGACTTTCAGCTTAACCTACCTCACAGGGTTGTTATGCAAGTCAAAAGGGGGAGAGGAGAATGATGTAAGCTGCTTTGCCCCCCCTTTGCAGAGAAAGACTATTTTTCCTCCTGGGAAACCATTGTTGCCAATCTCCAGGTGAGGGCTGGAGAGCACTCAGAATTACAACTGCTCTCCAGATGGCAGAGATCAGTTCCCCTAGAGAAAATGATGGACTCTGTGGCAGTCAGGGCTTCAGAGCACGGAGAATGGTGGACTCTGGCAGTCAGGGTTTCAGAGCACGGGAAAGGCTGCAAGTGTGTGTGTGTGGGGGAAATGGAAAGTTGAAGAGAGGGGGAAATAAAGGTTTGTTGACGATGGGCTGGGAAGGAGATAGGATTGCCAACTCTGGGTGGGAAATTCCTGGAGATTTGAGGGATGGAACCTGGAGAGGGTGAGGTTTGAGGAGGGGTGGGACCTCAGAAAGTTACACCATAGACTCCACCCTCCCAACCAGCCATTCCCTTCCGGGGGACCACTGTTCCCAATCTCAGGAGAGGGGTGGAAACCACTCAGAATTACAACTGATCTCCAGGAGGGAGGGGGGAAGAGATGCAAAGCTGAATCAGAGGGGCAGATAATGGCAGGTTGATGCTTGGCTGGGAAGAAGATAGGGTTGCCAACTCCAGGTTGGGAAATTCATGGAGATTTGGGGAGTAGAGCCTGGAGAGGGTGAGGTTTGAGGAGGGGTTGGACCTCAGACAGGTACAATGCCATAGACTCCACCCTCCAAACCAGCCATTTCCTCCTGAGTAACAATTGTTGACAATCTCTAGGTGAGGGCTGGAGATCACTGAAAATGACAACTGCTCTTCAAGTAGCAAAGATCAGTTCCTCTGGAGAAAATGGTGGACTCTGTGTCATTATACCCTGCTGAGGTTGCCACAGCACATGGATGCTGAGTGCCCAAGGCCTTGGCACTCTCCAATAGTCTCTTTCTAGAGCTCATTGTATTTATTTCCACAAAGGGCCTTATTCCTAGTGAGGAAATAAAACAAGAATCAAGGCCATCAAGAAGGGGGCAGAATTGGCACGCAAAAAAACCCATGGAAGAAACTGTTGAACCACAACAGCTGGCAATTTCTTGTGTCCAAGTAAGTAAAAGCAAGGAAGGGAGAAACAAAAAGAAGAAGAAATGTTCATGGTAGGTAGTAATATTTATCCAATACAATAGTCTAGTAGTTATGCCAAAGTTTCAGACTTTGTTAAGTGAAGGCTCTCAACACAATAGCCTAAGCAAGAGAGAGATGCCAACCATTAACTGTTTGACCCATTGTCTTCTAGCAGGATAAAAGGTCACAGATATCCCTATTGCAGTGAGAAAGGCTGGACTGGCAAGCTCCCCAAAAGAGGAGCAAGTAAAACTAGAACTGGAACAAGATTTCCAGTAACAGCTTCCTGTTTTCCCAGCGAATTCTCATTTCTCATTTCTCACTTTATACTCCAGAAACTATGCCTCTGAAGGGTTTAGAAGCTCGATTTATGCTGTTATAGCATGCATTTTGTGCATGCATTTTATATTGTCATATATTTCATAATGATATGGGTGTGTTCTATGGTATTTTCCAATGGTTTGTAATGAATATTATGTTCTGCTGATCAGTTAATTTTATAAAACTCATCAAGACAAACTTGGGTCCTATATGCCATAGAGTCCTCTTCACCTGTGTAAGTAACTTAACCTTTAAAATCAGCCGAGACTGTCCACTTGACTTATCATACTCAGTCTAATTGGTCTAAATATTCCAAAATGCATGCGTATGTGGTGGAGAAGGAGTAGCAAACACCCAAGAAGATAGAGTTAAAATTCAACAAGACTTGAATACTCTGGAGAAGTGGGCAGTTGCAAACAGGATGCAATTCAACAAAAATAAATGCACAGTATTACATCTGGGCCACAAAAATGTCAAGCATAAATACTGGATGGGGGATATGTTTTTGGGGAGTAGTGTATGCGAAAGAGATCTTGGAGTAATAGTGGACTGTAAACTAAATATGAGCAGTCAGTGTGATGTGGTGGCAAAAAAAGGCAAATTCAGTCTTGGGTTATATTAAAAGGGCCATAGCATCAAAATCACAGGAGGTCATAGCCCCTCTGTATACTGCCTTGGTCAGGCTGCACCTTGAGTACTGTGTGCAGTTCTGGAGGCCTCACTTCAAAAAGGATGTGGGCAAAATCAAAAGGGTGCAGAAGAGAGCGACAAAGATGATCAGGGGTCTGGAGACTGAGCCTTATGAGGAAAGGCTAAGGGCCTTGGTAATGTTTAGTTTGGAGAAGAGGAGATTGAGGGGGGACATGATTGCTCTCTTTAAATATTTGAAAGGCTGTCATTTGGAGGAGGACAAGGAGCTGTTCCAGTTGGCAGCAGAGGATAGGATCCGAAGCAACGGTTTTAAATTACATGCAGAAAGGTATCCGCTGGATATTAGGAAAAACTTTTTCACGGTCAGAGTGGTTAAAGGTGGAATCAGCTGCCTAGAGACGTGGTTAGCTCCCCTTCACTGACAGCTTTCAAGAAGAGGCTGGATGAATATTTATCAGATATGCTTTAGGCTGATCCTGCATTGGGCAGGGGGTTGGACTAGATGGTCTGTATGGCCCCTTCCAACTCTATGATTCTATGACCACTCAAATACCCCAGCAGTGTCTGGAATCAGTGCATTAAATTCTTATTTAAGCTGGTTTTTCATATTCAGGCTCCACCTTGAGTCCAAGTGAGAAAGACAGAATGAATGAATGAATGAATGAATGAATGAATGAATGATGGGGAAGTAATTCAAGTCTGTTTTAGCTTGCTAATCACAGTGAGTTGGTTGTAAACTGATTCTGAAACTAAACATTGAGGTCACAATACAGCAGCTCCCTCCAAAGCATCATTTTGTATTTAGAGCCCTCCCACATGTGTACTTCACTGTGTATGACAGGACTGGTGGGGATGGTGGAGGGACTCAATTGAAGGGGACTCCCATGTGTGGAGTAATGCATACAGGAAAGGAGAATGTAGCAGAAATATAATCCTTCTCCCAGGGCCTATGCATTTTTTTTTCCAGGCCCGGTACATACTCATAACATCCCCCCCCCCAGACACACACCACAGTCCCTTATCCCATACATGCAGTTTTATATGTTGTGGCAAAGGTTTGTTTTAATTCTGAAATTACTGTCACATATTCTACATTTCTTTTTTTTAAAAAACCCCACCTTTGGTACTTTTGTTTAATAATAACACACAGCCTGAGATTCCTACAAGTTTGCTAACTTTTTTTTGTAACCTTTTGTCATTAAAAAGAAATAATCCAGTCAGCATCTTTTGAAAATTGTTGTTGTTATGTACCTACATGGCTGCAAATGTTAGGCCAAATAATTTTAAACCATTTTCTGGCTATCTAATTCATATTAGACCCCCAAACTCAGTTTCTCTTGCCATTTGCACTCTAGACAAGAAGGCTAGATGGCTTAAACATTCTTGTCCCATTGCAGAATGCCTGAAGTTTTGTTTTTGTTTTTAATTTTCAAAACCTTTATTTAGATAACAGGGAAATTACAATTGATATAACACTCGAAGGAAATGGAGCTACACACATAAAACACAGTAGATATTCTGTCAAACATTTCCAAACATATATATACAGTTGTCAGTTACAATGAAGTTTCTAAGGTGAGTTAATAAGCTTGAAATGATGTATAGCGGTATAGAGGACAATATGTTTGTGATCCGCAGTGGTTTTTTATTAAGAGGAGATGCATAAATCTTGTGGGATTTTACTCTAGATCAGTTTAGAGAAAAAGGATATAATTAAAAGACAAGAGAAGTAAGAGAGAAAGACAGAGAAGCTAGAAGAAAAGTAGTTGGCGGCAGAACTGGTTTGGAGGCTCAAGATCCTGTTCAAGAACATGTGCAATGAATGGGAGCCATTTTTCAGTGAAATTGGTTTGCCTAGTAGGCGATCAGTGATTTTCTCCATTTGTAAATTATCCCAGATCTTCGAATACCAATCGGACAAGGTGGGTATTGTTTGTAGCTTCCAGTGTTTCGCTATTACCGTCTGAGCTGCAGTTAATAGGCTGCGCATTAGTTTCCATCTGATCTTTGGTATCATTGGGTTGTCTTCATAATGCAATAGGATCGTTTCAGGAATTAATTTGATGGAGTGTCCAGTTATTTGCATGATTTTTTGGCAGATCTTTTTCCAGAATTTTTCTAGATGTGGACGTTTCCACCAGCAATGTATAAATGTTCCAGCTTCTCCACATCCTTTCCAACAAAGTGCTATGTTCGAGGGTGAAAAGTGAGCTGATTTTTGGGGAGTGATGTACCACCTAGATAAGATCTTATAAGACTGTAGATGAACATGCACTGAAGACAGAGAGGAAAGAGAGGTGTGCCATATGGCCGACCAGTCATCATCTGTGAGTATCCTGTTGCATTCATGTGTCCAGGCTTTTTGGTAAGACAAAGGTTTTGAGGAACCATGTTGGAGCAATATTAGATATATCTTCTTAATGAGACCTCTTGATTCCATCTGGCCATCATTTAGCAAGTCTTTAAAATCACTGGGAGGGGAGCTTATTATTGTAGGGAGACATAGTCTCAGCTTCCCAGACATAGCCACTTACTACAAAGCCATATTATTGTCCAATGTCGACAAGATACTTAGAAGCAACAAACAGTCATATTGGACATCAACATTAACACCACTTCTTCAACTACTTACACTCAAAGAGGCAATTTGGACTACTCCCAAACTACGTCCCTCTGGACTTTGCAGCAACATTTTTATCAACAGTATCATCAAAATATGGGACGCCCATTGACAACGACTGGTCCTTACGAACTCAAGATTCTCATCTTTCCTCTATCAACATTGGTTTCTCCCAGGAAACAATTCGCACACTGCTTTAATTTGGAGAAAAGCCAATGTTACCCATTTAAAAGATATCATACTAAATCATGATCTAGCTCCAAAGATACATCTCGAACAGAAATTGAAAAGCAAGATTCCATGGTACTTTTATCTTCAATTGAGAAGTTTTTGATTAGTGCTAGCTTGCTGAAACCTCTTTCAGTTTCTACCACATTCACTGACAGCAAAAATCCATAGGGCTATGCACACTTCACTGAAAATTACTTGTCACAGACTTATTATGTATATTGAAAGCATTTTCATCTTGGTTTTGTTCCTCTGCTTCCCTAGTTACTGTATGGTTGTCTGACTGCAGAAAGACCTTAACTGATTTGGAAAACTGGAGAATATATTGGTGTTCTTTAGCTTCTTTTTGTTACCTTTCTTTTATCTTGTTATGTTTCTGGCTACTTGATTTGTATTTATAGCTGAAAACGTAAGGGGGTGAACCTGTTGGAGGGCCGATAGTTAAAACCTTATATAAACTTATTTATAAGTAAAAATACATGTATTCATTTTGAGAAAAGTTAAAAAAACATATAAAGGCCCTTATATGTTTTTTTAAAACTTTTCTCAAAATAAATACATGTATTTTTACTTATAAATAGGTTTATATGAGGGTTTAGCTATTGGCCCTCCATCAGGTTTTTCCCCCCTTACCTTTTTGGTTCGATTTAATTTTATTGGGTTAAGTTTGGTTCTGTTTGTATTTATAGCCACCATCTGACATGGCAGTATGTGTGTGTGAGAGAGAGAGAGAGCACATGCACATGCACATGCACGCACACGTGTGTGTGTAAGAGAGAGAGAGAGAGAGAGAGAGAGAGAAACTATGATTGAATTAGACATTTGGGTTTTGCTAATTTTACCAGAAGCAGCAGCAGCACTAGCTTCCACTATTTTTCATTGCTTTATTTGGCCCTTCCCTCCTCTCTATGGACAAGGAACTCTGGGACTTGTTATTCTTAATATAATAGACTGTGTTAAATAGAGCAAAACAAATTTTACTGTCTCTCAGTCTTGTGACTCAGTCCTAGTTTAACTGGACAAACTATTCTAGAGAAGGAGCTTAACCTGGGCAGTTTAGAATGTTACTTGAGATTACCACTCCAGCCCTGCTTCTGATTGGCTTTTTCAAATGCTGGGGGGCTCGGGTCTTAAAAAGGGGTTGGAGAGAACAGGAGCCCCCTTCCTCATGCAGCAGTCCCAGTCAGGATTGGGCCCCACAGCATTTGTAAACAGAGTTCAGTTTCATCTCTAAAATGGCAGAGGTGACCCCATGGTGGACTCCAGGATGTTATCACATCTGGTTTGGCTCTCAGTTTCTCTACCTATCCTCATGCATGATCTACATTTTATCTTTATTTATTTTTCCCTTTTAACAATGTGGTTCTCACCCTGGCCGGGATAGCCCAGGCAAGACCGATCTCATCAGCTCTTCGAAGCTAAGCAGGGCTAACCCTGGCAAGTATTTGGATGGGAAACCTCCAGAGAATACGAGGGCTGGGAGGCCAGAGGCAGACTATCAAGCCACTTCTCTGACTGTCCTCCATGCCCCAGTAGGAGTTGCCAGAGGTCAC
>NW_015164183.1:1440013-1502694 GCF_001447785.1 Gekko japonicus
CCCCAAGAAAGTGTACCCTGCTCCCCAGTGGGGCCCTACCTCCTCCCAATAAATAAAATTGAAATGTATTGTATTTTGTTAAAATTGTTAAAGCATATTTGTGCTAGATATGTATGAATATGAACATTTTCAATTATTTGGGGGGTTGACTTTATATTCAGGAAGAACATAAATACTCATGAAACTGCCTTATACTGAATCAGACTATTGGTCTGTCAAGGATACTATTGCCTACTCTAGGCTTGCTCAACAAGGTCACCTGCTGCCTGATTAAGTAGGTTTTATTCTAACCTGCAGCTGCTGGCATATTTTTGTTGTTATGCTCATAACTATGTTTCTCAGTGGAAGTTAAGTATTAACAGAGATAGACCTCAGAATCCTGAGGTAAGGTTTTATGGTAAATGTGGAAAGCATTTGGAACTTAAGGGAGGGAAGCGATTAAATATTTTTAAATGCTTGGTTTAAAGGAAAGCAATTTGCAGTGTGAGTGGGACTTTTTTAGTCTTTGAAATAATGTGTTTTCATCTGCGAACTTTCCTGAGACACTACAATTAAATGGAAAATTGCTAGTTAACCACTAAAAATGACATCTATAAATCAAATTTAAAAGGCATAAAAGGGGGTATTTTAAAATTCAGCAAAGCAACCAAAAGTTTTAAAACACAGGCAAGAAAACTGTGTAGTACTTAAACCTCAGCAAATCCTTGAAGAACCAAACATGATCAGGTGTATCCCTAGTCATATATATTATAGAGATCATATATATTGCTATTAGACAAAGAAGGAATAACATCACAAAATTTATGCTGTACAATATACTAATTTTGATGATAGCTTGGTTTCCTCACATGAGTGTCTGCAAAAACACTTGCAGAAATTCTGACAATTAAATGCTAATGACCATGAGTTTTAATTTTAAAGTGGGGTTTTAAAGCATACTCTGATGTTTTAAAAATCTTGAAAATTCCATTTGCTTTCAAAAAGCTAAAGGAAGAGTATTTTCAAGACCTACTATGAAAGCTGCCACACATCATATTCAGTTTGCAGTGAAATCTTTACAGCATCATTTTGAGCTTTTTTCATTATGTCCATATTTCTCAGTGGGAGTCATTTCTTTGAAATGCAGTCATACTACTGAAACATCCATTGGGGCTTTTAAAATCAACATTCCACCTCCTTATTCTTTTAGCAGCTACGTAGTTTGAATCTGTCTCAAAGTAGGTCACCCTGAACACAAGCTTCAACTTATATTAGTTTAACTTTGCCAGATTTAACTTTATAACTGATGTAGAGCTGTATTAAACTTTATTTTACCTTTATAATTTCCCCCTCAGCCTTGATCTTTATGGTACATCATTCTCTGAGCTTTTAAAGGTGGGGGTGGAGAGAGAGTTTGAGTGCCTGTATCCTTGTTTGTCCTTTGCTTTCAAGGAGACAAACAATTACTCCCAATTGCAGCAATACATTTTTTTTCTTTTGAGAAAGTGACTATTGGAGCATTTTAAAAAATTGTTTAGCTGAAGCGTAATACCCTGAAATGCTACTTTTGGTTATCTTGTGAACCCTGTATTCTCCAAAGACAGAGTGATGATTGTGTTCTGACATTGCCAGCTGGAAGCAGTGCAACAGGCAAGCCGAAGCAAATGCACCCAGTCGTGAACAAGAGACTGCGGGTGTCTCAGCTAAAATAATTTTGTAAAAAAAATTGCTGTGATCAAGCAGTGAAATTTCCTTCCTTGAAAGGTCTGTTTCCTAGTAAAGGGCTAGTTAAGGGGGAGACAGAGAGAGGAGTAAATGCATGCAGTCCATCCTGAACGGTAAATAATACTTATTGTACATTTAGTGCAATCAAAACAGTGTGATCCTTAACAGTCACACCATTCTAAGCTCATTTATGTCAGTGGACTTAGGAGGGTGTAACTCTTAGGACTGCACTGCGACAATGGCAGTGGCTGTTATTACTGTACATTACAGCCAGGGGGAAGCAACAAAGCTGTTTTTCACGCTGATTTGCAGTCCCTTTAAAGTTTAAAGGGACTGCACAGGACATCCTAAAACAGCTAAGTAGATCATCTTTTTTGTGTGCTTTCTGCAAATCATGAACCAGTTTGGTTTGTGAATAAGCCTCCCAGTTTGGTTTGATTTGTGGTTCACTTCATAGTTCAGCCACAAACCATAAACTGAACCACATTTTCACAGTTTGTGCCCATCCCTACTTCTGGATTATATGTTTAATATACAAATAATTTCCACTGGTACAAAGCCAAGTCTCTAAAAAAGCTGAATTTTACCTTCATTGTGCAATGCCTACCATTAGGGTTGCCAGCCTCCAGGTGGGGTCTGACGATCTCCTGGAACTGTAGCTGATCTTCAGACAACCAAGATCAATTCCCCTGGAGAAAATGGCTGCTTTGGAGGGTGGACTCCATGGCATTAAACCATGCTGAGGTCCCTCCCCTCAACAAACCCTGCCCTCCCCAGAATCCACCAAAAATCCTCAGAAATTTCCCAACCTAGAGCTGGCAATTCTACCTACCACAATTTTCACAGTATTGTAGAGATGCCAGCCTCCAGGTGGGACCTGGGGACCCCCCTGGAAATTCAGCTCATCTCCAGATGACAGAGATCAGTTCCCCTAGAGAAAATGGATGCTTTGGAGGTAGACTGTATAGCATTGTACCCCACTGAGGTCCTTACAGGAGCAGAAAAGGACACACAAATGTCACCAAGGTGAACATACTCCTCATCAGCATATAGAATCAGTCTTCATACCTGTAAGTGTTCATAAGTGTATTAAACTCATGAAGCATCTGGGTGTAGGTATGGATATAATTTTTCCCCCAGTAGTGTTTGGATTGTAACTGAAACATAGCTTCCATATCTCATGAAACATAAACACAGCCTGGACAAGCTGAACATTTCTGTGTCAATACTGGTGACAGAACAAATCACAAATGCATAATAGTCACAAGCAAAACATAGTTATTGTTTTAATAACTATGTTGTGTGTTTATACTGATATTTATATTGTTTTATTTATTGCTATCTTGTGTAAGCCACCCTGAGCCTGCCTTGGCAGGGAGGGTGGGGTAAAAATCAAATATATCTCTCTCTCTCTCTCTCTCTCTCTCTGAAATAGATTTACCAGTATATACAATAGCATGTTCTGGCTTAAAATTCTATGTACATGTGTGTGTTTGCATTAGACAGATGCATATTTCTCCACAGACCCAAATGAAAGAGATTGTGCTAATGCACACATTTCTGGTTTCTTTATTTCAGTTTCTATCGTAATCAATTCTGAGGGCTCCTTCAGGATGGGTAACTGTTTCAAATCAACTACATATATGAAATGCTTTGTACCTACTCTACTGAGTAGAGTAACTGAAGGAATATTTCATTGGGAACATTTGGCTATACAATCTCAGGATAATATATAGTTGACCAGAGAGAAGTACCACTGGACATGTGATTGCACGGGAGGTTTCATTTGTATTTTTGCCCAGTGGTTAAACTTTGGAACAATTGTGTTCTGGTCTTTATTTCATATTTTGTATATGTATGATTGTATATATTTTTACATATTAGCCAATATGTTCTGTTTGCATTAGACCTCTGAGGAAGGCCTGTGAAGGCCGAAACATGTTAGGTCTATTTCATCAGCCTTTGTATTTTTTTTTCTATATTTGTATATGAGGTATGAATGGGCCCTTATTTGTGATTTTAATTTGTGTTTAATAAATACATGTATATTTTTGTATGTTTCATAATTAGATTTTTAGAGTTGACCCTCTTCCATTCTTGACTAACCTTTTTAGGTTCTGAATGAAAGAAAAATAGAGCACCATCAAACTACATATACTTGCTGCAATGATGTACTCATGAAATGAAATGTTTGCCATTTTATTTATGTACCGTATCAGGGCACTTTGAACTGGTCCGGATAAGCTATTCATTTTAATAGCTCAGTACTGTAGAAAAAAATCCAAAGATATAAACATTAGCAAGTAGAAAGTAGTTAGCTGATTCAATTGCTGCCCATTAGGATTCAATTAGCTCAAATGGTCTGAGAGGAATTGGTGGCCTAACAGTTGTAGAAAAGGTTAATGATATCCCCTAAAGACAGAAAGTATGTCTTCCTACACCAAATATCCCAAACACTTTATCCTTCCCTCAGATCACTGGGATTTCACCTATCACTCTAAGACAACAAGAAAACAAGCTATTGCTACTCATATCTCTTAATGCATCCTATATATTGTCCAAGTACTCTGTGCTGATAGATTCCTGACTAATCAGGCTTCACCTTCTCTGCATAGCCCAATCCCTTTAATTCAACCCCAGTACACATTGTAGAACTCTTAGCCTTTCCCTATTTCTGTGTCTTGTTCACCTAATATAGCTTAAGAATCCTGGGTAACTAACATCAATGTAGGGCCTGGAGTTCTTCAAGAATTACAGCTGAGCTTCAGAGTGATGACAAATGGGAACCCAAGATGACTTACAGGAGCCATCTTATTTCACCAGTATTTCTTCTTTTCCCTGAAAGCTTCCATAGACTCTCCCCTTTTCCTGCTTCCTTTTCTCCTTAAGGTTGCCAGCTCCAAGTTGGGAGATTCCTGGAGATTTGTGGGTAAAGTCAAGGTTTGTGGAGAAATCCCCCATAAACTCTCCTCTTTTCCTGCTTCCTTCTCTCCTTTGGGTTGCCAGCACCAGGTTGGGGGAGATTTGTGGGTACAGCCAAGATTTGGGGAGAGAAGCAACCCCAGCAGGGTATAATGCCATTAAGTTTACTCTCCAAAGCAGCCATTTTCTCCAGGGGAACTGATTTCTGTCATCTGGAGATCATTTGTAATTCTGGGTGATCTCCAGCCCCCATCGGGAGGTTCCAAGAAAGCAAAATACACTGTGAAAAACAATTTCTAACAATTATACATAAAGACTTGTGCAAGCTTAATTGTCTGATAATTATATTAAAGTTAAATACAATGTTATAATAGAAGGAAACTTTATAAAGTGGAACTTTGAACATGTGTGTTCAATGTGTTATAAAATAAATCCTAAAACATATATGTGTACCATGTCAAAGGACAAAAGACAAGCCACAACAAAATGCAAAAGAGAATTCAAGTCAAACAAGGTTGCTTAGCATATTACATAACAAAAAGAAAAAATCAGGCACTGAGATGACTTGTGTTTTCTGTGCTTTTGGCAAGCAGTGATTTAAACAGCAGGTATATCAATATCTTTCTGTGGATGATATGACTTTCCAGCAAACTAATGTGTCATCCAGGTAAGGTCACGTTTCCAATCTTCATCAGAGTCAAGAATAAACATTTTCATATGGAGCTCCCAGACTTCATGAAAACTAACACCAGTTCTCATACATGAGGACGGAGTGAGCTCCCGTCTCTAGTTCCAGCTACTGCCAACCTAGCAGTTGGAAAGCAAGAAATTGCAAGTAGATAAATAGGTACCACTTCAGTGGGAAGGTAACAGCATTCCGTGCGCCTTGGTGTTTAGTCATGCCGGCCACATGACCACGGAAACGTCTTCAGACAGCGCTGGCTCTTCGGCTTTGAAACGGAGATGAGCACCGCAACCCTAGAGTCGGACTCGACTAGCTTTCGAGCAAGGGAACCTTTACCTTTACCATTGTTAATCCTAAACAGACACATTTAAATTACTTTTAGACTGGTTGAAATATGGTTCCCAAGAGGAAGTTCATGCCAGTTTTCCCATCTGGTTGAGATCTTTTTAAAGGCTTGAAAATGCTTCAGTGTGGCAATCCAAAAGTAAAGCCCTATCACCATATGTATTTCGCTGCTTGTGTAGACAGTGTTAGCCAAATTGTCTTATTTATTAACTAGCCTGATACCCGTGCTTTGCTACGGTATTTAACTTCCGTAAATCCAGTTATAATACTGATGATATAAAGTTTGAAATATAACATTTGTTGTAGAAATTCTAATGGAGAATATTGTAGTGTAAAAAATGAAGTGAGACATACATACATTTTTCTCTCTCTACTGAAGGACCACTCTGTAGACTGCTGGGGTAGGCTCCCTCATGGCTTTAAGCACCCTGCAACCGCTGCTACACCTGACAGACCACCACCTGTTAAGCCATCAGAGAGGCTAGACCAGCATCACCACTAAGGTGAACCTGCTGTCTGGTGTTGGGGGGGATCATGTTTAAAGGCATCATGGAGGCTGGGCCAGCAGTAGGATGAAGGCAATCTTGCTGAGCAAACCTAACCCAGCGGCTGTAAGCATTCCACCTCCTCCCCTACACCTGACAGGCAGGTAGTCCCCTGTAACTGTATTTTTTTTACCTCAGAACACTGAGCTCTGCAGCTGACCAATCAGAGAGTGGGGGGTACAAGGAGACAGCAGCTTGGCAGCTGCATAGGAATCAATGGGGGGAGCACATTTACCCCTTTTGACCCACTTAGGGGTCGAATTTCTAAAAACCCCTTCTTAGTGAGGCATCTACATCATGGTAGGAGCGCTCTCCCCGAATTTGGTGTCTCTAGGTCCAGTGGTTTGGCCTAGGTGTTGGTTTTATGGTGAGGGGACTTTAGATATAGATAGATAGATAGATAGATGGATAGATAGATAGATGGATAGATGGATAGATGGATAGATGGATAGATGGATAGATAGATGACAGGTTGGGGAATTATGAATATAAAATGGCAATAGGCATATAGAATGGATCATGACTTGTGTATAGTGGAGTCAGAATTCCCAAGAACCCAGGAATAGACACAGAGACTGGATAGCTAAAATAATGATTTCTTTACTAAATGTTCTCAAGCATACAAACAATAATCAAGCATTCACACACACAATACAGAACTAAGAAAGCAGAGGTGATTAATAGCTAATACGGGGGGTCAGTTTTGGAATGATACTACCTGTCCAGACATGCAGAGTTCCATGAAGAAGAGATTTATGGCCCAGACCAAACATTTTGGGGGTGGACTGCCAGTTGGCATCAGGGCGAGGCACACTCTCTGAGGCCATGTTCCTGGATGGATATAGACATTGGAAAACAATGTGTCATGGATGCCCTGGCGGACGGGCTAGGCAAGGAACGGAGTATCCAAAAACACAGGCAGAGTTCAGGGTACCAGAGAGGCAGAGAAACAAAAGCACAGTCCAAAATATCAGGTCATTTGCACAGTCTAAGGTTTACCGGAGATTTGCAGTCAGAGGTGTAAAGCCGAAAGCCGTTGTCCAGAGTCAGGTTACACATTCCAGGGTCAGGGAGCCAGAAGAACGATGTCACAGAGTCCGGAGTCAATAGCTGAGGGAGTCAAGCAAAGAGTCAGGAAAACAGGATTCAAGGTCCGAGGTGCAGCGATTCGATCATGCGATCAGTTGGCAGCATGAATTGGATAGTGAAGAGAGCTGCCTTAAAAGCCCATTCCCCTTGTCACTAATTACCAGCTGATTACAGAGTCCTGGCTCCAGTCAATACTCAGGAGTCAGAGGACGCCTCCACGCATGGAAGCTTCCCTGCACTGGGTTGTCAAGTCCTGTTTCCTTTGGTCTCATAAACGAGCTACAGGTGGGAGGGATTAGGGGGCATGGAGCTTGAGCTCGGCTCTACAGGAGTGGCTCCAGATGTGAACCCTTCTGGTAGCCAGTGTTCATCCTCTGCAATACTTAGGTTTTGTACTTCCAGGGGTGCAGGGAGCTCGTTCTTGGATGGTGAAGGTGTAGAATCCCCGGGAGCAGGGTCCACTGGGTCAAGTGGCATGGTGGGCATGACACAATGCAGACCAATGGGAAGTCTTGAGGGGCTTGTCTCAGGTGAAGAAAAAAAATTACCTGGGCCAATGATGAGTTCCAGGGTTGTGTGGCATCAGGATGGGCAAAACCTAGATGTGATTATTAAGATTTCAGAGGGGCAGAGTCTGGATTAACAATGGAAGCCCGGTGTTGGATGACTGTACTGGGGCTAGCTGAATGAATTTCATGCCCATTGATGGTTCTGCCAAGGCAGTTTAATAGGTTTCCAGATATAGACAAAAGATGGGAGATTAACGTCAGGAAGGATCATTAATAATTTGAATGTCTGATCGCGTTCGGCCGGGTCACATATGCAGCGGAGCAAAAAGCCACGCCTCCCCCCACCGTGTTCTTTGGCCAGTGTGACCGGGACCTATAACAGTGAGGATAACATGGAGAGAACAGATCATGTATGCTTCTTATTCAAATTTGGACTGCAGTGTTTCCATGCACCAAAGGATATCTACCTGTGAAATGTGATGTTCTTACCTTGTTCTTTTCTCTGCAACCCTAAATTCTGAGCAAAATGCTGCTCCTGGGGGTCAGGGGGAACAGGATTTTAGGAGCCATTTCAGGCTGCAGCAGGATAGAGAAACCAAGAAAATCATGCCCCATGGGTAGAAATCGTTCTACCCATGGAAACACTGTCCTGGGTCCAAGATTCAGTTTGAAATTCAAAGGATCTCAGGTCAGACCGGGCTGGATTTTGCCATCTAGGAAGATCCACCTAAAAGATTTTGTTAGCAAATAAAAGTGTTTTCATATTAAAAAGCCTTGCATTTGTTTGTTCATTCATAAAGCATATGCCTCACCCTTATTTAGAAAGCTTTCCTTGGATTTATGTTTGTTAATTAATTACAGAATTTTCACCTGCTCTTCTAAAACAAACAGATTTCCCTAAATGCATAAACACGAAAATTAGCATCATGCAGCAACAAACAAAAAATATTAAAGCATCATCAGAATGTGGACTTACAATTTTAAAAATACAGTAATAATAAAAAAGTACTAAAAGTCAAAAAGTCAAACAGGACAAATCAAGGATTAAAACCTGACATAAATCAAGCTTCATATTTTACATGGGGGGAGGATAGCATCCCTTAAAGACTCCTTATGAGCAGTTAGACTGGTTAGTTTAGGCATTCATTCATTCATTCATTTTATTACGGTCAGAGACCCATAGAATAGCATACAGAACAAAAGCAAAAAGCATTACAGAGAAGAGATATCATGAGGAACATTGAGGAGGAGCTTACGCTTTGTAAATGCAATAAAGAGAAATTTGGCAACATTCCTTGATATTGCAATGGATTTGTCCTCCAATAGATGTTTCAGCAAAAGTTCCTCAGAGTGGATTACTAATTGTCCTTGGTGTCTGAATGACCTTATTATAGGTGTAATTAAAAGGGCTCTTTCTTCTGCGTAGTAGGAACACTGGAATAATATATGGAAAAGGGTCTCAATTGACTCGGAGGGGCATGAGCATAATCTCAAATGCCTAGGGATGCGTTGAAATCTTCCGGCAAGAACTGCCGATGGAAAAGTGTCAAATCTAGCTCTGGACAAAGCCCATCTATGATTTGGGTTGGGAATATTGGCTAAATATAAAGGAGCAGTCATATAAATTTTGGGTTTCAAAGATTTGTAAAGAGGCGAAAGTACAGCATAGGATGTTTGCTGCTCAATATCTCTGAGACGTTGGTGAACGATATTTTTTGCCCTATCGTATCCACTTTCCAGAAGTTGGTTCGGGTCCAATCCAACCAGTCAGGCCCTACATTGATGTTAGTTACTGGTTAGTGCATAACCAAGTTGTCTATTGGAGTTCGAAACCAATTTCCAGAATTCTCTGCTATCTTTTGCGTTAGCAGCTTTAATCAAGGCCGACCATTTGTTTTGAGAGTCAGCTAACTTTTTGGCTCTCACAATTGCCTTATATTCTTTTTTCTTCTTTTGGATTTCAGCTGCTAAATTCGAATTTGGAACACTTTGAAAAGCTTTAAAAGTCCTAATTAGATCTGACTTGGCCTGCCTACATTCCTCATCAAACCAACTGTTAAAATGAGGGCTCCTTACACGGGACTTATAAACTTCTTTTGTTAGTTTAGGCTTTCTCTCTGTATGTTCTATAACAGCTTGTTCTTCTTTAATAAACCTTCTTAATTTTTTCTTTAAACACTCAGTGCTCCACTTCCTTTGCATGTTTAAACACCTTTGGAGCCCACCTCCAGGTCAGATTGGCCCAACCAAGCTCCGAGAGTGAGTTCCAAAGGCTTTTATAGGCCTTTAGAGCCCACTTCTGGGTGAGGTGGGCTCTGAAGACCTATAAAAGCTTTCAGAGCCCACTCTCGGAGCTCAGTTGGGCCAGCCCGACCTGTAGGTGGGCTCTGAAGGCATTTAAACACCTTCGTCCAATTTAAGTTTCCTTGTTTATTTCAAGCCACTTCCCTTCAGCCTTTACATGAAGGTTCCCAGGTATTAGGTTGTACGGTGAAATGGTCTCCCCAGATGCAAGCAAAACTCAGAAAAGTAATTGAGGCTAAAGGTCCCCAAATTTCCAAAATTACCTACAAAGTGACCTTTTTACATGTTATAATAGATTTGTCCAGGATTTTAAAAATATTCTATGTGAACCTAAAGGCCATTCCACCACATCTTACAAGAAATCTAAATCCTGGTTTGATGTGGATTGCCAAAAAGCAAGACAAGAGCTTTCTGCTATTTACTATCAGTTTAAAAAATCAAGTGGTGACCAAAGATTTCTAATCCAACAAGAACTCTGGTCACAAAAAAGGGATTACAAACACCTAATCCAACAAAAGTGAAAAAATCACACCAAAGTTCTTTGGGCAGAATTAATTCTGGCTGCCAAGCAGAAAAACTCCTCCCTGTTTTGGCGATTAGTCATTGGGAAAAAAATTTTTTCTCCCAGACTGATCCCCCAATACAGCCCTGCAAATGGGTTACTTTTTTTGAGCAATTGTATAAAGACTCTCCTTTAACCCCAGTGACAACTGCTGATTTTGAGAACTTGCCTTCCTGGTCACCAATTTCTCAAGAGGAAATTAAATCCTATATTGTTCAATTAAAATCTGTTAAGGCTCCAGGGTCTGATGGACTGCCACCTGAATTTTTCAAAGAAAATATCGATTGGTGGGCACCCTTCCTTGCAGCCCTTTTCATTTTTATCGATTCTTCAGGCCTTATCCCCTCAGAGCGGAATACGGCAATAGTGGTCCCCATATTCAAAAAGGGCGCAAGAGAAGAGCCCACAAATTATCTGCCTATTAGCCTTTTAAATATATGTAGCAAGTTATAAGCTAAACACCTTCTGGTAAAGCTTGAGGATTGGCTGATCCAAGAAAATGGGATTGTGACAGAGCAAGCTGGTTTTAGAGAGTTTAGATCCACTTTTGGACCACTGCCTTACAATTCAACACCTTATAGAAAAATACGCTGCTAAGGGTCCTAATTCGCTTTTTGCTGCTTTCATTGACTTGAAAGCGGCTTTTGATTCAATATCGAGGCCGAAATTGTGGGCTGGCTTAGAAGCTTCTTCAATTGATAGAAGGCTCCTCTTTTTGTTGCGGGCTCTTCATGATAACACCCATTTGCAGGTTAGGCTTAACAGGAAAGGAAATTTATTGGACCCTATCTATATATCTAATAGCCAACTTGCCCCCAGGGTGCGGATCGTTAGATCAGCGCTCCGGGGGCAGCTGGGGGACCGGGGGAGGTTTGTGCACACGTGGGCCAGTCCCCACGTGTGCACAAAAATAAAAAAAGTTTAAAAAAATTTCGGGGGGATGTTTAAATCCCCCTGAAAGTGCAAGAGCGTTCCGTGCGCACGCGCACAGAACGCTCTGCTGCCGGCCTGGCTCGCTTCGGAGGAGAGGGGGAGGAGAGGGGGAAGAGATGAGCGAGGCCCGACGGCTCACTTAGGAGGGGAGGGGGAGAGAGACGAGGGAGGCCTACGGAGGGGAGGGGAGGGGAGGGGGAAGAGAAAAAGTTGAGACCCAACAGTACGCAACATTTTGTTGCGGGTCTCCACTTGTTAACACCTATAGGGGAGAATCTAGACTGTAAATGGGCACTCATTAGAGCAGGTTTCCTGCTTTAAATACTTAGGTATGGTCCTTCAATCAAATGGGGCTAGGAAAGCCCATATATAGTATGTCACCTCCCAAAGTAAAAGAACAGCCAATGCTATTCTTAAGTTCTATCGCACCAAAGGGGCTTATTATGTGCCAGCTGCCCAACAACTCTTTCAAGCAAAGGCAGTTGGACAGATGCTCTATGGCACTTTTATTTATTTATTTATTTATTGCATTTTTACCCCGCCCTCCCCGTGAACAGGCTTTATTGGGCCTCCTTCCTCTAGTTTTGCCCCCTTAAAGCGAGTTCAGTCCAAATTTCTCAGAGCAGTTCTTCAGGTCCCAAGGTGTGTATCGAATACACGGATCTGTCTAGAGACAGGTGCTATATCATTGGAAGCCAAAATTACTTTAGCTTCACTCCAGTATTGGCTTAAACTAAATTTACATCCTCAGGGACTAACCCACTTGTTACTGTCAGACAACTTTCAATCCAAATGGCTGAGAGCAGTTCATAATAAATTATATGATCTTGGTTCCCACCCACCCCCCAAAACCGATTTTGAGTATGCATTGGGATGTAGCAAAATCAGCCCTAAAACAGAGAATGATGGATATGGAGAGACAGACAGATCTCGGTAGATGTCCTAAGTTTAGAGCCCCAGATTCTTTGCCCAGTTTGGAGCTCTTTCTTCTTTCTCTTTTGCAACTTCATTGTGTAGTGCTGTTGCTGAGTGGGTAGGGTCAGTTGTGGTTTAGCTTTTGTCCAACAGACTGCCATAAAGACTAACTTGTTCCAATCAAAACATATCCCTGATCTGCTCACAGTCTGATTGTGGTAAAGTAATAGATCAAGATGGGTAGCTGTGTTAGTTTATTTGTAGCAGTAGAAAAGAGTGAGTCCAGTAGCACCTTAAAGACTAACAAAATTTGTAGTGAGGGCATGAGCTTTCATGAGTCACTTCTTAGTGAGCAATGATTCATAAAAGCTCATACCCTACCACAAAATTTGTTAGTCTTTAAGGTGTTACTGGATTCTTACTCTTTTCTACTGTGGTAAGTTAAGTTAAAGTGTCAATCAGGTTCTATGAGGAATTTGAGGCTTCCATAGCCCTTATGAATGTTTGCCATTACCTGTGAATTATGATATACACTATTTTTAAAGGCCTTTAAGACATTCAATTTACACTGTTTTAGTTGTTCTACATTTTATTTATTGCATTTTTATTGTTTTTAGTTTTGTACTTGAGTGTATTCCTAAAGAAAATTAACTTATCTATGTTATGATAATAACAGTGTGACTTGACCGCATGGCTCTAATTAAAATGCCTGTGTTGGTTCTTTATAGTAATTCCGTTTACCTGTTGGGGGTGTTTTTGAAGCTTTGGTTGTATAGTCAGAGATCAAATTGTATTTGGATTATTCTGCCCATTAAGATCAGTAGATAAAAACTTTGTCTTTTTTTTCATAGTTAGAAACAGCAGGGAATATGCTCAGAATCAATAGCATTTAATGCTGGTCTTCACTAGAAAATGTACTGTTAGACACTCTTTTCCCCCCCAGGGCCATTTCAGTTCTGTTTACACTTAGCTGACTGGGCCATGCCTCTTAAATAAGAAATCAGATAGCCATAGTCGCTAGAGAATTTTGCATAGAAAACTTTCTTTTTAAAAAAACACCAGTTTGTAAATTGATGCAGGGAAGGGGTGTGCAAAAGCAAGCTTGGGTCCTTCACCATTTTATTTATCCATCCATTGCATTTTAAACTTGCCCTTCTTCCAAGGCTCTCAGGGCACCCTGCCTCCATGGTTTAATTACAACAACCCTTTAAAAATTGAGTCAAATTCTTAAGTCAGAATTAAAGCTAGTTCTATCAAAAATCAGTTGTATCAATTGTTTTCAAAGGATGATTACTTCTGGCTGTAGCTCTTGGACATTTTTCACAGACTGGCACATTGGTTTTAACTAAAGTATCCTCCCTGCAAAATTTCATGCAGGTAGGGGAAAATATCCCTGTTCTACAGACCACAAATATTTTCACTTGCAGAGTGATCATGAAGAGGTATGAAGCAGTGCTAAATACTGGGTTCAAGACACATTGCAGTGCAGAGCTCTACTGTCACAAGCTAAGATGACTGGCAGCGTCTCGTCGAAATGGGCAAGGACATTGTTTGAGGTGAGCATTTCCTTTACTGCCCAGAATGCAGTGGCCTGCTGCCGATCCCACACCCACGGGGCCTTCTTGTCATGTAGGCAGTGGAGCGGCTCAGCGATTGCAGCTTTATGGGGCAGAAAGGAGTGGTAAAAGTTCAGAAGCTCCATGGAAGCCTGAAGCTTGGCCTTGGAAGTGGGGGCAGGTGCATTCACAATGGCACGGATCTTGTCGGAGGCCGGATGGATGCTGGTAGCATCCATGGAGAACCCCAGGAACTCTACATGGGGGACCCCCAGGAGGCATTTCTCTCACTTCACCTTCAGCCCAGCAAAGTTGAATCGCTGCAGCATGGCGCACAGGCAGTTAGCGAAGTCCTCTTCTGTGGGGGTGGCGATCAATACATCATCAAACAAAGGTTGGACCCCCAGGGATGCCTTTCAAAAGAGAGTCCATCATATTCTGGAAAATCCCTGGGGCCACGCTCACCCCAAACTGCAGCCACTTGACCTGGAATGTACCTCAGAGTGTGATGATGGTCTATGCCTCAGCAGTCATCTCATCCACAGGAAGCTGCTGATATGCTTGGGCCAAGTCCAATTTACCAAAGACTTTGGCCCCTGCCAATGTCTCTAGAACATGGTTGACCACAGGCACTGGGTAAGCGTGGTCCCTCAGTCCCCTGTTGATTGTGAATTTGTAGACCAAGCAGATGCAGACTTCCCCATTTGCCTTGATTGGGATTACGATGGGGTTCTCCCAGGTGGCATGGGGAACTGGCTCTAAAGCTCCTTGCTCCACCAAATGGTCCAGCTCCACCTCAATTTTGGGCTTCAGAATGAACCCTCCAGGCCTTTAGGTGGATGGGCCGCACCTCAGGGTTGAGTTGTAGCGATATAGGGTGCCCTGTGTATTGGCCGAGGGTCCCATTGAAAACTGCAGGAAACTCATTGCACACCTTACTAAAGTCCGAGGGCTGCATGCTGTGCAGGCCCGTTACTCCAAACCCCAAGGGTGCAAACCAGGACAGTCCAAGCAAGCTAGTGAGCTGGCCCTTGACTACCAACAAGTCCAGCATTCCCTCAAACCATCGGTATTTCATGTGGAATTTGCCCCGACCCTTAATGGACACCTCGTTCTTTTGAAAGTCCTGGAGAGTGAACCCAGTGTGCCTAAGGCGGGGGCCCCCTTTAGGACAGAGCCTCCAGAAAGTCTCTTCTGAGATAATGGAGATGGAGGACCCCGTGTCCAGTTCCATCCTGCAAGGTGCCCCCTCTATAAGCACAGTCACTGCATGCAGTGAACAGCTCTACTTCATTTAGTGATTTCAGGAACAAGACTGAAGACTCCAGGGCAACTGCCCTGTTTAAGTAGCATGCAAAAACCACACCCAAACACACCCCACTCCTAACAATAGGCTATTTACATAACATTGTCTCCACATTGGTTACCTCTAGAATCCTGGTGGTCTATTGTTCCAGAGCTCCAAGCTCAGCCCATCTCTTATGGACAGACTTGGGATATTCCAGCCCAATACATAATAAGCAGTATGTGTGGGAGTTTTTCTCCTCCTGAGGTTGGCAATCAGTCAATATTTAAACAAACACAGAGACACTAGTGGGGAAGTGAAACCCACCCATGTCTTAGTGCAGTTGGGTTCCTCCCCCCCCCCTTTTCAGGCTGATACTGGAAGACAATAGGTATTAAAAGCATTGGAGTCAGACCCAGGTTGAAGCAAGGTTTAGCTCACATGATTTGTGCTCTTATAGCTTAAGAACTACTGTCAGCTATATTTTGCATATAGTTGCCCACCTTGTTTTCTACAGCCAGAGCTTATGGCAGTTGGGGACAGAGATATTCAAGGTCAGGTGTTACTGGAGCTTTGCATAGAATTACATAGAACATAGAATTACAGAACATAGAATTACAGAAATTGAGGTATTTCAGATTTTGAATGGGCAGGTTTTTCTGAATTAGAACAATGCTCAGATTCCCCCCCAACACTGATATTTCACTTCTTGTCTGACCAGTCTGTGTTTCGGATAGTAAACTGTTAGTCTCTACTTGCATTACAATTTTTTTTGACACTGTGATGTTTAAGTACATAATATCTCTCCACCCAGTACTGTTTTTAGTCATCTGTTGGGGCAATACTAATTATCTACCTTTATCTCTGCAATCTCCCCCTCCCAATCTGCATGAAGATGGATCAGACTGTTCCTCTGCCTCTTATACTTATGTGTAGTCTTGCCTGTCTGCCAGCCAGCCAGTTTGCAAAGGTATGCAGATCAGAGGGTGCTGCCTACAGAGCAATCTGTAGCCTTTGTATATATCCCCTCAGATCTGCCTTGTCTGATTACCAGTATGTGCAAACAAAATCTTTGCCTCAGTATCCTGCAGGGTGATCAAGATGATTGGTCATGCCTACCTTTCTGAGATTGGGGAAAGACATATTTCCAATTCTGTTTTTGTATTTTGTAACATTTTCAGTCTATCTTTCTGAAGAAGACTCACAATTTAAATACATAAAACAATACAAAACATCCCCATAAAGGATATGAAAGTTGCCAGGAGGTGAGAAAGAGGAAATAGTGCAGGCAAGAGGAGAATGAAGTGACTCCTGCAAGTCTTTGTGAGTTCCCCACGGCACAACTGGGCCTCGCTAGGGAGCTGGAACCACAGAATTGGCCCATAGCTTTCCTGGGTGGAGACTGCTGGGGGGGGACTGAAGGGGGGGGGCAGATGAAGATAGGTTGGCTGGTGGAAGGGAAGAAGAGAAGGAAGTAGGAAAGGAGAGAAGGAAGCAAGTGCCTACGAGACAGACTCTCCCCATATGTGCCCTAAAGAGCTTTGCATTCAGCTGAACAATACCTTTTGGTAGTCCCCAGCCTGAAAGACATCTGTTTAGCCTTGACAAGGGCCAGGGCTTTTTCTGTCGTGGCCCTGGCCTGCTGGAACATGCTCTCATTGGAGATCAGGGTCCTGTGGGACCTACCACAGTTCCTCACGGCCTATAAAACAGAGCTGTTCTGCCAGGCCTTTGATTGAGGTGGCAGATGTCCAGGTCATCTTGGCCTCCCCTGCTCTCCCTGCCTGGATGGTCTGTACTGCTGCAGTGCTATAGTGCCCATTCAGCCCAACCCTGCTTACATGATCAAAATAGCATTACCAGGCAATAGGTCACAGTGTATGACCTAGCTTCCTCAGGAGGAACCTGAAGTGCCAGAATAGCTGCCATCTTAGATCTGATTAGTAAATTTGTTGTCAGTTGTTAATCTGGATTATTATTGTTTTTAATGTTTTAATTCTATTTATTCTATGTATTTTATTGATATGTTGTGAACCTGAGCTCGCTTGCAGGAGAAGGTAGGATATTAAAAAATAAATAAATAAAAAGGAGGACAGGCTAAGGGAGGAGAGGAAATAATATGCCCCCTGCAAGTCCTTGCCAATTCTCCACTTGTAACATATAACAACAGCAAATGTTGTGTGTATGCAGTTAAAATACAACACAATATTTTTAAAAGCACCCAATTTACAAAAAGTACTTCCTAAAAAGTTCTATTTTGTATAGTCTGTGGAAGGATGGAGGTATTGGAACTTTCTCAATTTCCTTTGATAAATTGCTTCATCAAGTAGAAGCCACAACTGAAAATGCTGGATCTCAGGGCCCGTGAGGCCTCACTCATCTGCAGCAGGGGATTTTCTGAAAGCCCAGTTCAAATGAATGAAGTAGCCCTCTAGATATGCGGGTTCCAGGCCACTAAAGTAATAATCAGCACCATGACTTGAACCTGGCAACTAACTGACAAGCAATGAAGTGATTGCAAAGTTAGTGTAATATGTTCATTTTGCTTTTCTCCGGCCCCTGCCACACGGCAGGGAAACCACGAGGCAAAAGCACAGCTAATAGAGCCGCTCCAACGTTGAGACGCTGCGGCGGGATCCCACGGATCCCCTGGCCGCAGCGCCTCTTCTCCCCGGCAAGAGCAGACGCCGGGGAGGACGAGCCCGATGGGAGGGGGAGGCTGCCGAACTGCGCATGCCCGAGCATGCGCAGTACGGCCGGGGGCTGGGATGCGGCGGCGCAAGGACGCGCCGCCGATCCCACGGCCGGCTTGGGGCGCTCCAGACGGCTGCAACCACCTAGATAGGTGGTTCGTTTTTGCAGCGGGGTATCGCCATTTGGGCCGGATCAGGGACGGAGACGGCACGCTCCCCAGATGTTGAGGTGGGATCGCGTCCGTTTGCTCCGCCCCTGTTCCGTCCCGCTCCCGTCCCAAATGGGCTCGTATGAACGGGGCCTCCTGGTAATAATTTAGCATCATTTTGCACCATCTGAAATTTCAAAATTATCTCCAAGGGTAGTCCCATGTAGAATATGTCATAATAGTCTGGTCTTGAGGTTATTTCCCCATCAGTAATGTAGACCAGCTCTGAGACCAGAGGCAGTTTGGTGTAGTGGTTAAGAGTGTGGACTCTAATCTGGTAGGACCGGGTTTGATTCCCCACACCCCCACATGCAGCTGCTGGTTTGACCTTGAGTCAGTAACAAGTTATTTCAGGGCTGTTCTCTCAAGAGCAGTTCTCAAAACAGCTCTGTCAGCCCCATCTACCTCACAGGGTGTCTGTTGTGGGGAGGGGAAGGGAAAGGAGATTGTAAGCTGCTCTGAGACTCCTTTGAGTAGTAAGAGGTGAGGTATAGATCCAATCTCTTCTCTTCTTCTTCTATAATGATGCGGGGCGGTGTGTGTATCCTCTGCCTCTGTCCCCTAGCTGGACCTGCTTTGCAATCAGTCAGTATAAAGTAAACCATTTTCCTCCATTCCTGCAGCCCCAGAGAATAGAACAGCTCTAACTAACATGGTTGCTTCTTTTACCTGATTAGGAAGTTCCTCCTCGAGCCAATGAAATTTCCAATAATTAAGAGTGCAAACACAAAGCACAAAAATGACAATTGAGACTATCCTATTTGCATGTAATGTTTGTGATTAGACAATATGCTTGCTATGTGCACATCTGCTGAGTTAGTCTCTTCCTTATTGTCCCCATCCATCCTGCTTTCAGATGCCTTGGAAAATGTAAGCAGACAACTGTGGCCCTGGTCACACGGGCAGGAAAATGCGGGGGGGGGGGAAGCGTGGCTGTTTGCAAAATAATGTGCAGTTGAACGATCTGACGTCCCGTAGAGGTCCCGTCCAGGTCCCGTGGTTAGGGGGGAGGTGCCAATCACAGGACAATCCTGCAGCAAAGAAGCGGCTTCTCTAGCAAAACACTCCACGGGATTAACCCCTTCCAGGGATGCAGAGGAATGCAAACTGTGTCCTCCATCCGGTCCCCTCCAGGAGGAGCTTCAGCCGGGCCGCCCTCCCGCCACACCCCCCCTGTGCACCTCCCCCTCTGTTGCCCGGTGCAGAAAGTTCCTCTCGAGCAGGCCGAGCCAGGAGTTTGGGGGGTATGGAAAAGAGGAGGGGGCTGTGTTGTTTGTTTTTAAACAAAGTGTGCGCATGCGCCATTGGATGCTTGTGCGCATCCCGTGGAGACTTGGAGGGGAAAACCCTTTTAGCGATGGGACATGGGTGGGTGCCGGATGTCACGACCTACCACCGGAAATGTGATCACCTTGCCCCGCGGTTTCTGGAAACTAGTACCTCGGAGGTACTAGTTTTTTACCCCGCATCTTCGGCAGGAAGCCTCGGGTTCACCACGGGACCTCTACGCTTCCCAGATGTGGCACTGTGATCATGCCCGGAAAATCCACCTATCTTCCCTCTCTGTAGCGTGGCTAATGCTCCATGTGACTGCAGCCAATAATTAGCAAATTATTTAGAGTATTGTAACCCATCTTTTTTCTGTTATTGACCAGAATGCTTTGTTTTCATATTAGCAACATTTACTACTAGGAATAAGGCTTGTTGTGAGAAGAAATACAATGAGCTCTAGAAGGAAGCTCCAGGTGAGTGTTACGACTGTGGCTGGTGGGGCGGCCGAGGGAAGTGGAAAATGGAGGGAGGCAAGCCATGTTTCTTTCCTTCTGCTTAGCTATAAGGCAGGGCTGTCTAAAGTCATTTTGCTGCCCCAAGTGGGTCATATGGGAGGAGAGCCTTATGGTAACAGGTATGGTTCCCTCCACCCCTGACTTATGTTGATTTGGGGTTATGCAGTGACAGCTAAGGTAGAAAAGCACCTCCTCCTATGCTGCATCTTCTGGGTTCTAGAGGTCTGGAAAGCAGTTCTATAGCCAGTTACAGGGTTGCCAACTCTGGGTTGGGAAATACCTGTAGATTTGAAGGGTAATGCCAGGGTAGGGCAGGGTTTGGGGTGTGGAGGGACCTCAGCAGGGTATAATGCCATAGAGCATTGTCTAAAGCAGCCATTTTCTTCAGGAGAACTGATCTTGGAGATCTCCAGGTGCTGCCTGGAGGCTGGCAATACTAAGGGGAGGACCAGATCTGTAGATTTGAGGGGTAGAGCCTGGGGAGGCAGGGGTTTGGGGTACGGAGGGACTTCAGCAGGGTATAATGCCATAGAGTCCACTGTCAAAAGCAGCCACTGTAACAGCTGGGAAATTTTCTGTAGGGGAAATGATGTGCTGTGGCTGGGGAACACGGTGATTTCTGGGAGATCTCCAGGCTCCACAGGGAGACTGGCAACTCCAGTGACCATTTAAGGGAAGATTGGGATATGTATTTTACCTCAGGATTCAATGACTCCCAACAGCAACAACAAACTGTTTAGAATGTTAGAGGCAAAGGCAAATCAGGCCACATATGCAAATGACCTCTGTGTTCCAACTGGCTATTGGGGGGAGAGGAACAGCAATCTGTTTAGAATATTGGAGGCGAGATTCAGGCCACACAGCCAGTGGATAGGGACAGCTTCTGAGTGACAGATCAGGGAGCCAACTCATTTGGGAGTGTGTGGAATGTTCAGGAGAGTCCCTGACCAAAACAGAATTACTATATAGAGAGATATTTCTGAATGAACATGGCTGAGGTCAGATTGTAATTATAAAAGCTCCAGACAGAGTTTGGTGACAGAGGGTGGCACTGGGGGAGAAGGTTTCAACTAGGCAACCCCTAGTGTATGGGGTTCCTCAAGGGGCAATCCTCTCCCCAATGTTGTTTAACATCTACATGTGCCCCTCACCCAACTAGTGTGGAATTTTGGGCTGTGGTGTTACCAGTATGCTGATGACACCCAGCTATATCTGTAGATGGGTAGGCAGCTGAATGCCACCCCAGCAAATTTGGGTAAGGGATTGGAGGCTGTGGTGGGATGGTTGAAAAAGAGTCAACTGAGACTGAATTCTGTGTCTGGGAGGGCTCAGGTTTGGGGTGCCAGCTCCTTGCTCTTGATGGTGTGCCCCTGTTACTTGCACCAACAGTCAAGAGCCTGGGTGTGATCCTGGATGCCTCCTTATCAATGGATCCCCAGATCACAAATGTTGCTGACTGTCATTTTTCCAGCTACATGAGGACAGGCATCTGACCCCCTACCTATCCCATCCTGACCTAGCCAAAGTAATCCATGCAACGGTCACCTCCAGATTGGACTACTGTAACTAACTCTACATAGGCCTACCCTTGAGGCTGACCTGGAAACTCCAAGTGGTCCAAAATGTGGTGGCATGGGTCCTTAAGGGGACCCTGCAAACAGCACACATTCAACCTGTGCTACATGAGCTGCACTGGCTTACAGTGGAGCACCAGATCAGGTTCAAGGTTTTCATGTTAACTTTTAAGGCCCTAAACAGTCTGAGACCCATGTATCTTTGGGACCGCCTTTCCTGGTATACCTCCTGAAGAGCCTTGCACTGAGCAGAATAAGAACTTATTGGTGGTCCACAGCTCGAGAGACATCCAGCTGTCCTTGAGAGCTCCAACCTGGTTGAACTCTCAGCCAGACAATACCTGTGCCCTGTGGGACTTGATGCCGTTCCACAGGGCCTGTAAGGCAGAGATGTTCTGCCAAGCATTTGGTTGAGGACAGTGACGGTTTCCATCTGGCTGGCATTCCTGTCTTGTGCCTGGCTGGTATTCTTACCTTCTACCTCCCCCATGAGGCAGTGTCACAACTGAAGTTTAGCACCTTCTAATTAGTTTAACGAATGTATTTATTGCTTTTAATTATGAAGTTATGTATGAATTCTGTTTTGTTGTATACCTCCCTGCATACTATAGGGAAGGGCATTATAGAAACTGAATTTAACAAATAAATAAAATGTCCCTAGTGCTGTAGATGTAAGAGTTTGTCTAACAGTGGAGTTCTAAGCAGAGTTTCATTCTTTTAATTCCATTGATGTCACTAGGATGGCAAGAGCTTTTCCAAGCAATGTTTGAACACATGCTTCTTAACAATCAGTTTAAACATTCATATCTGAGCTTCAATATACTTGTTGCTGATAGCAAGTACAGAAAAGAAAAGAACTATGTGAAGTAAGAAAGGCAAAGATAAGGAAATTGAAGAGGATGATATTAAAAAGCAAGAAACAATTACTCGCTGTACTCAACAAATAAATGCATTTAGGGAAGCTTAAGAGCAAAAGCCTGTTTGTAGAAAATATGTACGCAAATGAATGCATCGAATAAAAATGTAATTTGAGCCAAGCATGAATGCTGGCCTCCCGTTGGATTTTCTGTTTCAAATATCATGGAGTCATCCAATTAAAATGGGATTATTCCTTAGATTTTTCCAACCTTTGTTCTGCTCTGCTGCTTTTCTCCCCCAGCCTAATCTCAAAGTGGCCACTGTGGGAAGCCGAGATCAGAGTGGCAGTTTTCACCAACCTTTTAAGTCAAAGTCACTGTGGAATCAATCAAGTAGTAGCACCTTTATTTTAAAAGAAAACAAACCCCAAACCCAAGCACACATTTCTTCTAGCCTTCTCTCCCATGGTGCTAGACTATCGACTTCAGCATCTTCTCATTGGCTGAGTTTAGTAGTACCGTAGCTAATTACAGTGACACAGCTGAACTCTGTTCTTTTGAATGTCTGCTTTCATATTTCTTTCAAATGTTACCAGAAATTATTACTATATTGCATTCTGGCCAAAGGTAACGGAGATCATGTCATAGACATTTTCACAAATGACCCTGTAACGATTCCTTGTTTTATTTGTGTGTGTGTGTCTTTAAAAGTTTGGTTTTGGACCCCTTATTATCTTTTTTTAAATTGTGTGTTTGTGTCTCTTAATGGAGTTGGATCTACAGTATTACAAGTGGAACTTTCCTGCTTCCCACTGTCTCCTGCAGCATTGCACATACCCTGAAAGCCTGCTCTCCTCCACCAGTAGAAATGTCTTTCTTCAAACAGAATATTAGGTTTGGGTGCAACCAAGCGGTTTTTTTAAAACTCTAGACTAACTGGCAAGCTGCTCTTTGATTATGTTTTCAGTCCTAACTATATTAGCACTGACTACCTGGTGTTAATTTGCCGCCATCACTGCCATGGACTATGGTTTAAAATGAGCATTTGCCCATGTTTTATCAGATTTGTCCCAAGTTTGCCTCCACTGTTGTTTTAGCCATCTCCCTTATCTTTTCATCACCCACAGCACCTCAATAAACCAAGAGGCTACCTGGGCTCCAACACTTGAAAGAGGGTGCCTGGGAGCAATCGTGTCAACCACACAGGTCATTTAATCATTCCAACTATACCAGCTATATCAACAGGAAAATCCCCTAGAGCCATCAGAAAGCCATTTTGATCCATCTGCTCTGGGGGCGGATCATCCTAACAGATCCCCCACCCCTCCAAAGTCACCAGCCCTGGTCTCAATAGAATGGTGGTGGGAAGTGCTATCAAGTCATAGCTGACTTATGGGTCAAGAGATGTTTAGAGGTAGTTTGTCATGGCATGCCTCCATGTCACAACCCTGGTATTCCTTAGAGGTCTCATATTCAAATACTAGCTGGGGCCGACATGCTTAGCTTCTGAGATCTGTTGAGATGGGGCTAGCCTGGGCTACCCAGGTCAAGGCAGTAGAACACCTGCAGGAAAAAGACCCAGAAAACCAGTGAAGGAGCCTTTAACTAAGAGAACTAAGATCAGGAATCTAACTCCCCATAGCAGAGAGCTCCTTAGCTAACCAAACCCTTATATCTCCATACCTTACTAAGTTCTATTGTACTTTCTTGGTATCCCGTAAAATGAAATATTGCACTTTAGGGCATCCTCTTTGCCTAAAGGTATGCATTTTATTTTAGAATGCCTGCATAGATAAAATTAGTCATTTTTTTTAAAGTTAATTCTATTTTTTATTCACTCTGCTCTCAAAGTATCCTAATGTTTCATTTCTATTTATTGAGAAAATTATTTCTTGCACTGAAGTTTCATTTTCAGTATGGCTGAGATAAAGTATATTTGTTTTTCTGATTTATTTCTGTGATGAGTTAAGTTGTTCAAATCTAACTTGGCCAGCAACTGAAAAATTGTTTCCTGGGATGCACATAGACTAATGCTGATAGTTGACATACCCAGGGGGCCTACAGGGCTGCTCTGAGTTTTATCTGATTGTGCTACTTGGAAGTAGTGAAATAGATAATTATTTTTGAGGAGGAAGAAAAACATTGAAAAAAATTACTACCCTTTCAGTTTTGAAGTTGTCCAAGATGTTTCCATTATTGATAGAAAACATATAAACATTGAATCAACATTTTAAAAATACATCAAAAGGATCCACTGAGGAAAAATGTATTTTTATTTTCTGGTTTAATTGTTAGCTTGCTGAAAGTGTCATCAAAACATATTAAAAGCTTTTAAAACAAAATAGATAAATTGAGGACATAACACTGAAACAGCATAATGTTAGCCGTTGTCATAAGATATTGTGAAAAAATATGAATAAAATACACTTTAAAACACTTTCCAATGTGGCCTCATCTGTAGATGTTTAAATGTAGAAATTGGGGCCATGGACAGACAATAGTATGTGAAGGGGTTACAGAGGGAAGTGAGGTGTCCCCCGCAAGTGCTTGCAGGTTCCCTGACTTGCACCTGGGCCAGGGTCAGTTGGACCTGCACAACCTGACCAGAGTTTTCTGGAGAAAGGCTGCCAGAGGGAGGGAAGGAGGGAAAGCTGAAGACAGGAGGGCAGATAAATGTCGGTGGGTTGGTTCGTCAGAAGAAAAGAAGGAAGTTAGAAAAGGGGAGAGGCTATGGGGGGCTTTTAGGAAAGAGAAAGAGGAAATTTGGGGAAATGGAAAACAAAGTTTCCCCTACAAGTCCTTGCAGGTCCCCTGCTTGTGGTGTTCCATATGTGAAACAAATCTGATTGTCAAGGATCCTAGTTGATTGCACATTACAAAAGCCAACAAAGTGGGATTTGCCAGAGCCACAAAAACATCTCGCATTTGGCATGTGAGGGCCTCTGCATAGGGCAAGACAAGCTTGTGCTTGCAGTTACTCTGAGTAGGAGGAGCTAAGAGCTCAAAATGTTCAGATGGAGTGAGGAAAACTGACAGCTGAAGATAGGTGATTTGTTTTTTTTAGGGTGGGAGTGGAGGACTTCTATGGAAGAAGTTCTAGAGAAGACAACCTGCAGAGTAGTTAAAAAGGGCAGTTGGCAGAAGAATGACCATCTTCTGGTCAGGACCTTTTGATCCACAGTGTTTGCTGGTGTGAGAAGAAATCACTTCTCAGACCTATAAAGAGGAGTGTGTAAATTGGAGACCCAGAGACAGCAATCCAGTGAAGTGTTCTTAGTAATGCAGCGTGAGACTTATTTTCTTACCCTGGATAAGACACTACTGTCAGGTTCTGGAGTAAGCACTCTGTACACAATAGTCCTTGATCAAGTTTATTGGTAAGATATGGCTTCTGGTCAGGTAAACACCTTTGCCAGAACTAACCATCAATAGCCCAGGGACAAATAGTGGGGAATGGGTTCCACCCATCAGGCATACGTCAGTTTTTCAGACTACTACAGGTCATGAGAGAATATATGACCCAGCTAGTTGCATCTCAAGACTCCTGTCTCCCAAGGCCACAGCTGGACCTGTGAACCATGTGGAGGTAGCTTTGGGAAAGTTACAAATGGCACCTCTACTCAACACCATCCATTCATTCTCACACTCACCCCCCCATAGGAATGTCAGGGAAGACTGATAAGGCAATAAGCAGAGCCAGCAGATGTGCAAAGCGGGCAGGGGTTACAAAAGTGAAAGAGGGCATTAGCAATGCAGGGCAGCATTATACAGTTATTGATCATGATACAAAGACAAGCAAACCCCAGGTCAAGGGTCCAAACCTGACATAACGCCCCCTCAAACTCACCCTCCCCCCAACTTGTCAGGGTACAGTTTGTGAAACCTTCGAAGAAGGGGGGGCTAACATGTTTGGAAACAACCCATTCGTTTTCCTCAGGACCAAAATCTTTCCACTTGATTAGGTACTGCAACTGTCCATGAAACAACCGGGAATCCAAAACCTCTTCAATTACATGGTGGAGTTCCCCATCAATCAGAAGAAGAGGTGGAGCTTGAGGTTTGCGTGCTCAGGGCGAGGGTCCTGGGTCCCGTTTCAATAACCTATAATGGAACACAGTATACAAAGAATGTAGGGATTTAGGGAGGCCAAGTTCAACAGCCACCTTGTTGATAACGTGTACAACTTTAAAGGGCCCTACATACTTCCATCCCGACTTTTGTCGGGGTTGTAATCCTTATATATGCTTGGTAGAAATGTACACAGAGTCACCATGAGCAAGATCCCATTCATCCCATCAGCATATTTTTATAGTCTTTCTTGGCCTTTTCTAATGTCTCATGGAGTACTTCCCAATCCTTTGTAACATTAGACCACCACCGTTGAACATCACTGGTGAGGGGTTGGCCTAAATCAACTAGAGGAAGAGGGCCTCCTTCATATCGGTGAACCACTTTAAAAGGGCTCATCCCAATGGAGCTGTGGACTGAGTTATTGTAACTGTACTCAGCAAAGGGTAACAGGGACACCCAGTTGTTCTGTTGGTAGTTCACATAACATCGTAATACCAGCTCCAGGATTTGATTAGTCCGTTCAGTTTGGCCATCTATCTCAGGATGATGACTACTACTCACTCCTCGCTCAACCCTGATGAGTTTCATGAGCTCCTTCCAAAACTTGGCAATGATTGGGTGCCACGGTTGTTCACTACCTTCTTGGGCAAACCGTGCAGCTTGATCATGTGTTGCAGGAGGAGGGTGGCTAATTGCTTAGCGGTGGGTACACCTTTGCACGGTATGAAATGCGCTTGTTTGGAAAACAGAACCACAACCACCCAGATTACCGTTTTCCCTTGGCTAACTGGCAAGTCAGTAACGAAATCCATAGAAATCATGGACCAGGGGCATTCAGGGGTTTCCAAGGGTTGTAACTGGCCTGGAACCTCCCCCCCCTCTGTTTACTCATAATACATGTTTGACAAGTGGCCACATAGGTTGAAATATCTTTTCTCATGCCCGGCCACCAAAACTGTCTCTGAACGAGGTGTAAGGATTTTAAGTAGCCGAAATGCCTAGAAGGTTTATTATCATGGCTTTGGGATAAAATGTCACCCCATAACGATATGGGTACATAGACTTTTTTCCCTTTACACCATGTGCCATTTTCTTGGTGCTGCAGACTAGGGGTGTGCAAAAAAAAAAAATTCGACCAATTTGGATTCTGCCAAATTGGGCAGAATCAATTTCAGCTGGCAGTAAGACTCCCGCATGTCAGTTTCATCAGTACCAGTGGATTCGGGAATCTTTCGGCCAGCTGAATGTCAATTTCAGCCCCATTATATCCTATGGGCCATTGAAGTCAATAGTGAAAACATAGGGTATATTCTGGGGGCTGGAGGGGCGGGGGCTTGAGGGAAAGACTCCAAACTCACAGAGTAGCTGCTGGACCCTCTCCCCAAGATACCAACCAGGTTTCAAGAGTATTGGACCAGGGGGTCCAATTCTATGGGCCCCCAAATAGGATGCTCCTATCCCCTCCATTGTTCTCTATGGTGGAAAAAAATTACAATGATCCAAGGCTTGAAACACAACTTACTTCTTTGGTTTAGTCCCGGTTGACTTGTGGGACTTCTTCTTGTGTTCCTCAGGGGCAGCCCTGTCAGGCTCAGAGCCGGTACAGGTGACTGCCTCATTGCCTCCATCTCCGTTCCCCATTCCAGGTGGAGGGGGGTTACCGAGTGGGAGAGAATGGTAGTTCTTGCAATCTGTCAGGTCCTGGAGTAACCACTCTGTACACAATAGTCCTTGATCAGGTTTATTGGTAAGATATGGCTTCTGTCAGGTGAACACTTTTGCCAGAACTAAGGATCAATAGCCCAGGGATGGATAGTGGGGAACGGGTTCCACTCAACACCATTCATTCATTCTCACACTCACCGCCCCCCCCCCCGGAATGTCAGGGAGGACTGATAAGGCAATAAGCAGAGCCAGCAGATGTACAAAGTGGGCAGGGGTTACAAAAGCAAAGTGGGCATTAGAAACGCAGGGCAGCAGTATACAATTATTGATCATGGTACAAAGACAAGCAAACTCCAGGTCAAGGGTCCAAACCTGACAACTACTTAATATATTTTATTGTTAACAGTTTTGTTCAAAACTCACCCTGCTCCTGGTTCTCCCTGCCTTTCAATAAAAGTTGTCTTTATCTGCAGTTCAGGTTTTGAAAGGAACATCCACAACCATGTGACCACTACCTTCACTGTTTTAACCCTGAAAGGGCTACATTTGTGTAACTTGCAGTGCTCCTGATGACCCACCTCTATTAAGGTTAGAGACAAGACGCTGCATGAAGAATCTGGACATGTAGTCTTGAGATCAAAAAATATTGGCATTCTGGAGGCTTCCAGATTTCTCTCTGAACATTCAGAATGTATGTTTTCAGCTCTCTATCCCACTTGCATCACAAAATCAAAGAAGCAGCTAAATCAGGACCCCACGAAGCAGCTATTAGCCTTTTAAAATTGTTGGGAAATCCTTGTCATGGAATTGCCTCCAACACATTGATATGACTGTCAATATCAAACAATATTATTTATTTATTTATTTCATTTATACCCCGCCCTCCCCACGTGCGGGCTCAGGGCAGCTTACACAGGCACAACAGTACGATAAAATATAACACATTAAAACAATTTAGGCACCCAAAGTGTGATAAAATTACATAAAAGGTAAAGGTAAAGGTTCCCTTGCTCGAAAGCCAGTCGAGTCCGACTCTAGGGTTGCGGTGCTCATCTCCATTTCAAAGCCGAAGAGCCAGTGCTGTCCGAAGACGTTTCCGTAGTCATGTGGCCGGCATGACTAAACACCAAGGCACACGGAACGCTGTTACCTTCCCACCGAAGTGGTACCTATTTATCTACTTGCAATTTCTTGCTTTCGAACTGCTAGGTTGGCAGGAGCAAAAAATTACATAATTAACCACTTAAAACACAATTCACTTAAAACACAATTCAATCTTACAGGATGCATCGGTAGTTAAAATACTCACTCATTATTAAATATCACAGTGAGGTCAAAAGAAAGGGGGGGTGCCATAGGCCTAGATGTCCCAGTTGGCTAATCAGCCTACCCCGACAGCACTGCTCTGCAGTACACGATGGTGGAATAGTGGCGGCGGCGGCTCCTATTTGAAAGCCTGGTGGAACAGCTCCGTCTTGCAGGCCCTGCAATGAGGTGGTACAGTAGAAGCTGCACTGAAAGTAGGTGGATCACTTTTGAGAAACTAAATTGCATCTCAATATTAGTAGAGATAAGCATCTTGTCATAACATGAGATAAGGAAAAGTAGCCCATTTATTCATTACTGCTAAATAACACCAGACATTGTCTTCCCTGCTAAATTTTTATTGTCCATTTCATAGTAGCTGAGCTACTGTGAAATTTGTCAAAAGTAAATTGGAAGTTCTAAATTATTAAACATGTGTTAAACTATCCATAAACAATTATTTTACTCAGCAAAACGAAATTGTCAGGCAACTTGAAAATGTTCAAGGTATTTTATTGTCCTTCTGCTTGCCTTCCTGGGATAATAAATGAGAATGGCTTTCTTTAACACCCATTTGTATGAGTTGGATATCTCTGCCCTTAGATGAGTTTAGAGGGAAAAGTATGGAAACTTTTAGTTCAAGAAATGAGCCATTTATTTGCTGGAAATGACTATTTGTCGAGTAGGCGGGATTTGAAAGAATACCCTCTGTCCCTGAGGCATTTGAAAATGTATGTTTAAATGTCCTTGGCAGTGCAATATCAAATTATACACGGTGTTTGAAATGAAATGCCAACTCAATTTGTTTTACATAAATCCCCAAAGTACCAAAATAAACATATGAATAGTGGTTGAAGAATGAAATAGTATTTTCTGGAATGTTACAAAATGCTCCTCTGAAGTATTATTTGGGCAAAGTATGGTTTGAGCTTGCTTTTCATCATTAATCTTTGCTTTCTGCAATAGATCAATTTTACTTCATTTTTCATGATTTCCAGTAGGGGTGTCAACTCCAATTTTGAAATTTCTTAGATATTTAGGGTGGAGCCTGGGGAAGGGGAGGGTCATGGAGGGTGAGGACCACAGTGAGGTATACTGCCATACAGTCAACTTTCTAAAGCTACCATTTTCTCCAGAAGAAGTGAGTTTTGTAGTCTGGATATGAATTGTAATTCCAGGAGACCTCCAGGCCACAATCGTAGGTTGGCAGCATCTCTGGTTCACACGCACACACACACACACAGAGAGAGAGAGAGAGAGAGAGAGAGAGAGAGAGAGAGAGAGAGAGAGAGACTTATATAAACTATATGATACCAATCGGCATATGTAGATCATGAGGTGGAGCTTGCTGCCAGGATTCCACTCCTCATTATGTGAGGTCATTGATGTGACTAGTAAGCATAAGATTCTCAAGCAGAACCAACTAGAACCTCTTGCTATGCTAATGGTTCAGAATTCTGCCAGACTGGAGACATGAAAAGTAATAACAAAGTGGAAAAGAAAGAGACCATGAAATTTTATATCAAATCATCTAAAAACTCAACTGGGTCTATGTAGAGTACAGCATGTTGGCCATTAACTACCAAGGCAGGTGCATATGTTCTTCCCACATGTACATCCACTCTTCCCTGCTGCTTCACCTCGACTACTCATGAGCAAATTTTTAACAGATCTGGGAAGAAGCAGAACTAGTGGGTTTGCTTTTGAACAATATGTAAGGCATTCCATGACAGGTCTAGGCTGGTGAGCTGAGGTCCATGTGTGCTTCTTTAGGCTGTGATCTCATTTGGTATGGGTTCTTGTCTATATTTGTTTGCTACTCGGTTACAGTAACCTGTATTGAAATTGATGGAGCTATTTTCTTGGACATAATTTCCTGCACCGATTCTGTTTAATTATCCATAGAATCCCTTGCTTACGCTATTTCTTCTCCTTTCCAAGGAACCAGCAATCAGGAGACAAATTTTTTTAAATCAGCCCCATGCACATCCGGTTACAGCGTTCATTCGCAGTCCATTGCCATGTGGGAATGCATCATGGGGGAAAAGCAGCTGTCATGTGTGGCTTGGGAATTGTATCTGAAGGGCAGGTGAATGTATACAGTGGTTCTCAACATCTATCTATCCTTGTCAGAATTAAGTTGGTTTGACATTATATAGTCAAATAATTACAATAAATATCTTACTACAACACAACTGCACCTGAAATTTTTTTAAACTGATGCAGTTTTTGCACAAATAGCTGTTTATTGGCCAGCATATTAAGGGTATTATTAAAAAATTATGCAAATGAAATCAGAATGAACATTCACGTGGCTTAGACATTGTGCTTTACTTGCTGTTAAACCATTGACAAATACAGATGGAGGAAGGTTAGCATGCCATTCATTGCCAGCAGTTATTTGGACAGATGGCCAGCTAACACAGTCATGGAACCTTCTTGTTTTTTCTCCTAATATTAATTCAATGAACTGAGATGGCTCTACCAATATTTCCAGTATTTTTAAAGAAGAAAAATCTGTGCTGGGATAGAATCAGGTAATTATGCCTGTACCTTTCTTATCTTAATTTGTTAGCTTTCCCACTTTTTGCTCCTTTGCTCTTATTATCTCACACGTTGGCTAAGTGGTAAGCTTATACAGATGGTCCTTGGTTCAATCACTAGCATCTCCAGTTAGGGGATCTTACGTAGCAGATGTTGTGAATGTCTTGAGAATTAGCATTGGTTCTCATTCAAATATATATTGGTTAAAAGTCCATAACATTCCTAAAAAGCAAAGAAATTTTGGAGTGAGATCCATGCAGAAATGGAAAAGATCACGAAATGTACATCTAAAAAGGAACCAGAAATATTACTTTTGGGACTAAAAATGGAAGAGGTTAATGTATCAAAGAGAACTCTGATGTGGTATAAGATAACTACAGCTAGAATGACGTATGCTCAGAATTGGAAATAGCAAGAAGTCCCAAAGATTGAAGATTGGATTAAAAAATTATTATTTTCAGTTGAAATGGACAAACTGACAAGAAAGTTGAATAATATGGAAGCAGAAGATTTCTATAATGACTGGAAGGATCTAAAAGAATACTTAGAAAAGTATTGGGAAGTAAAAAACAATTTGTTTAGTTTTAATAACTATTAATCATAGAATGCTTGGGAGATAGGATAAGTTAAAAATTAATTACTATAGTGAAATAATAGTTACCTAGTGAATTACAAAAAGAAAATTGTTGTTGTAAAAATTAATAAAGAGATGGGCAGGAGGTCAAAGCACTGTGGGAAACCATATATTAGGGAGGGGAAAAGGGAGGTGGGTAGGGTATGAAAGGGACAAATGTAAAAAAATTAATGTTGATTATGAATGTTTATATCCTAAATAAAAATTTTTTGACAAAAAAAGGTCCATAACATTCCTGTCTTTTGAATACACATTCTTGAGTCAGGTGTGATAGAACTGTAACTAAGAAACCTCAGTAACTCAGGACTATTTCATACATGCATGGCCATCACTTGATGGCTTGAAATATTAACATCATTTTCCAATGTGAATTGGTCAATGTAACTCTAATCTCACATTCAGAGCTTTCATTTAGCTCATGGCAGATGCAGTTCCTATCAATGGAGTCAGCTTATGCATTCATCTACCAATCCCAAAGGGCCAATTCACATGTGTATTATCATCCCTTTGTAAATGCAATATCCAGTCATGATGTACGCATGGATCCACAAGAACTCATTTGGCCAAATCACAGTTTGATCAGCAATTGCAAGCAGCACCCAATAGAACTACAAACATATGTTCATTTTTTCAATATTTGAAATTATTTTGAATTTCACTCTAAATGTTTTGTGCACATATATTCTCACACTGCTTTGCTGTGGCTGTTCATGTCTTCTGCCCCATCCAACCCAACTGAGAAAAAACAATATGGTGATCAAGAGCTGGCTCACACAAGCAAGGCTAATACCCTGAAAATGCAATATCTGATATGATTTCCATGTGTAAAGTGCACCAAATTTTTTATTTTGTTTCCCACAACTTCCAGCACAATATTTGTAATAGCTTTGATTCACACACTCAACTGCCATTCACTGCTGAGTAGTCAGGTCATGAAGCATGTGTGAGCCAGACCTCTGAAAGTGGACATTTTAATGGTTTATATGCACACTGGTTTCAGATGACTGTTATGGTTATAGTTAAAATGCATTGACCATTGCCACCAGTTTGTTATCCCATGTTCTCTACATCTACTGGATTCATGTTTGTGTTCCTCCTGTAAGTATGCCAACACCCTGTTGGAGGGGGTCTTTTCAGCCATCAGTGTACCCCATAATGTTGCCCCAGGAGTCCATACACCAGGCAACTTGACATTTTTTGTTGTTCACATAAAGATGGAAGCCAGGACTGGCAGACAAATATTATACCTAGGATATGACCCTGGAAAAGACACATGAGATCTTGCCCTGACAGCTGCAACTACCCCTCCCCCGCCGCCAACATCTATATACTCCAAACAATGGACCTGCCTACCTCAGAGCAACCTCTTTTCAGTCTCCACCACTAATGCTATCAGTCAGATCTCATCTTCCATTCTCACATTTCCTTGACAATGACAAGTCTTGCCTCTTACCCCTTCCCACACCCCAAGACCAGGTGGTTCATCAAGCAGTATTGTTTCCTTTTGATTAGTTCAAATGGACAATCACATAACCTTTTACCACTGGAGATGCAATCAGGAACCAAACCTGAACTTCTACTCTGAATGTAGAAGAAACCTTCTGTTCCTTTTGTACATATCTGGTAACTCATGACTACATTCCCAAAGTGACATTCTTTTTCCACTGATAAATCCCATCAAGATATATCTAGTCTTCTGTCCCTTACCTAGGAACCCTTGGACAATCCCAGCCCAACCATCCAGCCATCCATTGGTCTGCATTGTTTCCCCATGTCTATATCCACCAAAGTACGTGGCTTCAAGGGTGTGTCACTGTGAGGCAGTCTACAGTAGAGATGTACCCCCAAACCCCATAGTTTAGGTCCCCTCCCTTTCTAGCAGTGGACCCCTCCCTGCATGTCTGGATAGGTATAGTATCACCCTGATCTCCCCCATACTCTCTATTTGCCTGCTAACTTCTTTTTATTTCTTCTTGTATACTTGCAATCCTTAATTTGAGTGTAAATACCTAAATTATTATTTTTCTTAATAAAACCCATCTCTCTTTACAATTTGGAGTGTTTATTGACTCAACCAGGGGGTTTAACTGGACCATCTCTGTAAACATTGATAGCAGATCCTCTCTTTACCCCAGCCTCTCGCTAGTTCTGCCTTTGTAGCTAATTTCCCCAATCAATTCAAAGGCAAGATATTATTTAATAAAGCTGTTTGGGGTAACACTGTCTGAGCTTTTACAGTAGGGTAAACCCAAAATTCAAATACATTTTTGTTTCTTTCTCTTTAATTAAGAAATCTGATGTAAATCATGGACAGTGTGTTTCTTTGCTTTATTTCATGTGGTTGCCCAACTGCATATGTATAACCATGCAACTCTTCTGTGCTGACATCACATCTGAAGTAATCACAGATGCTTTAGACAAATAAAAAGATTACACAGACATTAAAAAGTTGGTTACATTGGCTTGTCCTTCACAAGACACATGTTTATTGATCTGGAAAAGTCTTAAATCAACAGGAGTGGAGAAACGTTACTTGCTTATTTCTAAGAAGACACTATAAACAACAGAGAATTTTTTTAAAAAAACACACATGCATTTGTGCATTAGCGAGGCCTGACATAAACAATTACTTTGACTGCTTTCCTTTATTTAAAATGTTATTCAAAACTCGTATTTTTCTGCAGACGAATTTAATAAATAAGGGGTTTGGGAACCCCAACCATTATCCCCCCAAAAATTTCTGATGGCTGATCTTTGTCTATATTTTTAAATCCTTCCCTCGGTTGCTCCAAGTTACCAGGTTGGGGGCAGAGGAAAGGGAAAAGGCACCCAGAGCTAAAACTGAGGGCTCTTGTTAATGGTTCAACATTGTTGATTTGAACTCTGAGAAATGTAGCTAGAGGGTATGAGCATGCTTTGTTTTTATTTATTTTGTTTACTTTCTTTCACAGAACTGGAAAGCACTTTTGCCAGGTGTCTTGGCAGCAGTTTCCCTTCTTTAGTTTTTCCTCCTTCCCACTCCCCTCCCCTTTGTTTTGGAAAGTGTGGCTAAGGAGAGAAGAGAGAAACTAACAAAATGCCGGTTGGAGAAGCTCTCCCAGGCTTGATCATCCTGAGTTTTGAAAAATTCTCCAAAAGGCTTGCAAAGGCCTTTTCCCAAGGCAAGATGGGTGGATTTTGTCCATTTCTGTTTTTACTCTTCTTTGCCCTTCACGGTCTTGCTTTTCCTGATTATCACTTGGCATGTTGTTCTTCTCCCCTCGTGAATTCTTTTCCTTGTGTGTTGTGTGCTTAAGTCTGAGAACAGAGTTATATCTCTTTTAACTTTATATGGTTCTATATAGACAGTGTAACTAAAACCTGTGAGGAATGTTGAAAATGCTTCAAATAATTTCTGTACCTATGACTCCGAAGATCGCCACATAAAGCTGGGGGGAAAGTATGTACAACAAGTATAACTTTGTGTTATACTTACACATTTGTTTTCAGCAGAACACAGGATCAGGTAAGATCATTACCCAGTTATAGGCTATAGACAGCAGAATATTCAGAAGTTGAAGTTCCATCAAATTGGGTGCATAGTTATTCAAAGTGTAGCAGCTGATCCACAGGAAGGTCAACACAGATGCAGAGTAAGTTGTAGGATACCACAGATTAATGTCAGTTCTGGTACTGGAGACTCCCAGACTGATTCTCCTGGGAGAGTTCAGCACACATGTTGAAGAGACCATGGCTGTGGTCATACTGCTGGCTAGGTGCGATCAAGTGCTGCCTCTAATTGAACAAGTTTAAATTGTTGCAGGGCATATCAGCCACACAGCACACCCTGCTGCGGGTTACTCACAGAGACATCCTGTAGTAAAGCATCCACATTGTTGCAGTGCCTCAGACACAGAGCATGCTGCCAAAAAATCAAAACTCATGTGTGCATAAGTGCGCATGCACATGCACATATAGGCATTTTTTTAAAAAAACCTCCCTAGCAGCAGAATGGATCTGCAGGTTCAGACTGCCAAATCCATTATATGTGCGCTCCCCCGCATTCAGACTTCCGGCCTAGCGCAATGACTGCACGGGGAACGCAAAACACCACTTATTATGTGGTGCCTTTTTTAACCTAGCTTCCAGTCACCCTATGACAGGATAAGCATGGCTGGGGAACGCCTAACAGATGTGGGGAGGGGAGAAGTGGCTGTGTTGGGCCAAACTGCTTGTGTGATCATGGCCCATGTCTGGACCAGCACAAGATTTCATAGGCTCACTGTCCACTATGTATCTAGCTCAGGCTGTGAAGGGCCCTACTCATAACAAAGGTTGTACCTTAGACTCAATCTTTTGTATAGCATTTTTGGAGAAGGGTCTGGTTAAGGGGTTAGAGGTTTGGCCCAACCATTGCGTACTGAAGACACAGTTGTCCTGACCTGGATAGCCCAGGCAAGCCCGATCTCATTAGATCTCAGAAGCTAAGCAGGGCCAACCCTGGCAAGTGTCTGGTTGGGAGATCTCAAAAGAATACCAGGATCAGGAGGCAGAGGCACTTTTCTGAATGTCCTCCATGCCCCAGTAGGAGTTGCCAGAGATCGCCATGACTTCCAGGCACAGGGACACACACACAAATACACAAATGCAAAAATACCAAAAGAATAAGAAAAAAAGACACTGTTGAAAGTATCACCAATGCTCTGAAAGAGGGAGAGACTGGTAAAATTGATTCGTCCATGGCACCTAATGGATCCAACTGGTTTTCAGAATAAACCAGGGGATTTTCAAATTCCAACCAACAGATCTTCTGAGGCTGCAGTAAGAGCACGGAAAAAGTAGCTCCTGGAAGCTATTGACATGGTTGTCCCCATTGTCCACTACAACTCTCTAGTTGGGTTGTCCCCATTGTCCACTACAACTCTCTAGCTGGAATCCAGCCCCTTGGTTTACTACTGAGCTGACTGATGTGAAGAGGGTAGGAAGATACTTTGAATGACATGACTTGAAAACTCAAAATGAATCTCATAGAGTAGTCTGCAGGGCTTACTGGAAGATGGATGAGACAGCAGTGAGAGACGCAAAGAAATCTTACTTTGTGAGTATTGTTTCATCAACTAATTCATGCCTTGATCAACTTTTCAAAGTTGCTCGGTGACTTCAAAATCAGAACCTCTTAATTCACATGAACTGATGATCAGTTGTGATACTTCTGCAAATTTCTTTGCTAACAGAATCTCTCAAATAGATTCTGATTTGGATACTGATTGTAATATAGTGGCAACATTTGAAAAACCACCACATTATCTGGTCCATTTATGGATCATTTTTGATCCATTAACCACAGTGGATGACAATAGGATCTTAGAATCTGTGAAGAGTACCACTTATACACTGGTTCCATTTATACCCTTCTTGGTTACTGAATGCATGTAAGGACTGTATCAGTGGAGCCCTGGATTCCTTTAAGTGGTGGAAAGCTAGTTTCAGTGAGATTGATAAAAGGGAACACCAGCTGTGGCAAATAAAATGCAAGTCTGTGATCAGGCAGGCAAAAAGGGAATATGAGGAACATATCACAAAAAACATAAAGACCAACAACAAAACTTTCTTGAAATACATTAGAAGCAGGAAACCAGCCAGGGAGGCAGTGGGGCCCTTGGATGACCAAGGGGTAAAAGGAGTACTGAAGGATATTAGGGAAATGATAAGAATGGTTGAGCAGTGGAACAGTCTGCCTCAGGAGGTGGTAGATGCTCCTTCACTGGATGTTTTCAAGCGGAGGCTGGATGACCATCTTTCGAGTATGTTGTAGGTATGTAGGGCTATCTTTCAGCTATGCTCCTGCAGAGTGCAGGGGGTTGGACTAGATGACCTGCAAGATCCCTTCCAACTCTAACATTCTATGATTCTATGATTCTATTGAGGCAGACTCAGCATGGGTTCTGTAACCAAGAAGGGTATAAATGGAACCAGTGTATAAGTGGTACTCTTGTTTCACTAACCTGTTCATGTTGTTTAAGGGAGTGAACAAACATGTGGACAAGGGGAACCCAATAGTTGTTGTTTACCTTGACCTCCAGAAAGCTTTTGATAAAGTTCCTTATGAAAGGCTCCTAAGTAAGCTCAGTAGTCATGGGATAAAAGGACAAGTCCTCTTGTGGATCAGAAACTGGCTAATTAATAGGAAACAAAGAGTGTGTAAGCCGAATTGCTTTATCTACAGCAATTGGCAAATTTTAAACTGGGTGCTTGCCAACTATACCAAGGTCCTGTTCCCACCAAGGGTTACCAGTGAAGGAGTCGAGGCTGCTGTTAAAATAAATGTCTTTTACTTAAGGAATATAAATCACATACAAACAATACTGATGTGCTCACACATTCAATCAAGCTCCTTAGAAATACAGTATTAAAGTAAGCACATTTGCATTAGCAGGTGGGGTGATGAGAGGTGATACTTATTTGTCCTGAAGCTTGTTCGTTCCAATGAAGAATGGATGGGAAAAAATGGAAATCTATTGAACTTGTGCAGGCAACTTCTATGTCTTGCATCACAACAGGTGGCTTGGAATGTAAAATGAAGAATGGATGGGAAAAAATGGAAATCTATTGAGTTTAACAAACGACTAGAACCAGCCAGCACGTGTGGGTCTCTTGACTGCAGATCAAGACATCAAAGTAGAGGGAAGGGTTTGGGTATAGCAAGCTGGACAAAAGGGGGGTATAAAGCAGACAGGGGTTGTTGCGGGGAATGCCAGCTAGGAAGGGCCAGGTGAATGGTCCTTTCCTTTTATAGGTGGTCCATTGGGTGGGTGGTAACTGTTCCAACCTGTGGACCCACCTTCCTGTTAGTCCATCTCAAAACTAATCCTATTGGTTACCTATAGGAGTGGGAGGTTGCCTTTAAGGAGTGATCAATATTGAAATCTAAAACCTTACTCAAGGAAGACATCTGGGCAGGTGTGAAACCTTGGCATCAGGATGCTTCATTGAAGTGTTGATCAAGCCACCCATCCTATTGTAAACCAAATGTCCATTTGGCAGGAAATACCAATGCAGGAACAAAGTATGGATGTGTTGTACGTGATGACAACTAGATCTACAATGGGGGCTTTCTCTTCTCAAAGCTGTTGTTTCTAACTGCTCACAATAATGGAGGTGTGTGCTTCTTCACCAGGCTGGTAATTGTGTAACTGAAACCTCATTTACATGTAAAACTTGTGCAGGCAACTTCTATGTCTTGCATCACAACAGGTGGCTTGGAATGTACAGTTCTCTGAGCCTATGTGTGCACGTGCACAGTCCATTGTGTGTAGCAATAAATATAAGTCCATAAAGCAAAATATCAAGTTCATTCTCTAACAAGTGTGTATAAATGGGAAATTTTCTTAGTGGAGGGTGGTAAACAGAGGGGTACCACAGGGATCAGTACTCGTTCCGATGCTTTTTAACTTATATATTAATTATTTGGAGTTTGGAGTAAGCATTAAAGTGGCTAAATTTGCAGATGACACGAAGTTGTTCAGGGTGGTGAGAACCAGGGAGGATTGTGAGGCACTCCAAAGGGATCTGTCAAGGACGGGCGAGTGAGTGTCAACATGGCAAATGGGATTCAATGTAGCCAAGTGCAAAGTGATGCATGTTGGAGCCAAAAATCCTAACTATAAATACATGTTGATGGGGTCAGTACTGGCAGAGACTGACCAAGAGAGAGATCTTGGAGTTGTAGTAGAAAACTCAATGAAAATGTTGAGACAGTGTGTGACTGCAGTAAAAAAGGCCAATGCTGTGCTGGGGATTATTAGGAAGGGAATTGAAAACAAATCAGCCAGTATCATAATGCCCCTGTATAAATCGATGGTGCGTCTTCATTTGGAGTACTGTGTACAGTTCTGGTCACCACACCTCAAAAAGGATATTATAGCATTGGAAAAAGTGCAGAAAAGGGCTACTAGAATGATAAAAGGATTGAAACACTTTCCCTATGAAGAAAGGTTAACGCGCTTGGGGCTCTTTAGCTTGGAAAAATGATGGCTGAGGGGTGACATGATTGAGGTCTATAAAATTATGCATGGGATAGAGCAAGTAGAGAAAGAAATACTTTTTTCCCTTTGTCACAATACAAGAACTCGTGGGCACTCAATGAAATTGCTGAGTAGTTGGGTTAGAACAGATGAAAGGAAGTACTTCTTCACCCAAAGAGTGATTAACACATGGCAGCTACAAGCATGGACGGCTTCAAGAGGGAATTAGATAAACATATAGAGCAGAGGTCCATCAGTGGCTATTTGCCACAAGGTATAGATAGGAACTCTCAGTCTGGGGCAAGTGATGCACTTTATTCTTGGTGCTTGGAGGGCAACAGTGGGAGGGCTTCTAGTGTCCTAGCCCCACTGGTGGACCTCCTGATGGCACCTGGTATTTTGGCCACTGTGTGACAGAGTGTTGGACTAGATGGGCCATTGGCCTGATCCAGCATTTGACTTCTCTTCTGTTCTTATGAACACAAGTAGGATGGCCTACTCCCGATTGGGAGATTCCTAACGATTTAAGGGCAGAGCCTGGGGAGTGCAGAGCCTGTGGAGGGGAAGGAGCTCCATAGGGATGTGATGCCTCTGAAGCTTCCTGTAGTCTGGAGTTCAGTTGCAATTTTGGAAGAACTTGAGGTCCCACCTGGATGCTTACAGTCCTATACACAAGTAAGAAAATATAGCAAGGCAAGAGTTTTACAAGGCAATGATCCTGGCCTGACCTGGAAGTATTCATAGGTAGTTTAGGTCAGTAAAATCCAGTAAGTGGCCTGCACAGGGGGATGAGGGATGTGTGGAGCTATGTTGTGAAAGTAATTTTGTACTTTCCCCCTTCATGCTGCAGCCTTAAGTGGCTTCCTGTTAATGTTCTAATGCCCAAAGCAGGTTTAACTCCTAAACCAGTTTAAATCTCAGCTGATCCTAAAAATAGCATTTTGAAAACTCTCAAAAAAGTTTGTCATGCTATCATCACATATGGATTAAATACGAAAGGTGTATCTAGTGAACATTATACAACCAGTTGCTCAGAAATGGGTGAAGACAGTGGTACTTCTATATAGGAAATTATTTTTTGTAAAAAGGTACAGATTGTTCTGAATAAAGATTGTAACGAGTGACTGAATATTTTCAAAGGGTATTTGTATCACTTTGATGAATATTAAAGCAGTTAAATTAGTTATTGAGGAGATATGCTCAAGTGTTTTGTGATTGTCTTTCAGATGCCCCATAAAGTATCAATAACAGAAGACAGAGAAAGTGATAAGCAGAAACACATGTTCTAACTAAACTGCGGAAATAATTTTATCAGCAGTGAGACAATTTGGCCAAACCTCTTCTATCTACTTTCAGATGGATGGATGTGCCAACTGCATTATTCAGATAATGAAATTAATGCTCAGAGTGTTTGTAGCTTCTGGGTCAAGGTAATATGTTTTGTGTCTCCCATTTGTAATTTTCTTCCCTCTAGCATAAATGGTTATAGTGTTGTGTGGAGGACATCCAAACACTGTCTGACAGATTTGTAAAGAGATAGAGGCCAGCATGAGACTATTCTGAGAGCTCTTATTAAAGTTTATTTTAATGCAATACTTGAGTATTCAGAAGAAGGGTGAATGAAGGAAACCTGAATTTTCTTTTTTCTTTTGATTGATTGACTTCTCTCTGCTTTACAGTAACTTGATTACCTTGATGAAAAGGCCACAATGAACCAGATCCTATACCTTGTTCCACTGACATGTTTCATCTGTTTCAGAGGAGGTCCTCTGCTGGAGAGCATGCAGGCTTCTGGTGCTAAGCACTTTTGCTCATGAAAACACAGTGTTTTGAAGGATCTGAAACATGCTTAGCATGTGAAGAACATGCTCCTCAGTGAAAGACTTCCTCCACAATGGATGAAGAGGAGCTCAAGTGGGAACAAGATATAGTATCAAAGCCAATAACTCTCAAGTCTATGTATTTGGGAAATACTTGTGCGCCTTTAAACAGATGAAATCTTCTCAAGAAAGACACTCCCTCACCACTGTGTTGTACTTCGTTTGGTCCCTTGCCCCAAAAAGGAAGACACAGGATGCAGTCTGATGCAACTTTCATTAGATACAATACTCCCCAACCCGACTCTGTGTTATTGATACACCTCTGTACAATGACAAATTACTGCAATACAGCAAGTTTTATATGATCATATGTACGATTGTACCTACATTCTTTCTCTGGGGTGGGGTTTTTTTTTGGGGGGGGATGAATTTATGCACTTCAGCATAATGGTAAAGTACCATACCAAGATGGATCTTGATATAACTGTTCACCAAGATTGTCTTTCTGCAGAATTTTATCAATGCACATCAGTACCAATGAAGCTGAACATGAATTAAACGAGCACTATGAAAAAAATCCACACATGAAGCATGGAACATAAGTGAATTCCTAATGCATCAGTTTTTCTTCAGTAACAAGGCCTCATTATTTTAAAGTATCAACTTTTGGGCATAATTAATGAGAATAAATCTGAAATTGCTCTGACCTAGATAGCCCAGGGTAGCTTGATTTCATCAGATCTCAGAAGATAAGCAGGTTGAATCCCTGGTTAGTATTTGGATGGTAAACCACCAAGGAGTCTCAGAATTGCTACACAGAGGCAGGCAGAAAACCCTACAGGGTTACCGTAAATCAGCTGCAACTTGACAGCAAAAAAATATATTCTGGAATCATCTCTACAGAAGACTCAGAAGCCCCATCATACTGTTGGCCCCTTGGATCTCAGCCAATTTTCTAGGTTTCTTCTTCCTTATTGTAAGAAACAGGAGAAGGACCAGTAAAACCTTGGTCCCCACCTCCTCCCTTCTTGTTCTAACCACATACCCCCCAGTCCTTCCTACAGTGCACTTCACTCTACCTGGACCTCCTGTTTGCACATTTTCCTCTCCTCTCACCTTGGCTGATTCGTATTGTGGGTGAGAGGCGGGTTTGTTGCCATTCATACCTTTGCTTTATGTTTTGTGTTTTAGCAATGAGATCTTTCTAGTTAAGAAGTAAAGGAAAAAGCGATGAATTTATACCCTGTCCTTTACTACCCGAAGGAGTCTCAGTGTGGCTTACAATCCCTTTCTCTTCCCCTCCCTACCACAGATTCCCTGTGAGGTAGGTGGGGCTAAGAGACCTCTTGAGAACTGCCTTCGAGAGAACAGCTCTGAGAAAACTTGGTGTGACCCAAGGTCACACCAGCAGCTGCATGTGGAGGCGAGGGGAATCAAATCTGGTTCTCCCAGATTAGAGTCTGCGCTCTTAACCACTGGGGGGGGGGACTCCCTATTCTCACTCCAGAGTTGTAAGCACTTAAGAAAAAGTGCTTATGAGAAACCCCACAAGAATATCTTTCTTTTAAAAAAATACAATTTAGTTTGCAATATTTAAAATTCCAATTTTGGTATTTTAACGAATCGTTTATGACCTGACTGCAATCTCTCTATTGAATAGCATGATGACTTACACCAAATTGTGGTCAATACCTTATTGTAGAGACCCACATAGAATCTATGTATGCAAATGTGTTGAGCATGTGATCCGCCTTCCTTATAGCCTTGGCCCAGTGGGACCCACTCATGAATTCCACCGAGACAATTTACCTTGGCTATCAGCGAAATCATGATATGAAATGGCCATTATTAATCTTCTGTTGGCTGGATAAAATGTAAGGGAAGAAAGATAATAGTAATGACATTTTAGCTTCCTGGAGATTTTAAGAATAAAATGGTAACTATTCTTCATATAAACTGGGGTTGTAAGCTCACATCCCACCTACCCTAATACAGCACACCTCATATGGATAAGTCTATTCTGAATCCAATTACTTGTAACTCTGCAGCTCATATCACTCTGGCTAGAATAAGGCAAACCAGAAAAATGTTTTTCTGCAGTACTTTATAGTTTCACTATTATAATCTTGCAGCAATGCCAGCATCTTGTGGATTGGTATTTACTAGCCTGAAATTGTGACCATTAAGCCTGATAATATGTATATCCTTATCTGGAGAATATTTCCCATAGTATGTCTCTCTAAACCATTCAATGAAAAATTTCATTAGAATAAAAAAAAATACAGATTTAAAAACATTGTTTATTTTCCTAGCTTCTGTAACGAAACTAGAGATAAAATGACTTGACTATATCCGTTCAGTGGTGTAGAAGAAAAATTGATTTCACAAGCTTTGCATACTGCTTTAGCTGTTATTATTTTAAAAAGTTTAATATTGATTTTAGATGGGGCAGTACGTTTTACTCCCTTTATGAAAGTAATAGTACCTAAACTGAAAAAAGAAAGCCAAGCAGCTAGTCCAGCTTTAATTTCCTTTTGCAAAATCTTTTTAAAAGTGTTTGCAAACCTACTAGGAATTGAAAACTGGAAAATGACCCTCGGGGGGGGGGGGGGGCGTGGGAATTGATACTGATTATAACCCAGTAATAGTTCTGTGTTGTATTGCATATGGAATTTTTTTTTACAATCATCTATGAATTTTTAAAAGGGGTCAGTTGCACAATAATAAAAGTGTGCTTCCCATGAGCACCTCTTCTTAATAGGGTTCTAAAACTAGGCCTAGGGAATCTTTAGAAAAGGCAGAAAAGAATGTATTTTTAAAGTTTCAGTAACAAAGTTTAAGTCTAGCAATCAGGAATGGTGAAAACTAATGGGCGGGGAGGGCAGGGTAAAAATACTAATAAATAAATTTTTTAAAAAATAAATAATGCAGGAATTTCAAATAACAACCTACTCACCATGGTACATAGCTCCAAAGAGCCAGCAGGATTTTTCCATTGCTGTGCTTAATCTATAGCCTACCATAGGAATACAATGAGCCATAGATGGCAGCCATTAATCAATGGTCATGGAATTTTTAAAAACTGAATCAGATTAAAAAATGGAACTACGCTAAAAAAAATTAAATGATTTCTCTAGTGACTTGACATGATATGGACTCTGAGCATGAAGGTTTTTATGGCCTACTGTGGTAATCTAGGGAGTAGTTTACTACTGAGGTTGGGGTGAAGGGTGAAAGTACTAAGGAACTCCTCCTCCCCATTTGCAAAATATGATGTGTTCCTAAATCATTACCAGCCGGGACAAAAGAAATGGTGGAGGGACTGGCATTTTCTCTTTAATTCAAGCAGTTGTCTCCTAGAATTACCATAGGGTTGCCAGGTCCATACCTTTTGCCAGTGGGCAGGGGGAGAAGCCCTCTCCCGGGATCTTCTGGCACACTATAAACTCTATAATACCATAGAGTTTTCAGGCCAAATGCTACAGCGTTCCCCCTGGCGATGTGCCTGGTGAGATTGCATCACCTCTGGGTGATGTCATCGTGCTGGGCACTTTGGCCTAATCAAGGCACTTTGGAGGTGGGGTTCCCTCCTGCTGGCTTGATCTGGGCTGGCAAATCAGGGGCCCCTAAAGCGGGCAAACCCCTGCCCCCCTGGGGGACCTGGCAACCCTGGGTTGCCAGCTTCCATGTGGAGCCTGGAGTTCTTCTGGAATCACAACTGATCTCATGACTACAGGGATCAGTTTTCCTAGAGAAAATGGAAGCTTCGGAAAGTAGACTCTATGGCATCACATCCCTGCTGAGCTCTCACTACTCCCCAACCTCCATCCTCCCCAGGTTCTACCCCCAAATCTCCAGGAATTCCCCAACCTGGAGTTTGCAGCCCTCCCCCTAAGTGATGTCTGTATGCATCTGTAGGACCCTAGAAGTGGTTCTCCATGGTTCTGTTGGTAGTTGGGGGAACAAATAGATGAAACAGGTGTTTTTAACCTTTTATTGCCTTTAAGGCAAAGGAATTTACTGTGCTGTGCCTCTAAGAGTTTTGCAGCAGTAGGCTTGCAACCAATTGTAACTTCCATTTTCCACCCAAGTTTTTTTGTTTTGAAAGTAGCTTTATTAAACATTGTTGCTACCTTTGGCTCCTTGTTCTCTTTCATTTCCCTATTGATACACATCAGCAAGGAAAGAGAGAGCAGGCTTTGCAACTTAGGGTGTGATCACATGCAGAATTAGCGGCACCATAGGCGTGAATGCCGGGCGGATTTTAAGGGCGTGATCAGACGCCAACATCTGCCAAGCATCCTGCTCCCATCGGCAACCCAGTTTGCTCCGCTGCAGAAGTGGAGTAAAAAGACACCGGGGAAACCCAGTAGCAAACGGGTTTGCTACAGCCCAGGGAAGGACTTTCCCCAGTGTGATTGCGCAAGCACACTTCCATGGCATTGGGATGGTCTGATCAGGCACATCATCGCACACTACATAGGGAGCTCTCGGTGTGGAGATGTGGATCATCCCTTGTTTGTTTGTTTTTTTCCTGTTTATTTTCATTTTTCATAAACAAAAAATGTCCATATACATTTGCATTTCAAATTAACAGAGAATCTTCCAGAGATTGCTTAACTCTTCAGTCTTTCACTTTGCTAACTTTCTTAAACTTTTTGTAGCCATATATACATTTTAGTCCAATATTCATCATATTCTTTTTCACTTTTACCTTGTATAGTGAATGTTAATTTTTCCATTTCAGCAACTTTCATAACTTTATAAATAAGTTAATCTTTTGTAGGTATATTTTCATTTTTCCAGTACTTCGCAAACAGAATTCCGGCTGCCACTAATATATGCATAATTAAATATATTTCATATTTCTTAAATACCTCAGGTAACATATTTAATAAAAAAATTCTGGCTTCAATTGTATATCTATTTCAAAAATCTCTTCTATCATTCCTTTCACAATTTTCCAAAACTTTTTTGCTGTTTTACATACCCACCAAATATGAAAATAGGTGCCTACATTTCCCTTACATTTCCAACACTTTACAGAGATATTCTTGTTAAATTTATTAAGTCTTTCCGGTGTAATATACCACATATACAACATCTTAATGATGTTTTCTTTAAAGTTACTTGTTTTTATGTATTTTAAATTTCTGGACCAAAATTCCTCCCGTTGCTCATTTTATCATTTGGGGCTTAACCCATTCATCTTGCATATTGTATTCCAGTAAATAATTATACACTTTACCAATGACTTTTTCATTATTATTTATCCATACCTCATCTAGCCCTGTATATTTAGAATAAAAATCCATATTTTTATCTTTTGCCTATCTAGATTTAAGGGTTGTCTGTTACCACCAAGTAAGTTTAATATCTTTTTTATCCATCTCTTCTTCCGTAATTAAAATATACCCTTATAATCTAATAAATCAGAATATTTCCATCTGTAATTCCTACCAAGCAATGTGGGTTTGGTAAATGCCTCAACATAGTCGAATCTTCTGGTAATGTTTCTATTTGAGTTCTTCCCAAACTCTGAATAAAAGATCTCTAATTATATGTTGTGATTATTTGATCTTTGTATTTTTTATAAAACTCTGCGGGTATTCCGTCCGGACCAAGAGCTTTATTATCTTTTTGGTTTCTTATTGCTTCTACAAGTTCACAGATAGTTATAGGGTCATTTAAGATCTTCTTTTGACTTTCGGAGAATTTCTTATCTGTATGTTCTATTAAAAATCGCCGGAATTCTTCTTGTTCATGTTCATCTTGCTGATATAATCTTTTGTAGAAGATTTCGGCTATCTTCTTCAATTCCTTCAAAATAATTTTTTCTTCTCCATCTTCTTTTTTTAAACTTTTAAAATATATTTTTTCTTTTCTTAGTTTATACGCCAGCCATCTCATAGGTTTTTTGGCATTTTGAAAAGGGTATTCTTTGGCATATTGTACTTTCCTTGCAATTTCTTCAGTCAAAAGGTTATTTAATTGGTGTTGTAGCTTGTGTATTTTCCTCCTAATTTGCTGGACACTAATATCTTTAATATCATTTTTCTTCATTTTAGTTTCTTCCTCCTTTATTTGTCCATATACCTGTTTATAAACTGATTCTTTTTGTCTCTTTTTCCTTGTGTTCTGTCTTATTGTCCACCCTCTTGCATAGGCTTTGAAAGTATCCCAAATAACATCTATGGATACTTCCGGTTTCCAGTTATCTTTAAAAAAGGCTTGGTATTCTACTCGAGAGTCTGCTAGAAAGTTTTCATCTCTAAAGTTGTTCAGATACATAGTCCACCTGCCTATTTTTGGTGTATCCGTAAGGGTAAGTAAGATCGGATTATGGTCAGCAAAGGAGGTAGGCAATATTTCTGCCTCCCATATATAATTCGTCATCTCTATTGAAGTCCAAGCCATATCCAGCCTCGACCAGGACTTGTGTCTGGCCAAGTAAAATGTATAATCTTTCTTTTTTATATTTTTTGTTCTCCAAGAATCAACTAAAGATAATGCATCAACTAATCTAAAAAAGGATTTTGGGAGAATATTTCCCTGTTTGATCTTCTTTATGTCTCTTTTTCTGTCCATAGAATCTTCATATATGGCATTAAACTCCCCAATCACAAATGCCTCATCAAATATTTGATCTGCAATAACTTTCCTCACTTTTTCGTAAAACTTTTTTTGGTTTTGATTAGGGGCATAAATGTTTGCAACCAGGCAGATCTTAGCTTTTCTGTTTATTCTTATTATTAAAATTCGTCCATCGTCCGATTTGTATAACATCTCTGGGTTTAAGTATTCTTTGGCATAGCTGGCAATGCCTTTCTTCTTTTGTTTCATATCAGCTGCAACAAAGGATTTTCCTACCTTATTTTTTATTAGATATTTTTGGTCTTATTTTTTTAATGTGTGTTTCTTGCAGGCACACCAGGTCTGCCTTAAATGTTTGTATCTGTTGAAAAATACGATTCTTTCTCTTTTTTTTGGTGTGTTCAATCCATTTACATAAGTCGATAATATCTTCATTTTCCGTCTATCCATCTTTCTCTTTTTCTGCTGGAGTTTTCCTTTCTTTCACTTTCTGTCGGGTTATCATTTTAAATGTACCAAATTCTTTCTTCTGCCTGTTTTTTTAATATATGTTTTCTCAGTTTCGGTGACGTCCTCTTGTTGAGTTTCGGATTCACTAGTCTCATTTCCTTTCCATCCCAAATCTTCTCCATTCCATTCTAGAAAGTCTTGAAGCTTAGAATTGATTTTATTTCTTTTTCCCCTGTATACAAAGAATAGCCCTTCTGGTATTAGCCAATGGTACTGGATCCCATTATCTTTCAACAGGTTAGCCAGGGTCATGTATTCTTGCCTCCTTTCCCTTACTTTCCATGGTATTTCCTTTAATATTCTTACTTCTATATTGTTAATGGTAAAAGTATTTTCGTTGGATCTTTTTAATATTTTATCTTTTATTTCTCTATGACAGAACTTAATGTGGACCTCTCTTGGTAGATTATGACACTTAGCGTAGGCTGAATTTACTCTGTATACTGTGTCTATTTCTTTGTTTAGTTCTTCAGAGTTCTCAATTTCTAAAAATTGAGCTAGTGCCTGTTTGAGTTCTTCTTTTATATCCTCTTCTTTTTTCCCCGGGATGTTTTGAAACCTAAGTATATAGGCGGCTATATCAATCTCTAATTGTATCAGGGATTCTTCAAGGATTTCATGCTTCTCTTTTAAATTTTGTACTTGGACGTCTACCGCCTGTATTTCCGATTCCATTTTTTTAGTCAGTGCTACTACCGAGGTAATACTTTGTATATTTTTGGTAATTTGTTTCTTTATTTCCTCTGTTTGCATTGTCAATTGGTTTGCTAGGTCATCTAATTTTATTTGAATCAGTTCTATAGCCTTGGTAACAGCTATTTCCACAGCAGAGTTCAAAGCATCAGTCACTGCTTCATTAACTGCTGTATTTACGGTTGCTGTTACCAATTCCTGAATAAAATGTAGTAGGTTTTTCATAGATATTGGTGACAAATTTGAGGTTGATGAAAATGCCTAAGACTAGCTGTTTTGTCTTTGTCTTTATCCATTTTGATATTTAGTATTTTGTATATTTCTCTTGATTTCTTTGTGTATATAATTACTTTATATCAAATTAATTACTTTACAGTTACTTTTATCCTATATGTGTTCTTATCTATTTCTATCCTATCTAATCCTATCCTCTTATCCTAATCCTATTTCTATCCTAATATCCTAAACCCTAGTTCTATCTTATTCCTATTCTATTCTATTCTATTCTATTCTATTCTATTCTATTTTCTATTCTATTTTCTATTCTATTATTTCTTTTTCCTATTTCCTATTTTCTTATTTCTTATTTCTTATCTGTTTGTTCCTAACCTAGCCTATCATGAAACATATCTAATTAAACTAGAAATTCGCCCCTCCTTTTTCCCTTGGGTAGGTTATTTTACTTCCATACAAAATCTTTTACAACTATTACAACTATTCCCCCTCTTCTGTTCATCTCTTTTCCCACTTCTTCTTTCTTCCTACTTCTTTCTTCTTTTCTTCACCTGAGCCTCTTTTTTGCCCCTCTCATAAATTTTACTCCTTGGCATCCAAAAAAATTAAAGGAACGGTTTTGTATGTGAAGAATGAATTGAATCCAAAAGAATTTTTTTGTGATAAAGATGGCAGATATATTGGAGTAGAAATAACGATGCATCAGAAAAAGACTTTGATTGTTAATGTCTATGCTCCTAATGGAGCAAAAGAAAACTTTTTCAAGGACTTGATGAAAGAACTGGACCAAGTGAGCTATGAGCAGATGCTTGTGGCGGGAGACTTCAATGGTACTGTAAATAACAAGTTGGATCGACAATCCAAAAAAGGTGATGAGAAGATCGGAAAACTACCTAAGATCTTTTTCAAGCTGATGGATCAGGAAAAATTAGAGGATGCTTGGAGGAAATGGAATCTACAAATTAAAGACTTTACTTTTTATTCAAATAGACACAATTCCTTTTCGAGAATTTATATGATTTGGATGTCAGGAGAATTGGTATTGAAAACTCAAACTCAAAAGGTCAAAGTTTTGCCTAAGATTTATTCAAATCATAATCCATTACTTTGGACGCCTAGAGAAAGAATAACACAAAGGAGCTGGAGATTAAATGAAGATCTACTTGATAAGAAAACTGTACTAGAGACTGTAAAGAAAGAAACACATGCATTCTTTCAAATCAATTTAAATAAAGAAACAAAAATTCAGACGGTATGGGATACATACAAAGCAGTTATGAGAGGACTACTTTTACATGTGATTTTTATACCGCTCATGACCCCTACTGGGTCTCAGAGCAGTTTACAAGTGGCCTACATTTTGTAGTCAGATCCTACCTAGGGCGACAATTGTGCAGGGAGGGGTTGCCTAACAGCACCCGGACGACAGGCTTCTCTCCGGATGCTTGTGGCGGGAGACTTCAATGGTACTGTAAATAACAAGTTGGATCGACAATCCAAAAAAGGTGATGAGAAGATCGGAAAACTACCTAAGATCTTTTTCAAGCTGATGGATCAGGAAAAATTAGAGGATGCTTGGAGGAAATGGAATCTACAAATTAAAGACTTTACTTTTTATTCAAATAGACACAATTCCTTTTCGAGAATTTATATGATTTGGATGTCAGGAGAATTGGTATTGAAAACTCAAACTCAAAAGGTCAAAGTTTTGCCTAAGATTTATTCAAATCATAATCCATTACTTTGGACGCCTAGAGAAAGAATAACACAAAGGAGCTGGAGATTAAATGAAGATCTACTTGATAAGAAAACTGTACTAGAGACTGTAAAGAAAGAAACACATGCATTCTTTCAAATCAATTTAAATAAAGAAACAAAAATTCAGACGGTATGGGATACATACAAAGCAGTTATGAGAGGACTACTTATATCATTGAATGCGGGCGATAAAAAAGAAAGACTAAAGAAACAGACTGATACAGTAGAGAAAATACGGCAAAAAGAGACGGAGTTAAAGAAAAGACCAGGGAAGAAAAAACTTATTAGAGAAATACAAATTCTGCAAGAGCAATTGAACGAGATTGCAAAACCGTGAAATGTATTTGAACTTAAAGAAATTGCAACAAAAATCATTTGAAGGAGCAAATAAACCAGGAAGATTTTTGGCTTGGCAATTAAAAAGTCGAAGAGAGAAGAGGTCAATAACTAAAATAATAGAGGAAGGTAAAGAAATTACGGACATAAATGGTATTAAGCGGGTATTTTTTAAGTATTACGCTAAATTATTTCAAAAAATGAAGATAGATCTGGAAAAAATAAAGAATTATTTAGACAAAGTGAAGTTACCAGAGATCCAGAAAAAGAATAAAGATGTGTTGAACGCTAAGATTCAAAAAGAAGAGATATATAGAGCGATAGAAGAGGTGAAGTTGGGGAAGGCTCCGGGACCAGATGGATTTACCGAAAAACTTTATAAAAAAATGAAAGAGGAGCTAACCCCGACCTTTGAACTTCTATTAAATGAAATTAGAGAAACCAAAAAGATTCCGGATACTTGGAAAGAAGCCAACATTTCACTTATACCAAAAGAAGGTCAAGATTTAACAAATGTTAAGAATTATAGACCGATCTCTCTTCTTAATAATGACTATAAACTGTTTGCCAAAATAATTTCTGAGAGAATCAAGAATTATTTGAAGGATGTAATATCAGAGCAAGCCGGATTTTTGCCCAATAGACAAATTAGAGACAATGTAAGAATGGTCATTGACGCAATTGAATATTATGACAAGCACCCTGAAAAAGAAGTTGGATTTTTATTTGTGGACGCAGAAAAAGCGTTTGATAATTTGAATTGGGACTTTATGTTTCAAGTATTTGAAAAAATGGATATTGGACAACCTTTTTTGAATGTGATAGAAGCAATCTACTCTGATCAGAAGGCAGCATTGAATGTAAACAAGTATATGATGGAACATTTCAGGGTACAAAAAGGAACAAGACAAGGATGTCCATTATCCCCATTACTGTTCATTTGGATTCTAGAAGTTTTATTGGGGAAAATAAGAGATGATAAAGATATTAAAGGACTCACTTTAAAAGGTTTTACATACAAATATAGAGCCTTTGCAGATGATGTGATGTTTGTGGTAGAAGAGCCAAGGCAGAGCTTACCGGTACTATTGGAAGCAATAAAACAATTTGGAGACTTGGCAGGTTTTTACGTTAACAAAAATAAAACTAAGGTGTTGTGTAAAAATATGACAAAAGAACAACAATCTAAACTGCAAGAGGAAATACAGTGTGAAATAGTCAAAAAAACAAAATACTTAGGAATTGATGTGACAATGAAGAACATAGATCTTTTTAAGAACAACATTGGCTGCGGTCACACGTAACAGAAGCCACACAAGTGAGACGGAAAACAGCCGGAGTTTCCGGGCGTGATCTCACCAGCACATCTGGGAAGCGTAGCACTCCCGTGGCTCAACCGAGGCTTCCAGCCGAAACTGCGTGGCAAAAACTAGTACCTTGGAGGTACTAGTTTCCGGAAACTGCGGAGCAAGGGCGGGCGTCTGATCGCGTTTCCGGTGGCATCCGGCGCAAGCCCATGTCCCCTTGCAAATAAGGTGTTGTTTTTTTGTCCAAGTCTCTGTGGATGCGCATGCGCACCCAACGGAGCATGCGCATTTGTCATGTACACAAAAATAAAAAACAGTTTGCCGCGGCGCACGCTTCTTCGTTGTGCGCCGGCTTGTCTTGTGATCGGCACCTCTCCCTTGCCATGGACTCCACGGTACCTCCACAGGACCTCCACAGGAGGTCTGATCACGTAACTGCGCAGTAGTTTGCCCCAGGGCAAACAGCCACGCTTCTCCTCTGCAGTTTCCTGCCCGTGTGACCGGGGCCTATGTGAAGCTTTGGACTAAGATACAAGACGATATTAAAAAATGGGATACCTTGAACCTGTCACTTTTGGGGAGGATATCGGCGGTCAAAATGGATATCTTACCTCGTTTAATGTTTTTGTTTCAGACCATTCCGATAGTTAGAGATCTCAAGGTGTTCAATCCGTGGCAAAAAGAAATATCGACGTTCGTATGGGGAGGGAAGGAACCAAGGATTAAAATGAAGATCTTATGTGATGCGAAAGATAGAGGAGGCTTTCAATTACCGAATTTTAGGCTTTATCATGAAGCAGCGTGCCTAACATGGTTAGCGCAATGGATTAACTTGGATAACAAAAAAGTATTGGCGTTAGAGGGACATGATTGTAGGTTTTGATGGCACGCCTATTTATGGTATGAAAAGGCAAAAATTGACAATTTTTTCAAACATCACTATATAAGAAGACCACTATTTGAGACATGGACAAGATATAGAAGGTTCTTTTTTGAGCAAAGACCGTTGTGGATTGTACCGGCAGAAGTATTGAAACCAGCTTCAAGACATAAAGGTGAAGATTGGTTACCATACCGAGACATTCTGAAGATAGAAGAATATTGATTTAAAAGCAAGAGAGGAGTTAGGCTTTGAATATGATTGGTTGAATTATAGACAGATTTATGACTTATTTAAAACTGACAAAAAGAATATGGTTTTAGGGGGGGAAATAATGAAATGGAATGTGTTTGGGTAGAAATGGGGAAAAAATTATTTCAAGAATCTACAAGATTCTGTTAGTTTGGTATACGGAGGAAGAAACGGTAAAAGAGCAAATGATAAACTGGGCTATAAATATGAATAAAGAAATAAGTATGTTAACTTGGGAATATTTATGGAAACATTCAATGAAAATTTCTACTTGTAATAATTTGAAAGAAAATTGCTATAAAATGATTTATAGATGGTACATGACCCCCCAAAAAATTGCTAATATGAATGTAAATATGTCAAATAAGTGTTGGAAATGTAAGAATCATGAAGGCTCTTTTTACCATATGTGGTGGACATGTGAGAAAGCAGTGGCATTTTGGACAGAGGTTCATAATGAAATGCAAAAAATATTGAAATGTCCATTTAAAAAAGAACCAAAAATATTGCTTTTAGGTCTTAAGATGGAAGAACTAAATGTTGCCAAAAGAAATTTGTTTTGGTATTTAATTACATCAGCCAGAATGACATATGCTCAGTTTTGGAAACAAGATAAAATCCCAGAGATTTGGGATTGGATAAAGAAAGTACTTTTTATGGCAGAAATTGACAAATTGACAAGAAAACTGAATGATAAAGAAGACAAAGTGTTTTTTGAAGAATGGAAATGATTTCAAGGACTATTTGGAGAACAATTGGGATGTGAAAAATAATTTGCTTTGCTTTGAGAGTTACTAAGGATACAATGAGTTGTTAAAGACAGAAAATAGAACTATAAGGTTGCCTAAGATAGTATATAATTAAGAAATATGATATTCTAAAGTATGGAGATAGAGAAAAAGACTGAAGGGTTTAAGCATTGCGGGAAGCCAAGACTGTGGGGGGGAGGGGGAAAAGAAAGGATGTATACGAAAATGATATATAGTATTAAACGTGTTGTTATATCCTGAATAATAAAAAATTTGTGTAAAAAAAATAAATTACTAACTTTCAATGGTGTTCAGTTCTTAGTATTCCAGTTCATGCATATACACCATCCAAAAAAGAAGGGTAAATCAATTAAGAGGGAACAGTCCATTAAAGGGGATCAATTAATTACTATGAAAATAAATTTTATATCTAATTCATTCAAAATAAACCAATTCATTGAAATTAAACTGCACAACATTTCTTCTTTATCTAGTGTACTCTTTTGTATGTCCAGGTCTTCACTCAGGTCTATGTAACTTTAAAGTCTATTCATTTCCATTACTACAATATCTCTCTGTTCAAGCTCCAGTCAGGCAATAGTTAATTGATTTTAACCTCTGTTTAAATAGGTAGGTAGGTTTCATAGTTCTAAGTTTAGGGAGTTCTCTCACAGCTAAAAGGAATTGTTAATTTTAAGCTCTTTCCAGGTAGAGCTGCTCTGTCTCTTTAAATTGGCGACACCCGTCTCTCTTCTTTCCCGATGGTTGTATTGCCTTGAAGTTTTGCCAGTGCACAAATTAGATGGCTAATAGTTGCTCTTGTTTTTCTCAGTCCCCCCCCCCCATCTCTGGAAGTTCCTGTGGGTTTCACAGTAGAGTCTTGCCAGCAACGCTGTTTGCTGGGCATTCCCCCGCCTCCTGCTTTGGAGCGGTCCCGGCTTGCAAAGACACCACCGCGTCTTTTCCTGCTGGAACAAGCTCCTTGCAGCAAGCTTTTGCTCTGGAGAGCTTGTAGGTGAATGGCAACCCCTCGAAATATTGGGGTGTGCCTGGAAGCAGGGTATTGCTTCGAAGTCTAGTGGGAGCTCATCCTGCTGTCATCTGTCACCGCTTCTACCGGAACTGGATCAGGCTGCTAGTACACTTTGTGTGTCCATTGACGGAAGGATTTGTTATGTAAGAACATGTTCAACATATAGGATATTAGTACCTTTGTATTGGATTTACACATTATGGAATAAGAAGCAACACTATCACATCTTGATGTTTGGAAGAAGTTCTTCATGAAACGAATACCAAAACTCCAGAGAAGTTCATCCATCTTTCTGATACCTGTTGGGAATTAATATTTATCAATTTGACTGTTTATTTTTGTATCATTATTGTGAGATTATAAGCATTTTGTACATAATTACAGTTTCTGTATTTTTGGTTTAATAAGTGCTTGTCGGCATGGTCTAACGACCAACTTTTTGAAAAAAATGGCTGATGAGCTGACTCTGTGCCTTCTGCTGTCTGGTCACTCCAGGGTCAGTAGAAGCACTTTGAAGCACACTAAAAGAGGTGAGTCTGATCATGATTCTCTGGCACAAAATAATCTGGCTCAATTAGAGGTGGGGCAACAGTGGATTGAAGTGCCCATCTGAATGCAACCTTAGTCAAAACTGCAGGACCATGAGAAGAAAGATTTTGCAACACTTACATTCTGTCTTATATTCTGTCTTTTTGGTTAGTGCATAGGGATGACTGATTGCCAGAAGCCAACTTTTAATTTCTGTTTTATTATTTATTCATTCACAGATTCTGCTGAAATTACAGAAGTTCTTTTCATTTGTCTTGTCTGCAGAGAAAGTTCATTTTCATGACACAGCACAGTATAATTTTGCTGTTTATTCACTTGACTAAAATACTGATCACAGAGATTAGTCATAATGAAGATGATGAATAAATGAAAGCCCTAAGTAACTATATATTGGGAACGCATGAATGTCATATTATGCAACATTCTATTAATCAGTCAAATTAGCTAAGATTAAATTTTGGATTGGGTTTAAACAGGGCAAAGTCAGTTCTCACAGAATGTAGCTTATACAAATTTGCATCTTCTGAGCACTGAAAAAAATCCACATGGCATTTCTTCCATTTAAAAAATTCACGGGTTCTACTTTTTTGATTGCTTAAAATTAACCCACATGGTGCACCTCACTGAGCCAGTGAGAAGCACCACAGTATTAAAAGTCGGTCTTGTAGATGAGTCATTAATTGGTGTATTTTTATAGGCTGACTGATTTTCAGTTCCAGTGCCTACACTGGAGCTCCCTTGATTTATATTCAATTTAAAAATATAATATTTCATGCACAATGCCTCAATTACATCAAGACTAATATAAGAACCAACTTGAGCAGAGAACTATCAATAAGACAATAACAAACTTATTGGGACTGGTTTGAATACTGAAGATTGAGATAAATAACATTTCAAAGCACAGGGAAGAACACATTTATGTCACTTCGGTTCCATACAGTACAACCACTTGCAGAATATTTTTTTCTTTTAATCTTGATCTAGTTCAAAGTTTACCAATCAGGATCATGTGATGAATTCTGATCCCTCCCCCTTTAAAACAGAAATGTCTTATTGCTTAATGGTAAATGTTCTCTGGCAATCCATTTTCAGAATGGAGAACGTTGGTCAGGTTCTAAGTACTGGGTTCAATCAAATATATTGAAAATTGAGGTAGCACTTATATGTTCAGTAGAGGCAGGGGTCATTTCATAGAAAAAGAGCTAGGGGAACTCATTAGCATAACTCATTAGCATATGCCACACCCCCTGACATCAGGGGCCCGGCAGTGGACCTGTAAGGCCAGCGGGAGTGCGAGGAAGCCCTGCCAAGGCCCTCCCTGGCCCCAGGCAGGCAGGTGTGGGGAGAGGCGGGGAGGAAGCAACTTACCCTCCCTCTTCTCCTGCCTCCTCCTGGCTGAATAAGGGCTGGAAGCGGGGTGGCCGGAAGCAGGGGGTGGGGCTTTGTCATGTGCCCCGCCCCCCAGCACCTCACCCGGGGGAACTGCGTTCCCCCACGTTCCCCCCCGAAATGACCTCTGAGTAGAGGTATAGTATTACCTCTTTAAATATATCAGCGTTTTTAGTTTCCTTGTCTGGCTGTTGGTCTTTATGGTACATCACAGGCTGTTTTTGAGAATGCTCCAACATTTAGGGAAGATTTTCGGGGGCACAATTCTTACAGAGGAGAGAGACAATCTGAGAAAGTAGCAGGCATATTTGGAAGCACATAGTAGTTACACATGCAGCCTTTTTATAATTCATATTTTCTTAAAACAATAATGGAGATAATCAGATTTCCAAATTGCATAACAAAAGACCAATAGCATATGTGTCCAGTAACATTAGAATTCTTCCCCGTAATATTTCACCTTCAGATTGCAAGTAGTTTTTTTTTTCTTTTAATCAGATCAGATGACTCATCAGGAACAAAAACAACAATAATTGTATGAAAGTCATGTTATAGACATTAGCAGTAAATAGTAAGGGAAAACAACTATTCCACATTATCTGCTGTTGTGCGGACAGGAAATAAGAACAGGGATCAGCATGTGGTAGCGTTTAGGGATTTCTCATGAATAGCATAGGAATCATGCATGTTGATTAAACATTTGGGGTGGGCCTATGGTTCTGGGGTGGAGCTTCTGCAAGCAGAAGGTCCCAGACTCAATCCACAAGATCTCCAGTTAACAAGATCACATAGCAAGTGATGTAAAAGTCTTTGTGAGACTTTCATATGAGACTTCAGAGAGCTCCTGCTAGTCAGAGTAGACATGATAGTAAATAAGGACAAGGATCATTCTGTAGTAGTGTTTGTGGATTTGGCTTAATTCTGTAAAAGACAGCTTCATGTGTTTGATACTGGTTTGCTCAAAACCAGTCTGTATGACTGTTATTTTGGTGGTTCTTTGTGAATGCAGTCCAAGTATTTCCTTCTTTCAGTTTGTGCTGAAGTACTAACGTGAATACTGTATCGTGCATCTATATTACTAATTAGCCTGATACCCATGCTTCACTATGGTATTTAAGTTCCGTAAATCCAGTTATAATACTGATGACGTGAAGTCTGAAATGTAACATTTGTTGTAGGAATTCTAATGGAGAAGATTGTAGTGTAAAAAATGAAATCAGACATACGTAATCCCCCCCCCCTCTGCTGAAGGACCTCTCTGTAGACCACATTGGTGGTTCTGCCCTCAGGTGCTAGGATCACCAGGCTGCTTGGTGAGCTCACTCTGGAGCAGGCAAAATAGAACCATCCATTTAAGAAGAAGTTGTCTGTTAACTCAACTCCTGCCACCTTCCATGAAAGTGATGGTCTCTCTACTTGAGTTCCTGGATTGTTTTGCTCATATGGAGATAGTGTTGTTCAGAGCACCTCAGGGTGATCTCGCTGGTACTTTGCCATGTTCCTAAGTTGCCTCCTCGCTGGTACTTTGCCACATTCCTAAATTGCCTCCTCCTTGTAGCATTGGTTTATGTAGCTTGATGTTTGCCAGGAGCTTTCTTGGAGGCAGTAAGAAGTGAAAGATGTGAGGGGGAGTTGGTGTGAGGGAGTGGTGATGTGTGGACATTTCTTCAGGTTCATGAGGGTGGCACGCATTGAAATGGCTCCTAGAAATGTCCTTTACTATCTCCCCATAAACATTCATTAACTCAATTGCCATGCTGGCTTTTTTGAAAAGTGTCTATTCAGGAGTCTTGAATAGATTATTTCTGTAACTGTCCTCAACTGTCTGTAGTCTTTTCTAACTGTGTTTTTACCTCAGAACATTGAGATCCACAGCTGAGCAATCAGAGGGAGGTGGGTACAAGTAGGCAGGTTATACCTCAGAACTCTGAACTACACAATTGACCAATTGGGGGAGAGAGTGGGCAAGGAGGCAGCAGCCTGCCAGGCACATGGAAAATAACTGGGGGAACAAATTTTTCCCCTTTTTTACCCCCTTAGGGGTCATGTTTCTCAGAAATCTCTTCATGGGTGGGGTTTGATGTCGAGGTAGGAATGCACTCCCCTTATTTTGGATTTCTTCGTGCAGGGGTTTGGCTGGACATTGAATTTGGGGGAGAGGGCATACCCACCTTTTTTTTTTACAAAAATGCTTCTCATTTATGTTACATTTTAGAACTTTACATTTATGTTACATTATATGTTTACATTTTAGAACACCATCTGAGCAAGCAGATATTAAGCAAGTTCATGTGAACCAATTTTCTAGAACCCACATTGTGAGAAGTTAAATAACCTAATAAAGGAAACCAGTTTTCTCCAAATTTGTGGTATATTTCCATTGTGGGTGGGAGTGTGGCTAAGCTAGGCCAGCAGCACCACTAAGGTGTCCCTGCTGGGGTGGTGTCCCTGATGGATTAAAGTACCCTGGTCCTGTTTCTACACCTGTCTGGTATTGGGGGGATTATGTTGAAAGGAATCAGGGGGGCTCGGCCAGCAGCAGGGCTAAGGCAATCCTGCTGAGCAAACCTCCCCGGCAGCTATAAGCATCCCACCTCCTCTCCTACACCTGACAGGAAGCTGCATGTCCAGTGTAGAAAAGGGGAGGGGGAAGAGTATTAGAAGCCACTGTGGAGGCGGAGTTGGCAGGATCACTAAGGCGTTACTGGGGCAGGCTCCCTTGTGGCTTTAAGCACCCTGCAATTGCTGCTGCACCTGACAGACAACCACCTGTTAGGTGTAGGAGGTGGGGGGAGTGTGTTGGAAACCATCACAGAGGCTGGTCCAGCAGCATTATTGCACCACACAGGTGGTTGTTGGTCATTCCTGATTTCCTCAACTGTCATGAGCTCTCTGCAGTCTCCTTTAACTGTTGACTTTTTTACCTCAGAACATTAAGCTCTGCAGCTGATCAATCAGAGAGTGGGGGTGCAAGGAGGCAGGAGCCTGGCAGCCAGATAGGAATCAATGGGGGGGACATTTTACCCCTTTTGACCCCCTTAGGGGTTGAGTTTATAAAAATCCCTTCTTAATGAGCACCTACGCCATGGTAGGAGTGCTCTCCCCGAATGTCGTGTGTCTAAGTCCAGCAGTTTGGCCTGGGCGTTGATTTTATGGTGAATGGACTTTCTTTTATATATATACTAGGAATAAGGCCCGTTGTGGAAATAAATACAACGAGATCTAGATAGAGGCTCTGGGGGAGTTCTCTGGCTTTGGGCAAACAGTGTCAATTTGCTGTGGTGACCTCAGCAGGATATAATGACAGAGTCCACTGTTTTCTCCAGAGGAACTGATCTCTGCTACCTGAAGAGCAGTTGTAATTGTGAGTGATCTGTAGCCCTCACCTGGAGATTGGCAGCAATTGTTACCCAGGACAAAATGGCTGGTTTGGAGGGTGGAGTTGGCAACCCCATCTCCTTCCCAGCTAACCATCAACCTACCATTATCTGCCCCTTTGACTTCAGCTGACTTCTGCCCTCTCCTCCCCTCAAATCCCCAGGAATTTGCCAGCCTGGAGTTGGCAACCCCATCTCCTTCCCAGCTAACCATCAACCTACCATTATCTGCCCCTTTGACTTCAGCTGACTTCTGCCCTCCCTTCTATGGAGCAGTTGTAATTCTGAGTGGTCTCCAGCCCTTACCTGGAGATTGGCAACAATGGTTCCCCATGAGGGACTGACTGGTTTGGAGGGTGGAATCTATGGCATTGTACCTGTCTGAGGTCCCACCCCTCCTCAAACCTCACCCTCTTCAGGCTCCATCCCTCAAATCTCCTGGAATTTCCCATCTGGAGTTGGCAACCGTATCAGGACTGGCCCCAATGTGTTTTCTCCCAA
>NW_015164183.1:1502906-1506641 GCF_001447785.1 Gekko japonicus
AGTGTGAGCTACTCACAGTTTTTTAGCGTCCGGCTCACTGATTTTTGTCTTAGCTCAGGAAGGAGGGCTTCAGAGCAAACTAATTCATGCAGCAGCCAAATCGCTCGCTCACAACTTTAATGCCAGGACCTCACCAAGTAGAATTTTTGCTCACAGGACTCCACAGCTTAGAGGGAGCCTTGAACACTTCCCCAGCACTTTGAATTAGCACCAGAGCTTAAAGAGCTCTCCAGCTGTCACCTGGAGATTGGCAACAGCTTGTTTGGAGGGTGGGGTCTATGGTGTGTCTGTCTGAGGTCCCCCTCTTCCTCCTCCTCAGACCCCACCCTCAGCAGGCTTCATCCCTAAAATATCCTGGAAGTTTCCAACCTAGAGTTGGCAACCCTATATCCTTTTCAGGCAACCATCAGCCTACCGTTATCTGCCTGTCTGTCTTCAGGTTTACATCCCCCCACCCACAGCCTCTGCCTAGGGAAAGGGCAGTCTTTCCCTGCAGTGGGAACCAAAGCAGCTGACATCATTCTCCTCTCCCCCATATGATCCACACAACTACCCTATGAGGTATGTTAAGGTTGAAAGTGTGTGAATGGTCCATAATCCCCCAGGCAGCTTTTAAAATATGAACCTGGGACCTACACACCATCCTCTGAAGCGCTCTCTGTGGCAGTAATGGGGTGACTGCTGGCACCTTTTCCTATCATTTTTTGCCTTGTGGTATTCTGCTTGTGGTGTGATCTGTCTTTTTTGTGGTGTGGCATGATTGTGTTATTGGGTTTGTTTCTTTTGAAGGGTTGTGAGTGAGGACATATTTTACCTCAAAATACAAACAGGTCCCATATTCAACTGAGAATATCAACTGTCTTGTTGGGGGGGGGAGTTTGAGGTGTGGAATGGATTGAAGTCCAATCAGCTTCCATATGCAAATGACCTTGAAATGTTGGCCCAGTCAGAAAAGAGTGGACTGAAGTGGCCCAGCCGCAGAAGCCCTGTCCCTGCACTCAGTCTGCAGATGGTCCTCACCTGTCAGAGGCCCAGAGCAGACTGAGCCGATGACGTGGGCGGGACTACACAAAGCAGCCAGTCAACCCAGCCAGTGTCTTCTGACTGACAGTTCAAGCTTCCAAACACTGTTGGTGTGCATTTGGAATGTTGGGCCCCACTATGCCTTTATATATAAGGGAGAGATGATGTGTCAACTACAGATGTTAAAGAGTTCCCCCCACACACACCTCCTAGTGGTGGGAGGCAATGGTGACCATGGGGAGATGAGCCAAGGATAGTGGTACTGATGTGGCTGGAATATAATAAAAACCAACAATTCTAACTAAATGTATAAGGTGAATGGCCATCCTTTACCATTAGTATTCTGCAGGGCGTTATTTGTAGAAAAAGCCCAGCAGGCCACACCCAACCACCAAAACTCATTAGCATATTAGGCCACACCCATGACAGCACAGCACAGCTCATTGGCATATTAGGCCACACCCCCATGTTACCAGAAGTGTGCTCATCTAGCCACACCCACCTTTTGCTTCTTATTCTGTTTACCTTGTTTGTTGTCAAAACCCAGGGCTTTTTTGTAGCAGGAACTCCTTTGCATGTTGGGCCACAGACCCCTAATGTAGTCAATCCTAATGAGTTTCTGCTGTTGGGTGTGGCCTATTATGCTAATGCGTTCCTGCTGGGTGTGGCCAACTTGGAAGCCAGCCGGAACTCCATTCCTGTGCGTTCCTGCCCAAAAATAGCCCTGGTATTCTGGAAGGTGGTGCTAGAGGACTGCTGCTTGGGGTGTTCTGCAAGGCTCCACCTCATTCCCCATGCTTTTCAACAACTATATCAGACCACTGGGGAGACCATCTGGAAATCTGCGCTGGGCTGTTCCTAATATGTGGGTGGTAATCAGTTCTATCAGCGCAATTCTAGCTGACCTCCTTGTGGTGCAACCTGGATAATGCTAAAGAACTAGAACTTCTGGCTGCCAGACAATCATAGGATCTCCTGGCTACACTACACACATGGAACAAAGAATCAATCAAACAAACAGTCCTTCTCAGGACTACCTGGCAAGGGGTATAGGAGATGGTATTGAAATCTACTAAATGAATATTGAGGCTATAAGCAAGTCTAAATGCCAATACTTGTAGCAAATCCTACTGGCCAATAAAACAGATTTAGCTTTTGTTCAAGAAACTCATTTTGATAACAAAAATCAAGCCCACCACAGAGCAAAAATTGTGGGATGTGATGTTATTGGCATCACATACCATCATACCTACGGCATAGTGACTTATTCCAGAAGCAACACTGAAAATGTGAAGCTGGTATTGACCAACATCCACAATGACGTCCACACAATTGTAGTAAAAGTTCAGGAAGTACATGTTGTCAGTGTTTACAAACCTTCTGCAACTTCATGGCCAGCACATGACTAATACTCCCTCTAAGCTGTGGAGTCTTGTGAGCAAAAATTCTACTTTGTGAACTACTGCCATTAAAGTTGTGAGCGAGTGATTTGGTTACTGCATAAATTAGTTTGCTCTGGAGCCATCTTTCTTGAGCCAAGACAAAAATGTGTGAGCTGGAGGCTAAAACACTGTGAGCTAGCTCACACCAGCTCAGCTTAGAGGGAACACTGCACATGACCTATCAACTTATTGTCATCCTTCTGTATACTTTGGTAATTTTAACAGTCACCATAGAAATTGAAGATACATGGTTAATAATAAGAATGGTGAGGCACTTGTTGATTGGGCTGAAGAGCATGGCTTGCATCTTGTTTTCAATGCTAAAGGCAGAGGCACATTCAGATCATCAGCATGGAACATTCCCTTTAAATGGCTTTTGCAAATGAGCATCATGGCCAAGTGAAGTCCAAGCCGCGAGTTCACCTGGATGTGGTGAACTTACTACTTGGACTTCATTCGCATGTGGCACCCACTAGCGAAAGCTATTTAAAGGGCTTTTGTAAGATTTTATTTATATACTTACTAGGAGTAATGCCCGTTGTGGGAAGAAATACAACGAGATCTAGAAGGAAGCTCCAGATGAGTGTCCCGACTGTGGCTGGTGGGGCGGCAGAGGGAAGCGGAAAATGGAGGGAGGCAAGCCATGTTTCTTTCCTTCTGCTTAGCTATAAGGCAGGGCTGTCTCAAGTCATTTTGCTGCCCCAAGTGGGTAGAATGGGAGGACAGCCTCATGGTAACAGATATGGTTCTCTCCACCTCTGACTTATTTTTTGAGGGGGAGAGGGGAAGTGGCAGCTAAGGTAGAAAAGCACCTCCTCCTGTGCCATGTTTTCTGAGTTCCAAGGGTCTGGAAAGTAGTTCCATAGCTGATTACATGTTTGCCAACTCTGAGTTGGGAAATACCTGTAGATTTGAGGGGTAGAGCCTGGAGAGGGCAGGATTTGGGGTGGGGAGGGACCTCAGTAGGGTATAATGCCATAGAATCCACTGCCCAAAGCAGCCATTCTCTCCAGGAGAACTGATTTTGGTCATCTGGACATCAGTTTTAATAGCTGGAGATCGCCAGGTGCCGCCTTGAGGTTGGCTTATGTTAATTTGGGGCTATGCAGTCACAGCTAAGGTAGAAAAGCACCTCCTCCAGTGCCACGTTTTCTGGGTTCCAAGGGTCTGGAAAGTGGTTCCATAGCCAATTACACGGTTGCCAACTCTTGGTTGGGAAATACCTGTAGATTTGAGGGGTAGAGCCTGGGGAGGACAGGATTTTGGGTGG
>NW_015164183.1:1507567-1518542 GCF_001447785.1 Gekko japonicus
ACCAGTTTATATATCCCCCAGCTTTCTCTTTCTCCCACTGTCTACCCCTTCCATTTTCTTTTAAGCGAAATACCTCCCCCCTTTTTAGGGGAGCCAATAAAATCTTTATTAAAAAAAAAGAATGTTAGAGGGAAAGGTCAGTGAGGCAGCATATGCAAACGACCTCTGTGTTCCGAGGCAAAGGCGAATCAGGCCACATATGCAAATGACCTCTGTGTTCTGACTGGCTGTGGGGGGGAGAGGAAGAGCAAACTGTTTAGAATGTTGGAGGCTGGACTCAGGCAAAGCAGCCAGTGGATAGGGAGACCCTCTGAATGACAGATCAGAGAGCGAACTGATTTTGGAGCGTGTTGGAATGTTCAGGGGAGTCCATGACCAAAATAGAATTATATATACCGGAGGATTCAAATTTATATTCCACCCTCCATGCAAGCGAGCTTAGGGCAGATCACAATAGTAATTCAAACAACAATAATTAAAACATTTAATACAAAGAATATGAGTTGAGTACAGATGGCACTGTAATTTACGAATATAATGTTCTCAGCATCGGAGCAGTTGGGTCATAAACCAGCCTATAGGATCTACTCAGATGGGCTGCACCAAATGGAAAGCTTCAGCAAACTTTGGCAAGGGAGGCTAAAAGATGGAAAAAGTGGATGTCCACTACCTCACCCAAAAGCCTGGCAGAACAGCTCCATTTTACAGGCCCTGTGAAACTGTAATAGATCCCACAGGTCTCTGATCTCAGGTGGGAGCATGTTCCACCAGGTCAGGGCTAAGCAGATGTCCTTTCAGCCAGGGACAATCAGCAAATGATGGTCTGTCGAACACAAGTCTCTCCGGGGCACATATGGGGAAAGGCAGTCCCTCAGATATGTTGGTCCCTGGCTGTACAGGGCTTTAAAGGTCAGTACCAGCACTTTGAAGTGGATCTGGTACTCAATCTCCCCCCTTCCATTCTGCTGGCCTCAGGGGACCCACTGCCAGCAGAAACAAGGGAGGAAGATCCATGAACCTCATGAACCAAACCGGTTCATGAAGCGGGGGAGGTTCATCCCGGTTCGTGGTTCATGGGAACACATAAACCATGAACCGGGATGAACCTCCATTTTCCTGGTTCGTGCCCATTCCTAGTCAAGTCTAATGTTGTGTGGCTATAACCAGTGTTTCACTGGGTAAATGTGTTCACATTATTCTTTTAAAAGGGGGAGTTAAATACAAAGTAGCTCAATTGAAATCTACAACTTCCTTAATGTTTATCCTGTCAGTGTAATGCAGTTTATATAATCCATTTTCATCACTTTTAACTGTGGTATAATGTAACTATTGCAGTTAGGATTAATTTGCATTGTTGGACACCTTGAAGACACAGACAAAACTGTGAAATAAACTTACTAATGGAATAGGTATTTTATAGTCTTCAGTCTTGGTGTTTTCTTTCTGTAGAGTGCCTTTCTAGAACTAAGTAAGTCTGATATCGTTTCTTGTCATTAGTTTTAGCTGTAGGCTGAGTGCAAAGTGTTTATTCCATGAATATTTTGCATAAAACTTTAAGACAATCCTTTATTTACCCATTTTTGGCTATAATTATACTTGGAAGTAGCTGCAGGACTGATAAGGCAGGGAAAAAAACAATTGGTATAATGGCTCAGTAAATGTCCAGCATCTCATCTCTTTCAGATATACAGATGTTCAATAGGAGATTCGAGACTCATTGTATGGTAATGGCCACAAGTTGAGAGAGCGAGAAAAGATTTAGAGATTGCTGATAGTTTACTAGGGGTGTGTTGTTAAACAGTGGATTTTGAGTCAGATTGTTTGCCATTTTTTAAAAATGAGCCATATTCTTTAATATCAAAATGGTGGCTTCCTGCCATATTTGAAGACACCATATTATGTCTGGTATAAAAAGGGAGGCAAAAGGATTGAGGCAGGTGAGTAGCACTGTAGGCCATGCCATTGGGCATTTCCCTGTAATTTTCTTGCATGCTATATGCAGCCTTTCTGGCCAGTCAGCCTGCAACTCATCAGACTCAAGGGTGGGGTGTACTAAAAAGTCACTAAAGTATCAGTATATTGATATACTGTTGTAATGACAGGTCGAGCAGGTGTCTGAATTCCCAGCCTTTTTTTTTAAAAAAAAGGAGGTCTCTGGGGCCTTCCTTCCTGGAGATATTAGGGCAAAGGCATTTCTATACAAGGGAAGGTGCTGGGGGAAGGAAGCTCGGAATTCAGACAACCTGCTTGACCTATCATTACAATATTATATTGATATATCAATATTTTAGTGCCCTTTTTAAAAAAAATGAAACCACTCATCTTCAGGGTGGGGGTGAAGAGAGGGAGCAGACAATGATGACAATTCAATTGAAAAGTGGGCTGGAGGTGCATGGGAGTGGGCAGGATGAGAAGGGTTGGCCATCATCTTGCCAACAAGGTGAGTGTCTTCTTCCTGGGCCCTACACATATCCCTTTTTTATGGCACTGTTGGCATCCCTGTGGGAATGACCTCTTGGAGGGTGGCCTGCCTTGATGGCTCACTATCCACAGCACCCTGAGTATGGGGATCCTTTCTTGGAAGCACATCCTGCTCCCTCTCTGCTTCTCCCTGCGATGAGGGAGTGGGCCTCTTCTTTCTCCTGCTGGCCTCCATTCTTTCCTCTGGCAGCAACATAGTAGGGTACAACTTGCAGGTGTCTGCGGAGGACAGAGGAGGACAAGTATTTGGGGTTTGCACTGCTCCAGACTTGGGTGTGGCACACCTGGCACTCTGCCACACAGGGTTCACTGGGGAGGGTGAAGAAATGTTTCCAAAGTGTGGGCTGGAAATGGAGCTCCAGGATTGGAGAAGGTAGGAGGCACAGCTTCTTTTGGGTGCTGGGCTGTGAGGGGCCATGGATGGGTGTATTCAAGGCAGGAATCACCACTGTCAGAGTCTTTCTTTCCGATGCATGCTAGCAACTGCTGGTGTCTCTGGGCAGTGCCAACAACTCTTTTGTCTCTGTGGGGAGCCCCAGTAAAGATCAGGGGAAGGAGGCTCAAGACCCCTGGTGATGCCTTGCTAGGGCCTGTCTCAAGTGGGTTGGCAGGCTGGGTATGGTGCCTGGAGATGGGGGCCTGTGGTATGCAGGGGATGGAGGACTTCTTCCTCCCACAATGAGCACCCTTTGTACCCACTTTCTCCCTCATGGCACACAGAGGTGTTTACAGTCAGGAAGGATGGGAGGCTATACATGTAATCTGTCTCCATCTTGGAGAGATTGTAGAGGACCGGGTGGCAGGGTGAGGTTCCCTGTGTGTTTGGTGTGTGTAGCTTACAGGGTGTCCATTCTATACACTTTTGAACGTACACTTGATATTTCCCCCAAAAGCACTTTTCTGGGGGCATCTTCTTTTGGGACCATAACTTGAACAACCTAAATCTGCACATAATTTGGAGGACATGTAGAGGAGCATCAGGGGGAGGTCCTCTGCAAGTTTGATGTCTATAGCTTGCACAGAGTTTGTTCTATATACTACTGAACCTCCTGAACCTGTGCCTATCCTTTCCCCAGAAAGCACTTTCCTGGGATCACCTGCTTTAGGAGGCTGTAACTCAGACCCTGTAAATCCAATCCTCACCAATCTTGGAGAACAGGTAGAGGAGAGTCAGCCGGAGGTACCCTGTGAGATTAGCATCTCTGTCACACCAGGGAGCCATTCTACTGCATCAGGAACCAAACCAGTTTGTTTGGTGCCTAAAAGTTCATGACGGTTTGTGGCTCACAAAGTGGGCATGCTACGATCCACAAACCACATTTTCCTGGTTTGTGCCCATCCTGAATGTTGGCCCCAAACCATATACGGCTTTGAACAAGACCAACACTTCGAATTGTGCTTGGAAACAAATTGGGAGCCAGTGTAGATGAACCAAGACTGGAATTATATGGCCTCTACAACCCACTCCAGTCAACATCCTGGCTGCTTTCTCTGCCAATTGATGTTTCCAAACACTGCTCATGGGCAGTTTGTATGCATGTACCTGTAGCATCAAACAGTAGTTTTGCTTTGTATTTGAACAAAGCAATTTATTTCTCCGATAACAATTTCAAAGTGACGTTTATGTTTTCTTCAGCTGAGGTTTGATGCAGCCAAGCTAATCATGTATTCCTATTTGTGTATTTACTTCATTTATACCCAATTTCCCCCCCAGTGGGGATCCAAAGTGGCTTACATTGTCCTCCTTTCCTCCATTTTAACATCACCACAGCCCTGTGAGGTAGATATGGCTGAAAGTGTATGACTAGCTCAAAGCTACTCAGCATGCTTCCATGGCAGAGTAAGAATTCGAACATGGGTCTCCCACTTCCTATTTTGACCCAGTGGCTGTCTTATGTCATAGGCTTTCAAGTTGCATTCTTATGTCCCAGGCTTCCAATTCCTACAGAGATCAGAGCCCAGAAGGGATTTGCAGGAGCTTCTGGATGAGCTGATTGAGTGAAAGCAGCAAAGACGCTAAAGGAAAGGAGGAGTCACTCCTAGGCTCAGAGCCTGATAGCACAGACTGGTTTCAAAGAAAGATAAACTTTCAATGATCTGCAAAGATGTCAGAAGTCTTTTTTATCTGGTAAGAATGGAGCATCAAGAATGATATTATTATGAAAGAAAAAGGTCAAGGAAAATGGAAAAAAAAGATTTTCCACCAAAATTTTGGTTACCGTTTGTGATGTGACGACAGGCAATCCACAGAATACAATAACAGATGATTTGTGGCACTGTGAATATTTATGTTAACAACTGTCAGTTAAAAAAGGAGAAGGTGAAAAATTAATGTAGTGTTGAAAGAAGAAGGAATTGCCTTGGATATACACAGTTAATTTCACTATTTCAGGCTGTAATGTGGCTGAAGTGTCTCTTGGGTTTTAATGGTATAGTAAATACACATGAGAATGCTGCCAGAACAATAATCAAGGCTCAAACTTGCTCTGAATTTTATCCTTGGAAATAAAGTATCTTTTTATAACATTGGCATAGTATTGCATCTAAAGGAGCAATATAAGCCACCATTGAGAAACATAATCACTTTCAGTATAAAATTCTCCTTCTAATCTTTTTACAAAGAATTAACTTTTGCAGGAAAAATTATCATTCAGTAATATGCAGACTGAAGTATCAAAGAATTGGGAAGACTTAGAAGCCCATGATCATCCATTAATATTTGTAAGCACTTAAATCTTGGTAGGCCATCTAGTTCAGTGTAATACTGCGAGGCAGATTCTTCTATAAGAAGGGTCCTGTTCCCCAAGGTTTTCTTAATTCCCCTGAGTTGAAATTTCACCTTTTATTCTGACTTTCCTAAAAAAAATCTGATCACTCATACAAAAAGATAGGTAACATTAAAAGGCACCTTAGGATCACTTTCCACTGTCAAAAGAAATCTATTAAGAACAGGAACAAATACAATCAGTCTGAAGTCCCAATAATACAGACAAGCTGTGATCAGATGTGTAATTTGATCCATTGCCATTTCTGTTCCCTTAAAATGCATGATCAGATTGCAACATCTGTCTGTCATACCCCAGTCGTCTGAGTCCTGCCCCCACCCTTTACTGTGTATTTCTTTGATACCTGTAAAAGTCTGGTCCTGTTGGTCTGAGATGGTTCCAAAATGGATTTCCTGTTGTCTGATTGCTCTGTTGTGCTCCCAAGCCATCAGGCAGGTCTGACTGGTCTCTTGTTTTCTGGCCACCATTTTTTTACTAGTCAGTGAGGTGTGCATAACTGCACATTCACACCTCTCTCTCTCCCACACCCTCTCCCACAGGAGCTGCTCAAAACTTTGTTTTCTTTATACAAACTTTCAAAGGAAGACGCCTCTGCACTTCACCTTTTTCTGTGCATTGGGAAAGAGGTTAATTGAAAACTCTAGAGAGGGAGAATGGCAGTGAACTACTGATCCCAGCAGGCTTATCAGTGCTTTTGTGAATGCTCAGAGGACAAACAAAAAAATGCCTGACGGCTTCACTCCTTGGCTGCTGGTCTGATTGTTCAAGGATGGAGTAAAAGTGCTTTGAAGAGTACTAAAAGGGATGAGTCTGATCATAATTCTCTGTTACAAAATAACCTGGATCAATTAGAGACAGAGCAACAGCGGATCAAACTGCATGTCTGACTGCAGCCTCAGAAAGAACTCTAACACAGCTCCTAAACAGGTTTGTCATAAAAGCTTTCTGTACCAAAGGTCACTGTAATGACACATGCTCTTCATGAAGTGATAATTTCCTGTAAAAACTTGACTTCTCTGATCAATAGTGCAGAATCTGCTTTAATTCCTTTATCATAAAGATAGAATTCATATTCTCTTGGAGCAGAGCATTCTCTTGCTGCTTATGCTCTTTAACATCTACATGAAACCACTGGGTAAGGTCATCCAGAGATTTGATATAAATTGTCACCAATATGCAGATGACACTCAGCTCTGTCTCACACTTCCATCTGATCCCAGGGAGGCTGTAAAAACCCTAAACCAGTGTGTGGAGGCAGTTTTGAATGCAGGCTAATACTGAAGTTTAATCTGAACAAAATGGAAGTGCTAATGGTGTGTGGAATGTCTGACTTGGGATTTGTCACTTCATGGCACTCCCCCCAAAGGAATGGGTCTGTGGTCTAGAGGTGCTCTTGAACCCAAGACTACTACTGGATAAGCAGGTGGCAGCTGTGGCCTTTTACCACCTTTGACTGGTTACCCAGCTGTGGCCTTTCCTGGACAGAAAAGATCTGGCCACTGTGGTATATACACCTGGTAACATCTAGGTTGGATTACTGCAACACTCAGGCTGCCCCTGAAAAGGGTTCATAAATGTCAACTGATACAGAACACAGCCAAGATGTTGACTGGAGTGGGTTGTAGAATCCATGTCGCTTCAGTCTTGGTCTATTTACACTGGCTCCCAATTTGTTTCCAGGCACAGTTCAAGGTGCTGGTCTTGACCTGCAAAGCCCTATATGGTTTGGAACCAACATACCTGAAGGACCTCCTACTTCCTTATGAACCTTTCCAACCACTACAGTAATCTTTGGAGACCCTGCTTCGGTTGGCCCAGCCTGAGATTAGGTGGGTGGCAACCCTGGGAGAGGGCCTTCTCAGTCATGGCCACAAAAGTCTAGAACTCTCTCCCCAGGGAGATTCATCTGTTCTCTTCTGTTGCTTCATCTTCTGCCACCGGAGAAGACTTCTTTGTTTCATTTGGTGTTCCTTCAATGATCCCTCCTTCCTAACTAATGTTTTATGTTTTGAGTATATTTTAACTCTGTTTTAAAATTATTTTAAAAGTTGTTTTAATGAGGTATTTTTGGGAGGGCAGTTTATATTGATGGTTTTATAATGTATTTTATCACTTTTTTTTTTTTTTAATGGTTAGCCACCTTAGCAGGCCTTGTAAGGGCAGAAAGGTGGGATTTAAATTGTGTAAATAAATGAATAAAAATTAATGCATTCCTTATGACATATGGTCCCAAGACCTGCCCCCCATGCCTGGATTTGGAAATTTTCAGAAATTCTTTTGCATCAGATACATAGAGATTGCCTCCATGTCACAAAATGAAGACACCAAATGATATGCATGGATTAAAGTAGGATTTATTAATTTATTAAACTCTCTCTCTCTGTGTCGCACACACACACCTCATTGTGAATGTTCTCTACAAATGGGTTTGCCATCATTTGGGCAGTCTCACTCTGACTCAACCTGGCTACAGGCCACACATCACTTTTCCTGGCCAGCTCCAATGGCACAGAGAGATAACCACAGTGTGACATTTTCAACAGACAGAGACTGTTCCCTCCCACTCAGCTCCCTGGTACCATTCAGTCAAGAGTAGCTCCTTTGGATGCTTCTGCCATCCTCTGATGCATCAGGGTGTAGCTCCAAGCTTGAACTGAGCAAAGATGGAGGGCAGAGCTAAGATGCATACTGAGCAACCAATCCCTAGTAGACCTGTGCATGAAACTAGTGGGAGGCATAGAGCTCTAGTGAGGTGTCCAGCAATCTGCAAATGGATGTTGTGCCTGTTTGAATTTGAATCATGCCATTCCTGATTCATAGTTACTCTTTTAGTTTAACTTTGGTTAACAAAAATATGTCAAAGGGTAAAAATACTAGAGTTGCATCCACACACCACTGGATATTTCAGTACAGCAATCATTCTCAATTGAATTGCCTTGTCCTAACAGAAAATTGGGTTACCACTGATTGCTATATCTCCACAGTAGCACAATATTAACCAAAGTGAGATGTAAACTCAGTTAGTAAATTATTTTTTTCTAGCCAAATCAGTACCTCTCCATCAAAATAGTTTAAGTAGAAGATGCCCAGATCAAAGCAGTCATCACACACACAACAGAAACCCAATCTAGAAGGCATGTGTTCCATTCTATTTTGTACATTCAGAATAATTGTGCAACGGAAAATAAATGCAGTTAGTTCTAATTAATTAATACCCCCAAAAGTTACAAATTATCTCTCCTTTACCTTTTTTATTAGCCATTGTTTGGGTCATATCATAAAAAGTAATGTTTCTCAAATTATGGATCCTATAATGGAGATGATAATATCTTATAGTAAAGAATAAATCACAAACAAGGTTATCCTTGCCATTTATTTAATTTTATAATCCCCCATGGCATGATGTGTGCCTTTATTTGAACCAAGGCAGTTTAGAAAGCCTATCCCAAGTAAAGGACAGTTTGTAAGTTTCACTTCCTCAATGCAGAAAATGGGATTGCTGGGTTATAATTTATAATTATTGGAGGAGGGGTGGATTCTTCACTGGATCTTTAGAAGTCATTGTTTTTTGAAGCAAATGTTATATATTTATTTATTTATTTCAACTTGCTACCCCGTTCGAACCCCCCAGGGGGTCTCTGAGTGGCTTACAGTTAACCATTATCCCTTACCTATGGCCACATATATACTAAGGTGGGGACTACCCTAACAGCACCCAGTGGAGGGACGTTATTTGATCTTCTTCCTTCTGGAACGGATGTTCAGGATACCGCCATACATACTTCCACTTGTGTCGTAAAAACCATGTTACTCAATTCTCAACCAGTTCCTTGGCTGGTGGCAATAGTGTTATTTTTCTCTCTGTAGTCCAAATAGTTGTTCATTTATTTTGTTTTTAATCACAATTGGAGAATTATAACATTAAGATCTTTAAATATTAAAGAAAACAAATAACAAAGGGGAAAATATTATTAAAATCTTCCCTCCACAAAACAAAAACTTATCAGCTAGTGTTGGTAGGGAGTGGGGAGGTTCTTCCCCCAAAAAACTTATGTTTGTAAATATACCTGATTCCTCTCATTTTCTTTTAAAAGAAGGAAACTCTGAAATTTTGCAAAACCTCCCTTCCTGTCCCTCCTCTCTTTTAATTTCTGTTTGATTAAAGTGCAGTTGATCAGAAACTAATGCCAAATTCATAAAAAGAGATTGTAGGATTTCAGTAGGCATGCCAACCCCCAGGTCCAGGTGGGGGATCCCCCAGTTTCAGGGGCTTCTCCCTGCCATGGACCAGCTGGCCAGCTGGAAACCCCCACCCCTAAACAGGAATGACACCCCCAATGCAATGATGTCACCCGAAAGTTACATCACCACATCAGGGATGTCATGTGGGGACACTGGTATTTGGGCAAATTATGTTTTGAGGGAAACCCCCCCCCCTAGAGTTTTGCCCAAATACCAAAGCATCCCCACACAACGTACCCAATACAATGATGTCACTTCTGGGTGACATCATTGCATTGGGGATGTCACGTGACATCCCTGCCCACCACCAGAATGCCCCCACCAAAGTGATGAGATGACCTGGCAACCCTAGATTCCAGGTGACATCATCACATCAGGGACTTTGCACTATGTCCCTGCCCACCCCTGGAACTCCCTCCAAACCCCCCTGCCACCATGATGAGAGGACCTGGCAACCCTAGATTTCAGGGAGAAATTAAGTAAAGAGGAATTAGGAGAATTTATCTCAACAACCCTAGATGCAGCCTCCAAAAGTGAACTGGACATTCGGTCTGACTGGCCAGAGAAGCAGGAGCAGCTGCTTAACAATAAAAAGGGATGGAGTAATGTTTTGTAGAGGCTGTTTCAGGAAGAAGGAAGACCTTTCTTGAAAGTATTTACTTCCAAGTAAGTATATCGAACAATCTTGCTTTTGGGATTGACACTGCTGTATTTTACCATACATAGTGCTTTATTAAGTCCAACATGGAATCCAGTTCAAAATCTATTTGCTGCTGATGGTGAAAAGGAATGATCCAGCAGCACAGAAATAGGGTAGCAGTGGAGGTTATCTATGGTTAAAACTAAAAAATGAATGCCTGAATCACAGATCCCTCTGTATACGATTGTTTCAGTAGATCCAGTGAAACATTTCATATAATACTTTTATTCATTTTTCCCCAATTTGTTTCTGGTTTATTTCATAAACTTTAGCAGTGCCACCTGGTGGCTTTTCTAACCCCATAACATTTGAATTAATGTTTCTACAAAGATGATTGGTAGGTAAGAGGTACTGTCAGGACTGTGAAAAATGTAAGATCAAAGTTTAAAATAATTTTCATAATTCTTGTTCTTAGTTTCCTTCATAGTGTCCTATACCCAATTCAAAGCAATGTGTAAGGGAAATGGGTGGCAATATTCCCCCAGAAGTAAAGCTCCCATTGATCAATTGTTTCACAGGAATAGGGAAGGAATATGACTCCAGACCTCCTGCTACAAAATAGAAAGATAGTGGAATGTTGATATTTTAGAAGGGGATCCTGTCGAATCAGTGAAAGGAATTGCACTCTCCACATCCATTTTAGTTTATAGAAGTCTGCTGCTGCTGCTGCTGCTATTTCACACACATGCAAGTATATCTCTTGTCTGCTCTGCACTGAAATATGTTTTAACAAGAATGCTTTAATGAAGGGCAGAGATTGGTCTGA
>NW_015164183.1:1518604-1582545 GCF_001447785.1 Gekko japonicus
TGGCCATTGATGCAATAGAGATTTTTGTTGTGATTTTAATTATAACCTTGTCTCAAGTTTCTGTATTGGAAAGAATGACCATGAATATTAAATAAAAGAACATGCAAATTATTAACCCTCCCCCGAAAATGCTGGATTTGTTACCTTACAACTCCCCTAATGGCCAAAAAGTCACAGCTTCCAAGAAATAGCCAAAAGGTGTTTGCAGAGTTTAAAATTGCAAAGGAAGTGGAGCACTGACTGTTTAGAAAAAAATAAGTAGGTTTATTAAAGAAGAAATAAACTCTGATAGATCAGGGGAGAGGGAAGGAGACTTAACTAACTGACTAACTGCTGTGAGAGACAGGAATGAAGGGGGAGGGCTCAGTTGGAGAAGAAAGTCTCCAAAGAGCCAGTCAGGAGATAGGAAGGGCATAATTTGAAAATGTGGGAAGTTCCTAATCTAGGTATGCTAACTAGCAGTCCTTCAGCTGTCCCCTATAGGCTGTTCTTATGCTTTTCTTCAAGTAGGTACACTATAGACCTAGTATATTCCAACAAAAGGTACCTTCATATTTGCAGTTGCAGTAACAGTTGGTATAAACCATGTATTTCATGGAGTCCACTAATTTTCCATTATATTATTGAATCAAAATATTTACAGAAAGCCTCATCAAAATGCATTTTTAAAAAATTCCAGCAAATATGCCTTTTTCCTACTGACACAAATACATTTAGAAATGGATTGTCAATACATTAAGAATATCATGTCTTCTGTTTCCCAGAAGAAATAATCAATGCTATTCCTTTGTGTTGTATTAATTAGATCAGTCACTGGAAGTTGCTCCCACTGAAAGGTTATTAGTACAAAACTTGTGGGGAGGAGGGATAGGAACTGAACTGGCTTTAAAGATTTCAATGGCAGGTTGCCAGCTTTTTCTGTTAAGATTTCAATGTTTTTAACAGCTGCATGATGAGATTCAATATAATAGTGAAACACACAGTATATATGTGAACACAAAGAAATTAACTATGCGTGACATCAATACCAATTTCAAAAATCAATATTCCTATATATATAATTCCCTTACGTATTTGCCATTTCCAGCTCTCCCATTGACTATGCAGTGAGCTCCATCAGCCATTGGCCCATCAACCGCCCATCTCGGTCCACTCCTCTCTCCCATCCACTGCCAGCTTGGCCACTTTCCTGTCAGAACAAACTGAAAAAATGCCTGTCTCTCCTGCTTGGCTCCGCCATGGCTGGCTGGCAACTGAAGTGGGCTAGCGGCTGTCAAACCATTCTTTTCAACCTCCTGCTGTGTGGCTGACTTTCCCCTCGAGTTGCCAATCTCCACGTGGGACCTGGAGATCTCCCGCTGTTACAATTGATCTCCAGATGACAGAGATCAGTTCCCCTGGAGAAAATGGCTGCTTTGGAGGGTAGACCCTATGGTATTATCCCCTTCTGAGTCCTTCCCCTCCCCAAACGCTGCCCTCCACAGGATCCCCCCCCCAAATCTCCAGATATTTCCCTACTCAGAGCTGGCAACCCTACTTTCCTCTCAGTGCCTGTTGCTAGGCAACCAAGCTTGGTTCTGTCAGTAAAACATGGGGGGAGGAGACCCTTTCCATGCCTATTTTGGCCTTTGGGAGAAAACTCATTGGGGACAGTCCTGACTAGGGTTGCCAGCTCCAGGTTGGAAAACTTTGTGGTGGAGTCTACAGAAGCCAGAGTTTAGGGAGGGGAGCAGCCTCAGCTGAACAGAATGCCATAGAGGCCACCCTCCAAGGCAGTTATTTTCTCCAGGGGGAGAGAGAGATCTGTTGTCTGGCATTCAGTTGTGATACCAGGTGATACCACAGCCAGTGTGGCATAGCAGTTAGTGCTTCAGAGCAGGGTCTGCTGGACCCAGGTTCTTGCTGTGGAAGCTGAGTGGGAGATTTCAGACCAGTCACAGACTTTCAGCTTATGAGCAAAAGAGGAACACTTGAATGATTCCAAAAGAACTATGGGACTGCCCGCTTCCTCAATATGATCCACGTTTCACCAATATGAGTGTCGAGAAGGCATAGCCCACTTTGAAAATGTTTTTTTTGAATTGAACGTGCTGAGACTTTTTCAACAATATCCTTGAAGTTATTGGTTCCAACTTGATAAAGCCATATTGGTGAAACATGGAGCACTTTGAGGATATTCCTCTTTTGGAACTGTTGGGGTAGATATCTTCTGGAAGCTCATTTCCCCCTTTACACTATGAAGCATACTGCTCATTAGGAGGGACTGAGCACTTTGAAGTGTTTTGGACTTTGTGAGCCATATACAGGACCTATGTGAAATCATTTATGCCCTGATTATGAATTGTGTATTGTATGAATAATTTTGCTTAAGATTTGGAAATTGTACAAATGGTTTATTTATTTGTCTATAAATGAATTGTTTATTATTAATTATTGATTTTTGAAATTGGTATTGATGCCACACACAGTTAATTTCTTTGTGTTAACATGATGAGATTCAGCAGATAACGCTTTTGTCATGAAACTGTTTGAAATGCATTACCATTACTGGGACAGAAATGCTTCAGGGTTGTTCTTCAATGTTGTGCTTGTAGCAGAAAAATGAAGGTCAGAGTCACTGAGGAAGGGAGGGGAGGGCTAAGGATCCCAATTTTCAGGGGAAGGGGTAGGAAGCCAGTAAGGTGTCTCTTGGGGATAGAATAGCAAGCATCTTCTGAACAAGTCTTCTAAATGTAAAGGGGGAACCAGAGTGAATCTGTATCTAAGGATCCATAGTAGTTCTTAGCAATCCTGACATCACACCTTGTCAAGATGGCTACAAAGAGGCCACAGCCTCTGTGACATTTTGGCAGAAGGTCACAGCACAGGAAAGCCAGAGCCACATAGGGCAGCAGGTGACAGGAACGGCTCATGCTATTCCCCAGGTCTCAGTCTGGTGCATTCCTCCAACCCTCTGATATCCCTAAGGTCCTTCCCACAGTTGTCACAGGAAACTCCCCACCCGGCCCTCTTATATTTCTCAATAACCACAAGGTAAAGACACCATTAGTTTGCTTGACTCCACTGCCAAACTACTGGAAGCTGCTGTTTCTCTCTTATGATAGACTACATGTTATCCAGCCAAATACTTGTTGCTGTTTTCAGTAAAGGCACAACCTTTCAGCATTTGATGACCTTTTTGCTGAGTAGACTGGTTCATTTGCAGCTTGGAATATACTTCTTGGGACATAAAGCCTTTGACAAACTATAAAACATATTCCCTAAAGATCAGAGGAATTCTTCCACAGCTGTCTGAAACAATCTATTTAATTTGAGGTTATATCCTTTTATATGCCAGCCTGCATTTTGTTTTCAGCTAGTGCATTCTCTACTCTCTGCAGGGCTTACCTTCAAAGTTTCCACAGTACCACCTAAAAATCATACAGGATTGTAAACCCTCCCCTGTAGATCACATCATATTAACTGCAAGCATTGCCTTCCCAAACCCTAATTAGGGCCAGGCAAGACCACATCACTAGAAAGCTTATGGTCAATTCATACAGCCCAGTTTTTGACTGCCCAGATAGAATTCCATTTGGCAAAGTCCAGATACTGGAATCCAGATATTTATTTAGCACATACTATACTCAGTTGTACCCTGATATGGATAGTCCAGGCTAGCCCCATCTGGTCAGACCTCAGAAACTAAGCAGGGTCAGCCCTGGTTAATACTTGGATGGGAGACCACCAAGGAGTACCAGGTCACAGAAGAGGGCAATAACAAACCACCTTTGAACATCTCTTGCCCTATGGGGTCAGCATAAGTCAACTGGAACTTAATGGTAGTAGTAAAAGGAAACAAAATGCATAATTAATGAAGAGGGTGTGGCGGAAGTGATGTGCCTTTGCATACTTAATGAAGTGATGTAACCGGACATGACATCAACCAGGGCCACCATTAATACTTAAGTGGGCATGATGGAAGTGACATTACCAGGCCTGATGTCAGCCTCCCCACCCCTTGCCACATCACCAGAAGTGACCAACATGACCCCATCACATGACCCTGTCACATGACCCAATCACATGACCAACCCCAACCCTGCCCCTTTGTCCAGCACCACCCACAGTAGCGTCATTGAACTTCTGCCTGCTGCAGCTCATCCCAGAAATGGGGCAACCACCAGTGGAAATGCCCAAGCATGACCATGTGACCCCCCTAACAATATGTCCCATCACTCCTGGCCAATTATCAAAGGTCTGGGACCCACCCAGGAGGAGGTGATTGAGGAAAGAAGCCATTTGCGCTAGCAGACACGCGGTCAAGCTCTTGCTGAGGACATGAACATGAACACTCCCGTCAGACCCCTGGTACTTTCCAGCTCCCCACCATTTGTGAGACCTAACTTTACAAGACAATATATAAGCAATGACGAGGATGAAGAATTTGTTCCTTCAAAGCTTTACTTTCCTGCACCAGTGCTTGATGAAGAAACATGGCTCAAACTGGATGCTGAGAGCATGCTGCGTACAAGAGAGGTTTCCCAAATATGGCACGGGCTACTGGAAGATCTGCCAGATTCCCAGGAACTGATCCCTGCAGAGAACTCATATACTCACTTGCAGGATATATTAAATGTCTTGTAGCAATAGTTTCACAGGCTCCATATTCAATGCAGTGTGTCAGAAAAAAGATCACTACAGACAGAGATCAAGGGTAAAAACAGTTGTATGAATTGACCTCAGACAATGAATTGTTAACAGATCAACTTGCCAACTTTGACACCAGACTCCTTTGTTAACAATCTGAGAGATACCCGAGGAAGGCTATTCTTTTTTTTTGTTACACCTACACAACTACAGAAAATAGAAAAGGGGAGGGGAAAAAAATAAAAAAAACCCAGGGTACAAGACAGCAAATAAAGCAACCCATACTATAACTAAAAGCCCAAGAAAGGAAGGTCTTTAACAGTTAGTGTCCTGTTAGTCATAAAATAATAACTTTTCATTTAAGTCAATGAATTCAAGAGTTAGTGAGTCCGTGTTAGTAATTGTCTATCTTCTTCTCTCTTTTTTAGTGAGCACAAAGTCTCTTTCATCTTCTTCCTCAGTCTTTAACTTCTAAAGAGTTACTTAGGTCCCCTTAGCCGCAAATCATATGCATCTCTGGCCGTGCCACCTTCTGCTCCTCCTGGGTCTCCGTCCATCTCTTCCAGAGTGTCTGCTTGGCCCCCTCCGTCTGGCTGTTCTTCCCTTTTTGATCCATGAAACTGCTTCAACCATTCTTCCACATTAAAAACCGAGTCAATTTTCTCCCTTTTGTCTTTATATTTAAACACCACACCCTCGGGGAAATTCCAGGAATATGAAATCTGGTTGATCTGGAGGATTGATTCTGTCGAATCTCAAATGGAGTGTCCTTTAGGACCCTGATAGTTGTTGCTCCCAGCTGCAGGGGGTTGACTGCTGTCGCTCTGAGAATATCATCTCTCACCTGCCTTCGGAGAAACTTGACAACAATCTCGCCCGGTAGATTATTTTGCTTAATATACTTAGAGTAGGATCGATAAACCACCTCAATCTCTGCTTCCGCTTCTACCGATGAGCTGCCGAGCGCCGAAGCGATTAGCTCTGCTATCACTTTCTTCAAGTTTTCTCCTGCCGTTTCAGCCACCCCCTGAAATCTGAGAACCTTGTTAGCTTTTTCCATTTGTAGATTTAACAATCTCCTTTCTTGAAGATCTTGTCTTTGTTCCAACAGGCCAACCTTCTTTTTCACCTTTTTGGTATCGGGCATTGTCTCTTTAAGTTTTTCATCTGTTTGGATCGACTTTTTCACCAGCTCAGCAATTTGCTGTTGTTGCTTTGCCAAACTCTGGTTGGATGCAGTCATTTGTTGGTTAATACCATCGAGTCTTTCGTTAATGAACCGGAGCAGCTCTGATAACATGGAGAACACGTCTCCTTCCTCAATCCTCGGACTTTGACCGCCCCGCCCAACTTGTCTCGCTGCTTTTCCTCTCGTGCCGGCCATTTTCAACTTTGTTTACACTAAGGAACGCCTTTTCGCCCTTTTTCAAACAGCGCAAATTTATCCGCAAAACAGCTAAGTCTTTGGCACACTTTAACGCTCTTCTTTTCTCTTCCCCCCCTCTTTCTCTTTTCTCAGTCCAGTTTGTTTACGTCTGGGATTCTCTCCCGACGCCGCTTCTGCTGGGGGGGGGGAGCTAACTTTTAGAACTTTTTCGCTCGGTTTTTTCTCTGATTCATTGACGGTCTACTCACAGATCCCTTGTAGTTACGCTCATTCGTTGACCTTCTTGCTTGTCCCGGCTGGCATCAGCTATGCTCGGTAAAAACCGAGGCTCACAGGGGGTGGACCGATTGGGGCAAAAAGGAGAAGAGGTCGCCCCCCCAGCGCCCCCGGCTCAGAGCCTTTAACTAAGGCTCACCTGGGGGTGCCACTTGAGGTGGCACTCCTCCAACACCCCTGGAGCACGGATTGCCTCCCCAGCTTCAGGGGAGAGCATCCGCCATTGCTGAGCCGCAGACCGGAAGTCCCCGAGGAAGGCTATTCTTGAGTCTTCTGGCATCCCATGTCATCTGCACCTCTATCCTCAAAAAGCACACATCAGGGTTCCCCAACATGGTTCTCATGGGCACGATGGCACCCACAGACTCCTTTCCTGGTGCCCACCAAGTGTTTTCGCAAGTGAGCAGGGCCAGGTCAGGCTTTTGCCCAGCAGAGCTTCTGATTAGCCAATGGAGATCTGTGTGCATGCAAGAAATTGTTTTTAAACAATATGTTAATTTTAAAAGACATCCTTATTAAAAAGGTATTTTGTCTGAAATGTTGAAGAGTAACTATTAGAGTTACGAATGACCTCACTTCCTGAGATTTTGTGGTCGGCTCTGCCTCTTATGACCTCCATTTTGTGATTGTGCCCTGCCCACCATCCAATGTTAGAATTCCAAAGGTGCCCACTCAAAAAAGTTAGAGAGCCCTGGCATAGATGTTTGATCAGTGTGATGTATAAATACAGGGTTTGTTTTTGTTGTTGTTGTTGTTGTTTTGCTGATACTCACTGGTACTGAGTACCAGCACCTTTTGTGCAGACTCCCCAAGTCTTGAGGGGATGGAATTAATAGAAATCAGCACAACCTTATATATCAGTCTTGGCACTTTAAATAAAATCACTGTATACAATACATCTACATTGTCTCTTCACTAAAGCATCACTAATGCTTTAATATTTTTGCTAGGCTTGGACTACACAAGGCTTCTACCACATACATTGTAAGAATGTCTTTTAGAGAGAACAAATGGTCCATAAGAATTCTAGAAACGTAAACTACATTTATATTGGTAGAAGCACCATTAGAAAGACCAATAATATAAAATGTCAGCAATCCCTCATGCTGCTAGGTAGGCCTAATGGCTTACGGCATAACAAAATGATCTTCAAGCAGCTTCCCATTTACTAAGGGAATCTAAGTGGACAGGCTTTATACACAAGCGTGTGGAGTAACTAATGAGCTGGTATCAGTGATTACCTTTGTGAAGGGCCAACAACATTGATCAGGCTTCCTTCAGTAACATTTTGGCTTTAGCTATCCATAAAAATCACACTGTCAACTGTAATCTCGAGTTGTTCTCTGTATGAGCAATTCACTTCCCCACCCAGGCACATTTCCTGCACCCAGTGCAGCAGTGTAATATCATCCTTTGTTCTGCTATTTCATGACAACATTTGACTGCCTATTGATTTTCAGGGCGCTGTCTAACTTGAATATGCTCTGCAGATTTGGTGTGCATGAACTTGCAAATAAGATTAACAACTCAAATAGATTTTTTTTGTGCTGAATTACCATTGCCAACACCATTGTCAAAACATAAGATTGGAAGGGATGAGTTGAGAATGTTGGGGGGGAAATATTATGACAGAGAGATAGCTTTGCCATCATCTCTCCTGTTGACCTCAGAGCTATCACAGACTGCAGTCTCCTAGATTTGTGATGAACAAGAACTACTTTGTACTTCCCTCAGTTTTGTAAGACCAAACACATTTTGCTTCTCACAGATAAGCATTAGCCACATCTCCCCTTTTACTGTAGGTGTCTGTCAGCTTAAAGCTGCTTTGTTTATGTCAGACTAAAGTGCCATAAAGCAAGAGATTACAGAAATGAATTGTGTACAAATAAAACACAAATAAACTCTGTGCAATCTAAAAGTATAATGAACAGTTGATTAATAATACATTAGTAGTTAACACTGAAATCAAATTAGCCATCCTTTGCATGATTTCCGCCCCACACCCCCATCACTGTTGGTGCGGTAATAGTTTTTAAAGCAAGTGAGCTTCTATGATGAGTTCATTTGGTATTCAGTGTAATAGCACTGATAATAATGAAGTCATTTGGTTTCCATTATATAAGCATTAGATAATGGATACCTATATTAAAGTGTTACTGTTATGGTAGTGCTTATTTTTGTCTTAATTTGGTACACAGTGCTAAATCTTCAAAGCAGAAGCTTTTATGCAAATCATTGATGTTTATATCTTTGTATCTTCTTGACAAATTATATGGACTCTGGTAAGCCATTATTGTAAAAGTTGCTTCCAGTGCTGTGACTTGCAGTAGTCTGTCTTGTCAAGAGCATTAAAGCTGTTTGTTTCTTCTCAGCATTCCCCTTTCATTTCCCACTCCTTTGTCAGCCTTTGAAATATTGCTCTTCATGATCCCCTCCTTATAAATATGTTCTGTAACACTTCACAAACTTATTTGCTAATGTTAGCCATTGTTATAATGTCATAGTTTAAGGCAGTACATTGGACTCTGAGGAATGACCTGCTCATCTCCCATGCTGAGAATGGTAAACTCCCTGCCAATTGCAGTGGCTGATAAAGCTGGGGTTTTAATGTGCAAACTGATTTCAATGAGGTATCTAAAGACTTCAGCCAGAATCTTGCATCCACTTACACATAAGCAATTCCACTAATGGGAATTGTTTTAAATAACTGTTTCAGTGTGACTTGCATGACTCAGTGGAATAAAACATGCATGCCCTAGGCCTGTTTTTTGTTTTTAACTTCAAGTGTTAAGTGATCCCATTGTTCAGAGTAGTTTAGTTTGTTTTCTTTTGGATAAGGGAAAGGATGGGGATTTACGGGGGTCTTTGTCAACTATTTACAAGTATGCAAACAGAGCTTACTGGAAGCAAGCAGACTTCTATAAACAGGCAGAAAAACCTGTACTCCTGTATTATATTCAGAGGACTACTATACCAAAGGTATTTATCCCATAGTCAGCTCAGAGCCAACCTCTTGACTTTCACCTGACCATATGGTGGCATTTCCCCCCTGTTCGCCCATTAGCTAAAACAAGCCACTTCTCAATAGCAAGAGTGAGAAAGATTTCTAGCCCTACCGGAACATTAATATTCTTGGTTTAATCCTTGACCACATATTACTTGATTTTCGGAAGAATGGACTATGCTAAAGCCTTTGATTGTGTGGTAAGTTCTTAAAGAGATGGGAGTACCAGACCACCTCACATGTCTCCTGAGAAACCAGTATAAGAGTCAAGAAGTGACAGTTAGAACCGGATATGGAACAAACAACTGATTGGTTTAGCATAGGAAAAGGAGTACAACAAGGATGTATAATGTCACCCTGCTTATTTAATTTATATGCAGAGTACATCATGCGAAATGCCAGCCCGGATGAATCACAAGCCGGAATTAAGATTGCTGGGGAAAACATCAACAACCTCAGATATCCAGACAACACTACTCTGATGGCAGAAGAGGACTCAAAGAGCCTCATGTTGAGCGTGAAAGAGGAGAGCGCAAAAGTTGGCTTGAAACTCAACATCAAAAAAACTAAGATCATGGCATCCAGATCCATCACTCCTTAGCAAATAGAAGGGGAAGTCAAGGAAGCAGTGACAGAATTCATGTTCTTGGGATCCAAGATCACTGCAGATGGTGACTGCAGCCATGAAATTAAAAGATGCCTGCTCCTTGGGAGAAAAGTGATGGCAAACCTAGACAGCATAATAAAAAGTAGAGGCATTACACTGCCAACAAAAGTCCGCATAGTCAAAGCAATGTATTCCCAGTAGTAATGTATGGCTGTGAGAGTTGGACCATAAGGAAGGCCGAGCGCTGAAGAATAGCTGCTTTTGAATTATGGTGTTGGAGAAGACTCTTAAGAGTCCCTTGGACTGCAAGGAGATTAAATCAGTCAATCCTAAAGGAAATCAAACCTGACTGTTCCCTGGAAGGACAGATACTGAAGCTGAAGCTCAAATACTTAGGTCACCAAATGAGAAGGGAGCACTCACTGGAGAAGACCTTGATGCTGGGAAAGATTGAAGGTAACAAAAGAAGGGGACAGCAAAGGATGAGATGGTTAGATAGTGTTACCAATGCAATGAACATGAAATTGAGCAAACACTCCAGAGGACAGCGGAAGACAGGAGGGCCTGGTGTGATGTGGTCCATGGGGTAGCAAAGAGTCAGACTCAACTGTGTGACTGAACAACAACAAAAAGTGGTAGAATGACTCACTGGTAGATGTTAGTATCTACCACCAACACAATAAGTTTTCTTATTTAGTGGGTGGATAAAACTGGATAAAAGCAAATTGTCCAGGGTCTAGTCAAACCTTGATTAATTTGGAAATTTAATTCTCAGTTTAGACAGCTGTGGTGATTTAGGGAAGGCTAAAGAGCCTCCAGTGGCTGTGGAGGTGCATTGATGCCATTATTGGCAAGTCCTATAGCTTGGGTGGGTAGTAGACAAAAAAAAAGTGGGCAATAAATATATTTCCACTACAGGTTTTAGAAAGGTTACTATTGAAGGACACAAAAGAAGGTGGGAGTTGACTGTGACATACCCAGTTTGTATCACTGTAAGAAATCTAAGGTTAGTGTATAATTCTGCATTAAGCCTTCTTCTCACTCTCTCAGTCAGGCTCCAATAGCAGGTGTCTTGTAGATTGGTTTCAGAGATTTTTTTATTATTATTCTTAGAAAACACTCAGTGACCATCTGTGACTGTCTCCCTTGGAAATATCCAGAGATCTGATCTTAATCCAACCATAAGCTATTTGATATCAGTATATAGAAATAAAATGTCTTTAAAGCCTACCATAGCCAGTAGGTATGGTATATATCAATCTACTCTCTTCAGACTAAGAAGGATGGTTTTCATCCCAAAAGCTTACAATGTGCTGTTTTTGCAATACATCGGCCTGGGTCCAGAATGTCACATTTAGTCTATTTCAAATTTTAATAATTCAGGTTGAATGATACAATATGAGTGCTGTGAAATCACTTCCTGGAACATAGTATAAACTTTAGTGGTTGGATAAAAGTGGATAAATTAATTTGTCTTTTCATCTTGAGTTAGCCCTTGGAAGAAATCATTATCATAAAACCACTGTAAATCTATAGGCCTGGCAGCCTCTGCCCTGAAGAGGCAAAAGACTTGAGTAAATATGGAGATTTAGAGATTTACTGTCTTATCCTTTGAAAAGGTAATTTCCCTAGGTAGAAATAAAGAGATGGGCATGGAAGTGGAAAGAAACTTAAGCATTATACAGCTGAACTGTGCTGTAACACATTTAAGAATTCATTTTCTTTAGGAATGCTTATTTTTATAAGTAATGGTCATTTTCCTAATAATCATAATAGTTAAAAATATGAGAAATTTGTTTTGCTATTTTATAGAACACAATGACCAAAAGAGAAAAGGCAAAACATTGTAAAGTAAACTCTGTGTCATCCATAATTTCGCAGCATATGCAATTCAGGAGAAATTTGGTAATGACTCTGTTATAAATTGGGGTCATCATGAATGCTCCTCTGTCAAACGGGACTCAAGACTTCATTGGTAGGCCTAGGACAGTGGACCAATCTATGGGAGGAAGTGCTGAAGAAACCTAATAGACATTTGCTGCATATTATTGCCCCCCTCCAATAATGTTGGATCAGCTGGTCATCTATGATCATCCATATGTTAATTTAGCCTAAACTGTTTGCCTGGATAAGCTATAAGTAGGAATGGCAGGAGCAGTATGGGTTGCTGGAGGCAAGGTATGGCTAATTGGTAAACACCCTGAGGCACCTAAGGATTAGGAGCTATTTATTGCAAAGCTAAGGAGGTTGGGGAAGGAGGACCCGTTATGCTGATCAGCAGCAGCCAAGTCCTTCATTGCTTGGGTGGGAAGATGCAGAAGGGTGATGAAATGTCAGTGATGCAGATCAGTCATTAATAAATCTAGTTTCAGCCCATACGGTTGGTGTCTCATGGTCTTCATTTTGAGGTGTACTACAACTATTCTGCTGTTTCAGCTTCACATGTTATTGATTAATTATATCCTTTCTTTACAGTGTCTAATCTGTTCTCCCTGAAATTCCTAAGCTTGCCTACAAATGGGCCTCCAGTTCCATCACCCTCATCTGTTCAAAGGTATCTTACAACTCCATCTTTTTGCCCTTGCTGCCTTCTGTGCCCCATATTGTCTCTTAGAATACTTATTTAGTCTATCTCTCTCTCTCTGTATCCCCCTGCCCGAAATCCCCCTGCATCCCTCTGTTTCTGGGAAAACCTTGCAGCAGCACCTTAGCTCTATCTGCTACAGGAACTTCAGCCTAAACAAATGTAACTGAACTGAACACACATTCCTCATTCACGTTGTTGCTTTCTCCCAGTATTTTTTTGCCCTCTGTAAACTGGTGTATGTATTGATGGAGTTCTTATTCTTGTTCCTGAATTACTGTTGCTGAAGGTTCTCAAACTTACCAAAAGCAACTCTCCTTAAAAGATAATGTAAATATTTGATCTTCCTTAAAACCCATAATGTACTGGTTATGATTTTATTGTTTTATTGGATTTTATGAACGGGCCTGTGCCCCTTGTAAGCCGCCCTGAGCCCGCTTGCGGGGAGGGCGGGGTAAAAATACCTAAATAAATAAATAAATAATAAATAAAAGGGTGGGAGACAAACAACTGGGGGAAAGACAGCTAATCTGACACTCTGGTTCATGGGCAAGGCAAGCAAAGGCAAAAGGGCAGAGTTTTATAACAAACCATGAAGTATTTGACAGTGCAAGCTGACAAGGAAGTCTTTGAACAGAACTGCAGTACTCCAACTTATAAAACTCTGATTCTAGAACATAGGTGCATCTATTTCTGGGGTACCCAGTTTTAAAGAGCCTGTGGGCACTTTGGGAGTTTTGAAAAACAGTAGTGGATCCCATGGAGGTGAGACCAGTCACAACACATTGGGAAATCCCAAGCTAACTGTTCCCTCTCAATGATACTTATGGCTGTTTTGTAATGGATGCTGCAAGCAGATGTCAGTATGATGTCTCTTGAGTTTCTTTTAAGGACTTTCTGTTCCAAGAAGGCAGGAGAAAGCCAGGATCAACACTTTGGAGAAGACATGATTTCAGGTTCCAAAGAAGGGGGAGGGTTGATCCTTGTATGGCCACAGAGAGAAGCTGCCAAGCCCAGAAAGTCTGCTTCTGTAGACAAGCCAACAGTGTATGTACTCGCCCAGGATGAGCTCAGCACTTTACTTGTCATCTAGCTGAGAGGCAGAAAACCACAACTCCCTTTTCTTGAATGTTCCATTCAAGACCCTTTGGATTTTATTCCAGGTACCAGGAAAAAAATTGATGAGTCTCATGGTGCCTGTTGGTGCTACCCTGGGGATTGCTATTATCAGTGTTCCACAAAAACTTATAGCAGACCTATAGGCCCCTGTTCCTAATAGAGGATGCATCTTGTATCACAAAGCTGTATTTCACAGAGGCAAGACAGAGGTACTGCCTTGTACTGGCACAAGGTCAGATTCCTCTTATTATTTGTAAGGAAGTGTCAGTTGTATTCTTGCATTAGGGCTGAGACCTTTGTGTTTGATAATAAAAAGTGCTGCATTCACACCTGTCATTTGCCTGCTTATTTTAGCTACGGTGCTTGACTAAACAGTAGGGAATATGATCCTGATGTGCCTTTCTATATTTTTGTTGTTATTAGCTTGCTGGGATTTGTTTTGTTGCAAAAACTGGTTCTGATCTTTTGGCTGTTTTCCCTCAAAAAACAATAATAAAGTTCCTTTTATACTTTATTTTAACTCCCTTATGGTCAGGAAGAAGCCAAAGGAGCAGCCAACATTCTGAAGTAAAAATTAGGTTAAGAAGTCAGAGTGAAAGGCCCCAAATAGAATACAAATGTGTTTTTAGTTTGATGCTGTTTAATCTGTGGCTCATTACAACAACAACAAAATAAATCCTGGAAAATATAGTTTGGGGAGATGTTCTTTTTTTTCTTTTTCTTTTTTTAAAAAATTGCCTGATTATACACGTCTCAGAAACACTGTATATATGGGGGAAATTAGGATTTATCTCAGTAAGTATCAGTATTTCGACTAGTTTTGCATTTTCACAGTTGGCAGGATTTAGCGAGGAGGCTGTCCATTGGTGGTAAAATGACACCACACCCCAGATATTTCCATATTTTTTCCTCACTTTGCTGGGGGAATGTTGGGTTTACACTCAGAGGTTGAACTCAAACTACCCTTTCTGATAGTTTGACCAAAATAAAGAGCCAGTTCTCCACACCCCCACTACATTTCTCAATTCCTTCTAAATTTCAAGCCGCAGATTTTAGTGGGGTAGCCATCATATGGTAACGAATGCAGCCCTAGAAAACAAAGGACAGCCATGCCTGTGTGACCTGGGAGCATACTGATCCTCAAAGTTACCAGAATGTTCTGTTCTTTTCCCTTCCCTCCTTGGTGAATTTACAATGGGCAAAGGGTTTTTTTTGGAGGGGGGGTTTTGGGTAGAAGAAGCTCTCCCTTGAGACATGCTTTAGAGGAACAATCATGCTAGAGGTTTTGTGGAGACTCTGAAGGAGACAGACTGGCACAGAATTTGAAAAGAGGTGACCAGACAGATGAAGAAAGAAGGTAAAACTGAGATGAACAGAGCCTGAACATCAAACCTGGGACCATTAACATGTTCCTTCCTCTCACTCTAACAGCACAGAGATGAGTTTTAGACCAAGGGAAATAAAATTGTGTTTATTTTATCTTTTCCTGTGCTCATATATTTATAGTCTTTTGTTGTTCAGCTACACAATTTCATTAGTACTATCTAATGACTGCTTATGTATTTAAAGATTTAAAAAAGATCTCCCCCCCCCCCGAAATTGGAGTTCTTTGGCCTTTGGAACCACAAAGCACCATGCTTTGGCTTGTACTAACCAAAATATAAGAGAGAAGCAGGAAGAGCCTGTCTAGTTGGAAAGATTTCTAACAAGTTTGCTCCTACCTCCAAAGAGGCTGAAACAAGGAGGTGTTTTTTGAATTTGAACAGATGGCCTGACTGTTGGTTATCCAATTGCAAGGCTTCTAGTAGCCTGCTGGTGACAAAGGAGAGTAAACACTATTTGTGAAAGGGAATGAGTAAGATAAAGCTGGTGAGGTGAACTAATTGAAATCTAGTGGCTGAGTAAATTCCTCATTCATTGCCCATGGTAAAAACCAGGGCCCCTGGAGTCATTTTATCACACAAAGTATCTGCATTTAAGACTTTTTCTCAGTTTAATGGACTGCTTGTATTACTTATGCCCAGATTTATTATAGGCGGGCACTGGATCATTCAAAATCAGCCACCTTTAAGTATGTGTGTTTCTTTTGCACTTGTGTAGTCAACAACATCCATCATGCTGACCCATACTCAGAACTTATTGGAATTCCTAGGTGGCAATGTGAGCACAACACAAAGAATTTGCAATCCAATTTGGAATGCTCGATAAACATGAACTTGCTCAACTTTTGAACACAGTCATTTATCTTCATTTTATATTTTTCTTGAGTGTCACAACTAGGTGTTTGGCTAAAATCAATGAGGGTTGATGCAAAGACTGAAATGGAGGCTAGACTTCAGTGTGGTTCAGAAATCTAACTTAAGCATATTTTAAGCCTGAAAAATAGTTCAGGGCCTCAGATGGGTATTTAATGGCCATGAATGATATCTGACAAAATTTAGATCGCAATTTTTATTTGGATGCTTCCAAAAGTCTCCTCATCTAATTTTTAAAATGGACATTGGAGTTCCAGATTATCTTGCTGCTTCCGGAGTGGAATGGTTCATTAGGAACTCTCCTTCATTCAATTTACTTCTGAATTTCGTACAAAATTCTATGCATTTATAGGCTGTGGTCAGACATGCCTTTAAATCCAACTCAGCTGTGAATGCCTGATGGATCTAAAGGGCATAATCGGACAACAACATCTGGGAAAGGTCCCCCAGCCATCAGCACCTCATGCTGCCCTGCCATGGAAGCAGAGTTAAAAAACACCGGGGAAAGTCCAGTTTTAATGCTTGCTGATGGGCTATAGATGGACGTTCCCCTGTCTGATCACTCAAGCATGCACTCAAGCCATTGGGATGGTCTGCCCACTCCATCCCAACTCGGTGCCATTTTTACCCCTCGCTTAGCAGTATGTGCATAACCGCATACTCCATGGGGAGTTCTCAGTGCGGAGGTGTGACTTCTCATTTATACACATGCTGTCTGATTGGGCAATGATGGGCTGAGCCTGCAGCTACAAAGGATGTGTGATCACACAACACTGTGTCAATTTCAACCAGGGGAAATAGGCTTGCTTCTCCTCTGCATCAAATGATAGCACCGTTATTTGCCAAGTCATTCCTTCAGCTCATTTACTTTCATCTCACACAACGTTGCATTACCGGTGCATACATATACATTGATAACATGATACAGAAAAACAACAACCAGAGGTTTGAGTCCAGTGGAGTACCATGGATGGAAGTAGGTGAGATCTATAACAATTTCACACTTCCTCTGCAGACTTCTGACACCCAGCCATGCTGTTCCACTGATCCTCTTTATCCAAGATCAAGATTTTGGGAGGTATTTGGGGCTGCAACAGGAAAAGGGAGGAAGGGAAGGCCTGTTCCATGGTCAATAATCCCCTTTGTTCACAGAAATCTTCTGGGATCTACGCCACATCTACATTAAGCTATTGGATCTTAATTGTTCATCTGAGCCTCCAGTGATCTTAGACCAATTTTTGTGTCACTTCTATATCTTTGGAGCATTACAACAAATCGTTTTTATGGCAGTGTTTACAGCCTCAACTCATGTGGATATTCTTTTAATAAGATTGGAGCCTGCTGAAATCTACTCAGTGGTGTACTGGTCTTCCTTCCACTAATGTCTGCAAGTGACCTGTATGATGTTAACAATAACATAAAATTGATTTGATTTGGAAAGTACAATGGCCAGGATTCCCCAAGAGGATGCAAAAGCACTTTAAGTATGTGGTGCAGACATGCTAAAGGTATTTATAATTAAGGGTGATTTCCAATTTCTTTTCCCTACTGTTTCAAACCAAAAAGTCCCACTACAACTTCTACCTTATGCAAGCTGAACCTTTGGCTTACTTGCACACCATGTGCTGTTTCGTTGCTCTACCTGCTGAACGTCACAAGCTGTTAAAAGCCCAAGAACTTTCCATGAAGCAAAGTGAGTGAGAAAGAATAGATAGAGATGCAGACCTGGCCTGAAGAAGGGCTCATATCAGCTTCCATTTTTCTCCCTAGTTAGACTCTAATTGTACAATCTTAAGGAGAGTGAGACCCTTCTGTGCCCATTCAATGACTTTAAAAAGGTGCAGTTCTGTTTAGGATTGCAGCATAAATCTGCCAATGCAGTAATTCAACCTTCATGACTTTTGAAGTGTTCCAACATTATGTCTCTTTCTGTGGATCAGGTGAGGTAAAGATTAATATATTAGGCTTCACCTTTCCTTATCTGATTTTTTGGTATAGTTTTCAAGTTCCAAGAAATTTGGATCAGAGATTCTTTATCATTAGTCTGCATTATGTAATAAGTGGATTGTGCAGAATGAAAGAAAGGGCACCTTGGAACATTTAGTTTAATCATTTCAGAGTTTTGAAGAGTCCTACATCAAACAGTTTTCTTAAAGGAGACAATATCACAGTCTCCCCCAGTTTCCATAGCATGCAATATTTCTATTATCCTTTAAATTAAATCCTATTATCCTGGATCAAATTCGCTGTTGCCCAGAGAATTGCCAAGGTTGAGAGGAAGAGGTTTAGCACCTGAAATAACAGACCCTCAGTTTGAAAGGATCCTTCCTTTGAGATTTGACTGTGAATGGGTGTTTCTAAGGCTACAGATTGCTGTCTGAGGTTTTGTATTCAGGCAAATGGTGTTTGGCAAATCAGAATATCAGGGGAGGCCAGATGCTACAATGCCTCATAATGTGCTCTTGCATCATTCTGATCACTTCTGACATGACAAGCATAATAATATTCCATGATTTTATGCAGCTATTTTATCCTCATTGAAGTGGAATTATAGAAGTCTTAATATACCTTTTACAGTGAGTGCATAACTATATGCCACTAGTCCTATAAATATATGATGAGTTTTTCTTTATGCATATCATTACCATTTGCATAACTGTAAAATGATTCCATTCCCTATTTCAAAAAGATACTGCCATAAAACATTGCTTTGACAGGGGACCTACCTGCATGTCTCACACCCTGACCCACCATCAACCTGACAACGAACCAATCTAAGCAAGAAATACATTTTCCAGGCACTACTGTAAAAATACAGAATGGACACATAGACACCACCTTATACCAAAAACCTACTGACCAAAAAACATATCTACATGCCTCCAGCTACCATCCTAAACGTATCAAACAATGCATTGTATACAGCCAGGCTCTAAGCTACAGCTCCACCCGCTCCAATCCTTCAGACAGAGATTCTCACCTGAAGGATTTACAAAGAAACTTTTTGGAACTAAAGTATCCAGCTGATGAAATCAAGAAACAGATTAACAAAGTCAGAATGGTACCCAGAGAAAACCTGTTGCAAGACAGTCTCCAAAGAAACAATAACAAAAAACCACTATCACATACAGCTCTCAATTCAACACAATTGAATGCATCATCAGTGACTTACAACCACTACTGGATAATGACAGTTCTCTTTCACAAGTACTGGGGGGGAAAACCTTTTCTTGAATACAGACAGCCCCCCAATCTCAAACAATTTATCACCCACAATAATACAACATCTAATTTGAACATGGACACTGGTACTAGAGTTTGTGATAAACTTATATGCCAACTTTGCTGCCACTTACCCCCAGATAACACAATCACTGGACCTAACACCAACTGCACCATCTCAGATTTATTCACTTGCTCCTTTTCTAACATTGTATATGCCACAAAATGCCAACAACACCTTAGTTCTCTACATAGAGAAAACAGGTCAATCCCTATGCCAAAGTTAAAATGGACACAAATCTGACATCAAGAATCACAAAACTAAGAAACCTGTAGGAAAACATTTCAACCCCCCAGGGCAGTCAATGGGAGATCTCAAAGTAACTTTTTACTGCAAGGGAATTTCAGAAATATACTAGAATGGGAGATTGCTGAATTACGAGTTATTACAGCACTTAGGACAATGGAACCCCCCAGGACTTAACAGAGACATCGGGTTCTTATCTCACTATAAGTCACTCAGTTTTCATATACCCAGAATTAAACTTTGTAAACCTTAAGGTGCCACTGAACTCAAACTTAATTCTCACACCTGTTATTAACTTTTGTATTTGTATGCTAATTTGCTGCCAATCTCAGATATACTTATTGCCCAGTTACTTATGCATCTTGATTCTAACAAGCCCTTCCTGGCAACTAACCCCCACCCCCCACCCTATACTAGTTGAGGAAATTCTGTTTCGCTGTTATCTGAGGAAGTGGGCGTGCACACGAAAGCTTATCCCTTGAATAAAATTTTGTTGGTTTAAACTGCAAGGGAATTTCAGAAATATACTAGAATGGGAGATTGCTGAATTACGAGTTATTACAGCACTTAGGACAATGGAACCCCCCAGGACTTAACAGAGACATCGGGTTCTTATCTCACTATAAGTCACTCAGTTTTCATATACCCAGAATTAAACTTTGTAAACCTTAAGGTGCCACTGAACTCAAACTTAATTCTCACACCTGTTATTAACTTTTGTATTTGTATGCTAATTTGCTGCCAATCTCAGATATACTTATTGCCCAGTTACTTATGCATCTTGATTTTAAAAAACCCTTCCCGGGAAACAACCCCCCCCCCCATCCTATAGGAGAGAAATTCTTTCTCTTCTGCAGAGCAGCAATTTCCAAAAGTACAAAGTTTGAGTCCAGTGGCACCTTTAAGACCAACAAAGTTTAATTCTGGGTATAAGCTTTTGTGTGCGTACACACTTCATCAGATACACTGAAACAGTTTCTGCTTCAAAATACACATAAGGGAGATTTGATTGTTGCTTGGATTTCACATAGACATTCTCTCTCTCTCTCTCTCTCTCTCTCTCTCTCTCTTTTCCCATGGGGGAAATGTAAAAGTCCTATTTCAGACCAGTAGGTGAGACTGAATAGGGAGAGGTTCACAAATTGTGCACAAATTGTATTCAGCACAGTTGAATGTTGAACATATTGTCCATCTATATATATAAAAGAAAGTCCCCTCACCATAAAATCAACACCCAGGCCAAACCGCTAGACCTAGAGACACCAAATTTGGGGAGAGCGCTCCTACTGTGATATAGGTGCTCACTAAGAAGGGAATTTTAGAAATTCAACCCCTAAGTGATTCAAAAGGGGTAAAATGTGCTTCCCCCATTGATTCCTATGTGGCTGCCAGACAGCTGCCTCCCTGCACCCCCAACTCTCTGATTGGTCAGCTGCAGAGCTCAGTGTTCTGAGATTTCTGTAGTTTTAGCTTGCTGTTAGTCACCCTGAGCTGGCCATGGCTGGGAGGGTGGGGTATAAATATAAATATATAAATAAATAAATAAATAAATAAATAACAGTTACAGGTTACTGCAGAGAGCTAATGACAGTTGTGGAAATCAGGAGTGGCCAACAACCACCTGTGAGGTGAAGCAAAGCTGCTGACCCAACCTCTTGGCGAGCCAGTTTGGTGTAGTGGTTAAGTGCATGGACTCTAATCTGGGAGAACCGGGTTTGATTCCCCACTCCTCCACTTGCTGACCCAGCCTCTCCAATGGCTTCCAACACACTCCCCCACCTCCTACATCTAACAGGCAGTTTTCTGTCAGGTGAAACAGTGGTTGCAGGGTGCTTAAAGAAACGAGGGAGCCTGTCCCAGCAGTAACACCTTAGTGATCCTGCCAGCCCTGCCTCCACAGTGGCTTCTAATACTCCTCCCCCTCCCCTTACACTGGCCAGGCAGCTGCCTGTCAGGTGTAGGAAAGGAGGTGCGATGCTTACAGTCACCGGGGAGGCTTGCTCAGCAGGATTGCCTTAGCACTGCTGCTGGCCCAGCCTCCCCAATGCCTTTAAATACAACGCGCCCCCCCCCCCCAACACAACACAGGCTCGGTGCAGTACGGCATAGGGTATGAATGTTTATGGGGAGATAGTAAAGGAAATTTCTAGGAACTATTTCAATGCGTTCCTCCCTCATGAACCTGAAGAAATGTCCACCACATCACTACTCCCTCACACCAACTCCCCCTCACACCTCTCACTTCTTACTGCCCCCAAGAAAGCTCCTGGCAAACATCAAGCCAGATTCACCAATTCTACAATGAGGAGGCAACTTAGGAATGCGGCAAAGACATTTGCACATAGTACTCCTGCAGTGCACTGAGCTGCACAGGCCAAGTACCAGCAAGATCACCCTGAGGTGCTCAGAACAGCACAGATCTTGTGCTCACTTCACAGAAGCAGAAGTACAGTCTCTATATGAGCAAAACAATCCAGGAACACAAGTAGAGAGGCCATCACTTTCGTGGAAGGTAGCAGGAGTTGACTTAACAGACGACTGCTTCTTAAATGGATGGTTCTATGTGGGCTGCTCCAGAGTGAGCTCATCAAGCAGCCTGGTGATTCCAGCACCTGAGGGCAGAACCACCAATGTGGTCTAGAGAGAGGTCCTTCATTAGAGGGGGGGAGGAGTACGTATGTCTCACTTCATTTCTTACACTACAATCTTTTCCATTAGAATTCCTACAACAAATGTCACATTTCAAATTTCACATTATCAGTATTATAACTGGATTTACAGAAATAAATACCGTAGCGAAGCATGGGTATCAGTCTAGTTATTTATATTTGAACAGTTTGCATATGTTCTTGACTGAGAGGTATGACATGCCTCCCTCTGTTCTTTACAATTGCCTCACCCATTGTTCATTATGAGGAAAGGCATACAAACTGCTTGGATCAGTAATAATTTGGGCATGTGTTTACTTGCTGTGTTTTGCCATAACTACCCCCTCTCTACTTCTTCTGTTTCTCCCCAAGCATCAACTTACAAAAGAGGTTGTAACTCTAGGAATGAGCTATTTATGGTGCTTTTCTTGACATGCACTCCCTTTGCTAAGAACACCTTGGTCAATTTCAAGTCAGGTAAATTTCCTAGTCTGGCAGCTGAGGAAATGCTATTTTCCACACTAATAATTGGAGTGCCCCCCTCCATTGGAGATAAAATTGACCAAGAGTTACAGGGGCTAAGAAAACTTTGGTCAATTTCATCTTTGGTACACTGGATGAGAATAGTTTATTGACCTGTAGAAACACAATACAAAATTCAAGAATATGAAATGAAATTAATCAAGGCTTCCTTAGTGTGTACTTTTTTTTTGGGGGGGGAGAGAACTCTGAAGGGGTTAGGGAAGAAGAACAGAGGGGGGAATGCTGCCTATTGGATAGGTGGGAAAGTACAACATACAATCTAATTTAGCTACTTTTCAAAGATGACTCAAGACATGTATGATCAGTAGTCATCTGGTTTCCATGACAAATGCTGCCATTATGCAGAATCAGAACTGCTTGCAATACTCTTTGAGAACAAATATTCAAACCAATCAAAATAAAGCCTTGACTAGAAAAAAAGGCATTTCTGACATGGTAGGTTCTTAAGAAAATAATTATTTTTATGAAGTTCTCAGCCATTCCAGCATAATGAAAGACTAGATGGACCATTGATCTGATCCAGCAGGGCTCTTCTTACATTCTTAAGAATAACGTGGCAGCTGAGAACGTGTTTTTATATATCTATATCTATCTTATCTATATCTATAGATATAGATAGATACTAGGAATAAGGCCCATTGTGGAAATAAATACGAGCTCTAGAAAGAGGCTCTGGGAGAGTGCCACAGTCTTGGGCACTCAGTGTCAATTTGCTGTGGTGACCTCAGCAGGGTATAATGAGACAGAGTCCACCATTTTCTCCATAGGAACTGATCTCTGCTACCTGAAGAGCAGTTGTAATTCTGAGTGATCTCCATCTCTCACCTGGAGATTGGGAACACTGGTTCCCCATGAGGAAAAGTACAGTTTTTCTCTGCAGTGGAGTCCAAAGCAGCTAACATCATTCTCCTCTCCCCCTTTTGACTTGCACAACAACCCTGTGAGGTAGGTTAGCCTGAAAGTCTGTGACTGGTCCAAAATCACCCCGTCAGCTGTCACACCAAGAACCTGGGTCTAGCAGACACTGTTCTGAAGTGCTGACTGCTATGCCTAGGGTAGCCAACCTCCAGCTGGAGCCTGAAGATCACCAGGTATCACAACTGAACTCCAGACAACAGATCTCTTCCCTCCCCTGGAGAAAATAACTGCTTTAGAGGGTGGCTTCTATGGCATTCTGTTCGGCTGAGGCCTCTCCCCTCCCCAAACCCTGGCTTCCTTAGACACAGAATAACCAGGAATTTCCCAACCTGGAGCTGGCAACCCTAGTCAGGACAGGCCCCAATGAGTTCCTCACAAAGGCCTGAAAGGGTTTCCTGTCTTTGGTCCCAGTCACATGTGCTGGGAAATGCGAGGGAGAGGCGTGGCTTTTTGCACCGGCACAGTGTCTCCTGCTGCAAATGCGATCAGACGCGACGGCAGTTTCCTTTTTCGGCTCATGTTCCCGGTGCGCTCCAACGATGCAAGAGGAGTGCACTGGAGCGATCACACAAAGAGAGTCAGTTAGTGGCCCATCACAAGCCTTTGCTAGTGGACTTTACGAGGTACCTTTTTACTCCGCATCTTCGGCCAGCTGCGATGGGTGTGCTACGCTGGCCAGATGTTGCTGTGTGATTGCGCCCTTATCATCCACCCGGTATTCGTGCCGCTTCTGTGGCAACTTCTGCATCTGATCGGGGCCTTTGTCTTTTTACTGATAGAACCAAGCTTTACTGATAGAACCAAGCCACAGCCACTGAGGGAAAAGTTAGTTCCACAGAGGAGCCAAGCAGGAGATGTGTCTTTATCGGGAGACACAGCCATTTACCAGTAATTCTGATAGGGAACAGTGGTTGAAGGGGGAGTGGGTGGGGAAGAGGAGCAGAAGCTGTGTTCACCAGAGTGAAGCAAATGTCTTCTGAGGAAAGTTTTGGTGGGCACTGCTTCTGTGGGGGGGACTCAGGCAATGCAGCCAGTAGACAGGGACAGCTTTTAAGTGACACATCATGGAGCCAACTGATTTAGGAGCATGTGGAATGTTCAGAAAGTGCCACCCCACTACTCAATTATATATAAGGAGAGATGAAGCACAAGACACTGACTTCTTTGTCAGATACCTGACAAAGGGAACTGTGACTCTTGAAAGTTAATAACTTTGAAAATCTTGTTGATCTCTGTGGTGCTACTGGACTTGAATCCAGCTGTTCATATGGTAGTTGTCACAAGCTGAAGTTATGCAGTGGAATGATACCTGCATACTCCCACTTCTTCATTGGATAATATAATCTGGGGCTGCACTCACCCAAAAGATCAGATTCTCACCTTGGTGAAAACTATTATATCTGGTCCTGCAGATGGATGTTCATGTCTCATTTGTACAGTAGAGTGCCTTCAACCATCTTTTGGTTAGTTTTCCATCTACATTCCTCCTGGGAAAAGCAGGATCTGGCCACAGTCATATGACCACACTTCCAGGCTTGATTACTGCAGTATCCTACATGGATTGTCTTTGAAGACTGTTTGGAAGCTTTATTCAGTACCAAATTTAGCACCTTGGCTACTGACTGTTCCATTTTCTTTAGAACACATCTAATTGGTTTTTGAAGAACAGTTATGCATCTTCTGCTATTTTTAATCTGCTGATAAATTAGATAGTTTTAAAATAAATTAATTGTTTTTAAATGGCTGCTGTTTTTATTTTAATGTTCTTATTGTTGCTGGTTTATTAGTTTGCTTGATTATGGTCACTTTATTGATTTCAGTTTTGTACCAAAAATGTCATGGCTATGAGATGGCAGATGAACAAATAAATAAAGAAATAGACCAATTGACATTTTTTTTTATAAGTCTAGAGAGGAAACCGAGATTAGATATTGATGTGAATAATATGAATAGGTCATTAAATGGGCTTGGTAGATAAATACCAAGTGGGAATGATATTACATCCACCAGCTACACCTTCAATATAGCAAGCTATGAAATCCATAGTAACAATGAAAAATCAGCATTATGGATTCAAGCAATGTTCAGAGCACTAGTATTAAAGCATCCTCTTGGATCAGTATAAGAGCTGCTGATGCAACCATTTTATGCTATATTGGAAAAAAAATTCTTTGCCTCTCCCCTCACATATATTTTTTATATATAAACAATGAAACATAATAATATTATCTTGTTTTTCTGCACATCTGTGCCCTGAACTTCAGGTTCATTCAGCAATGGTACAGACAATAAAAATTAACATTTCCAACCATTCCTGCATTTAGAATTGATCAGATAGTTCATGCTGAATAATTTATAGCTTCTTTTCTGTATGCATAAATAATCAGCAAACAATTATTCCAACTTGTTGTTTTGAATTATTTGTTAAACACTTTCCATGAATTATTGTTGGTCTGTTACACTTTCACAGGCAGCTACCATGGAATATTTCATATTCACTCCGGCTGCCATCTTGTACAAAGTAATCCATGCATAAGTAAGTGCCATTGATTTCGATGGGATTTTTATGAAGCTGATGGTGCACACAAATGATTATAGCCCCATTTAGCTTTGGTTCAAAGCCTATTATTTTCTGTCTCTGACAGAATAACCATATACCAAATAATTAAAAATTCTTTTTGAGAAAGCTCACAATTACTAACTCTAATTTAGATTTACTGAAAAATTATTTTATAATCTGAATTATGATAAATTAAAATATTGGAAGAAGTTCTACTCTTACTGAGAGAACTTCATTCCATGTAGGTATTTTCTTTACTAAGTGGGTTGTAAGTAGTAGAATGTTGGACCTGGGCTGAGTCCATTCAGCTATTGACCTCAACTCAGGACCCTTAGCCAAGGCATTTTGTCTCAGCTAACTTAATTCACATGGTTGTTGTGAGGATATCATAACCAGTCACCCCAATTACCCAGCCTAAGGTGGTGTGTGGTTTTTTTTTTTTTTAAAGGGTAAAATATAAATGTAAAAAAGCAAACACTAACCAACAATTGCAATTCAGTACCTAGTTTATGTTATTTATTTATTTATTCAATTTATACTCCACCCTCCCCGCAAACAGGCTCAGGGTGGCTTACAACTTGGCACCAGTTGCCGATAAAACCATATAAATCATTTTAAAACAATACAACACAGATAAAATAATAGAATTTTGCAATTCCGCAGAGCTTTGTCTTGCAGGCTCTGCGGAATTGCAAAAGATCCTGCAGGGCCCTGATCTCTTCTGGGAGCTCATTCTACCAGTAAGGAGCCGCCACTGAAAAGACCCTGGCCCTAGTCGCAGCAAGCCTGGCATCCTTGGGGCTCAGGAGGGTCAATCGGTTCAGTGACCCTGACTGCAGTGCTCTCTGGGGTATATATGGGGAAAGGCGGTCCCTCAGGTATGTCAGACCCTGGCCATATAGGGCTTTAAAGGTAAGCACCAGCACCTTGAAGTGAATTTGGTATGCTATTGGCAGCCAGTGCAGAGCCTTCAGCACAGGCTGGGTCTGCTCCCATCTAGGTAAGTCCAACAACAGCCTGGCCGTGGCATTCTGCACTAGCTGCAGCCTTCGGATTTGCAACAAGGGCAGCCCCATGTAGAGAGCATTACAGTAGTCTAGTCTCGAGGTGACCATCGTGTGGATCACTGTGGCTAGGTCGTTGTGGTTGAGGAAGGGCACCAACTGCCTAAGAAGCCAGAGATGGTAAAAGGCCGACTTAGCAGTGGCTGCTACCTAAGCCTCCATTGTTAAGGAGGAATCCAGGAGCACTCTCAAACTCCTAACCTCCGGCACTGGCACCAATGGTGTCCCACTGAAGGTTGGGAGTGGGGTCCCCACCTGCGCACTGCCCTGACCCACACACAGGACCTCCTGTAGCACCCAGTCCAGATCTTCAAGACTGGAGTTCGACCGGCCACCCAACTTCAGATAGAGCTGGGTGTCATCAGCATACTGGTGACATCCCAGCCCATACCTCTGGGATATCTGGGCAAGGGGGTGCATACAGATGTTAAATAACATTGGGGAGAGCACTCCACACCCTTGAGGCACTCCACACTCCAGCAGGTGCCTCCTGGACTGCTGCTACCTTATCACCACCCTTTGTCCCCAACCTTGGAGAAAGGAAGCAAGCCATTGCAAGGCAAGCCCCTGGATTCCTATGTCAGTGAGGCAGTGCAGCAGCAACTGATGGTCGACCATGTCGAACGTGGCTGACAGGTCCAACAACAACAGTATCGCTGAACTGCCCCGATCCAGATGTCTCCAGAGATTGTCAGTCAGAGCGACCAGTGCTGTTTTCATCCTGTGTCCCAGGCAAAAGCTGGACTGGAAGGGATCTATCATGGAAGAGTCATCCATAAAGCCCTGTAACTGTGTCGCCACCACCCTCTCAATTATTTTGCCCAAATACGGCAAATTGGAGACCAACCGGTAATTAGCCAATTTGGCCGGGTCCAGGGATGGTTGTTTTAGGAGTGGGCAGACTATCGCTTCCTTGAGTGCCCTCGGGAACAGCCCCTCTAGGAGGGACTTGTTGATAATTTCCCTTAGGGCACCTCAGAACCCCTCATGGCTCACTTTAGTGAGCCAGGAAGGGCATGGATCAAGGCAGCATGTGGTTGGACATACAGTCAAGAGCAATCTGTCAACTTCCTCCAGGCTGAGTGGGCTGAAATGATCCAAAACTGAAACTGAAGATGTGCTTGGGGCCTTGAGCTCACTCACTGTTTCAACTGCAGTGGGGAAGTCGCGGTGGAGCGACAGGACTTTATCCGCGAAATAGCTCACAAATGCCTCACAACTGATGTCCAATTCCCTCGCGTTTGGCCTGCCTTGTGGCAGAGCTGCTATAGACCAAATCGTTCTAAACAGTTGGGCTGGGCATGAGCTCCTGGATGCAATCAAAGCCATGTATTGCTCTCTGTTTGCGATTTTGAATGCCATCTCATAGGATCTCATAAATATCCTATAAGATGCTCTTGTCAAGAGCGCAGAGGGCACCGGGGAGGGATCTCGTAGATGGCTCCAGAGACCTGGCTATGCCAGTCCTCTACAAGCTCATCCAGCGAGCTGCCAGGGGGCATCAGATCCCATACAGCTTTCCAGAGGCACATTGGGTCCATCTGCCTTCATGGGCAAGCTAAAATACACTCGCCTCCTAAACAGGTTGGTGCAGCACATTTAGGTAGTCCGACCATGGGACTACCAAAGCAATAACTCGGTCCACTGTTACCCCCGCCATGAAAATCAAATCGAGCATGTGCCCAGCTCAGTGGGTGGGGGTCATTACGTATTGGGAGAGTCCTAGTGCCACCATGGATGACACCAGGTCTGTTGCCTGAGTAGAGGTCACGTCATCAGCATGGACATTGAAATCACCCAGGACTATCACTCAATGGTGTTCCAATGCCCAGCATGATACAGCCTCCATCGGGGATGGTAGGCTATTGGCCGGTGCATTAGGCGGTCGGTACACCAGTCAAATACCACACTCTCCCCAGCCTCCCATACCAGGCCGGCACACTCAATGCCCGTGATCTTTGGCGATGGGAGCACCCTGAAGGAGTAAGCCTCCTGGATTAATAGAGCCACTCCTCCCCCCAGCACCTAGTCCCAGGAGGGGCAAGCTGGGAGAGAGCTACCATCTCCCCATCCCGCACCCAGGTCTTGGTCATGCACGCCAGGTCTACCTTCTGCTCTAGCAGGAAGTCCCAAAGGACCATGGACTTATTATTTATAGACCTGGTGTTACACAAAGCCAATGTCGGAGGGGGGGATCAATCATCCTAGCCCCACTGCCAACATCCCTCAGGATGGGGCGCAGCCTGGAAGGGGGGCTGAGCTCTTCTACTTCTCTGCCCCCTTCCCTTCGTTCCATGCTATACTTTCCCCTCCCCAGGAGCACTGAAATCCCCTTCTCAGTCATTGCCGCACCTGGTGGTCTTGGCTAGTCTTAACAGCTAGGACCTCAGACCAACCAGCTGAGCTTGTGATGTTTGATAAACCCTATGTACAATTGTTATTAAATTTAAGATTAATAATAATACTTTCAATTTATTGATCTTTTTTCCCACTTATGCGGGCTCAGAGCGATTTACAGTTACTCAAAGAGACAATGGACTAACAATATATTCATGGGGGATAGGGAAGACAGCATACAATATTTAATCACACACACATTTGTAGCTGGTCAGAGGATCCATCTGCAGGCAGTATCAGTCATGTCCTGACGGCATGTATTCTGTCGGCTGGCTGATGACGTCAGAACTCTCGATGTCGCACTGCCACACTGTCACCGCCTGGCCGATTCGCTCCACGGCAGGGAATGCCCCCCCCCCACTTTTGATCTTGCTGTACCGCAAATGTCAGTCCTGGCAGCTAACACCTCCCAAGGGGAGTGGTGTGCCCACCCCCTTACGGGTGGTCCCCAATTTATCTACTTGCCAAAGCTTTCGAATCGCTGGGTAGACGATGAGCTAGGGACAAGGCTTGGTTGCTCACACCAGCACGGGGCTAGAACTGACAAAGCTTGGCAGATGTTATAGTTATGCAGGAGATTTACCCTCCTGTGCCACCGCTCCCCTTACCCCACTCATTCACTGTTGTACATGTTGAATGAATGGCAGAAAGGTTAGGAAACAATCATGAAACCATAGAATCATATTGTGGGGAGGATGTGGACAGAATGGAGCGGGTGCAGAGAAGAGCAATGAGGATGATTGGGGGCCTGGAGATGAAGCCCTATGAGGAAAGGCTGAGGGACTTGGGAATGTTTAGTCTGCAGAAGAGAAGGCTGAGTGGGAACATGATTGCTATCTTTAAAGATTTGAAGGGCTGTCACTTAGAGGAGGGCAGAGAACTGTTCCTGTTGGCAGCAGAGGATAGGACTCATAATAATGGGTTTAAATTAAGGGCAGAAAGGTACTGGTTGGATATTAAAAAATACTTTTTTACAATAAGAGTTGTTCAACAGTGGAATCAGCTGCCTAGGGAGGTGGTGAGCTACCCTTCACTGACAGTCTTTAAGTAGTGGCTGGACAAACACTTGTCAGGGATGTTCTAGGCTGATCCTGCATTGAGCAGGAGGTTAGACTAGATGGCCTGTACGGCCCCTTCCAACTCTGTGATTCTATTCTAAGCATGGGAAAATGGGAGTACTTGCTGCCACATCCCTCAGAAAGGAAATCCACGTCAGAGCACCATTACCAGAAAGTCCTTATCTAGATATATGTAAAAGCCTAGCCATGTTCTCGATGACTCACCTTCTATATGATTGAGCCAGTCTTTCAAGGTCATTTGCATATGTGGACTGATTGGACCTCACTCCATTTTGTATGCCATTCTCTCCCCCCCATAGCCAGTTGTAACACAGAGGTTGTTTGCATATGCGGCCTGATTGGCCCTTGCCTTTAACGTTCTAAACAGTTTGCTGTTGCTCTTCGGAGTCATTGAATAGGTCCTGAGGTGAAATACATCTCATAATCTTCCCCTAAATGTTCACTGGGGTTGCTAGTCTGCCTGTGGAGCCTGGAGATCTCCCAGAAATCACCGTGTTCCCCAGCCACAACACATCATTTCCCCTACAGTAAACAGGTGCCTTGATGCACATACCCAGAAAACATGGCATAGAGGACATGCATTTCTACCTTAGCTGCCACTGTATAGCCCCAAATCAACATAAGCCAACCTCCAGGTAGCATCTGGAGATCTACAGCTATTACAACTGATCTTCAGATGACCAAGATCAGTTCTCCTGGAGAAAAGTGTTGCTTTGGGCAGTAGACTCTATGACATTATATCCTGCTGAGGTCTCTCCCTCCCCCAAACCCAACCTCCCTGGGCTCTACCCCTCAAATCTACAGATATTTCCCAACCCAGAATTGGCAACCCTGTAACTGGCTATGGAACTGCTTTCCAGATCTTTGGAACTTAGGAAACATAGAGGGCATAGAAGACATGCTTTTTGACCTTATCTGCCACTGCATAGCCCAAATCAACATAAGTCAGGAGTGGAGGGAACCATACCTGTTACAATGCAGCTCTCCTCCTATACTACCCACTTGGGACTGAAGAATGACTGGAGACAGCCCTGCCTTATAGGTAAGCAGAAGGAAAGAAACATGGCTCACCTCCCTCTATTTTCCCCTTCCCTCTGCCGCCTCAACAGCCACAGTTGGGACTCTCACCTGGAGCCTCTTCCTAGAGCTCATTGTATTCCTTCCCACAACAGACTCCTAGTCTCCACATAATTTATGAAAATGTAGGCACCTGTGCAAGGGTTTTAGATGACAATTTCACCAATGAGGCAGATTCATATGGGAGGAAACAGCCCTCCAGATACCGTGGTGCAAATAATTTCAGGCTTTTACATGATCTGACTCAGGAACAAAAAGAAAACAAAAGAATTAAATTCAATTAGGCCACAACTTATTGAAGGATATATTTTAAAATGATGTTACCTTAAAACTAGAGCTAATCACACCCATTGGTTCAGCTCATCTTTTATTCACCAGCTGGAACCAATTTTTCATTGATTGTTTGGCTGTTCACAAGCAGTTGGTGTCAGTTGATTGGTTTACTTTTCACAGATTCAGTCAGTATGGTACTCTAAGTGCAAACAACAGTGTTGTATGGATATGTGATCTCACAAAGCTCCATCCCACAGACCTCTCACCACACCATGCCACTTTGCAGTCAATTGTATCAATAAACAGTGAACAAAAGAATCTGTTAACCAGCGATTTATTTATTTCTAAAGACTTATGGTTTGGTGTTCATTTAACTCTGCATTAGCAAGGTAACTTCGAGAATGCACATTTTTACACAACCTTATGGGAGGTGTCATTTCCCCTCCCATATCATTTAATTATCTGACACAAAATCCATGACCCTTGGGGAGAATCAATTTCACCTACTGTGCAGATGCAAAAGCACCTGCAAGGCAAAGAAATGAAATCACCACAAGGAAATAAAAACTCCATCACCACAGCTACTGCTGTTCAACAGCTGTTCAACTCAGATGGCAGTGAACCAAACAGATCTAAGGTTCATCTCACTAGTAATCACAGCTGTTGAATATGGTATGTTCACCTGCTGAATCTATTCACAGTGAAGTTTGCAACATCTCTACTTGAAACTCACTTCTTCTCCTTCCCAATCTCTGGGCAGGAAACCATACACTAGATCAGATGCTCATAACCTAATTCTTAAGGTTGTGTGAATGGGATCTATCAGTTCCAGTACCTTTGGGCTACCTAGCTCGGCATTTTCTCCTTCCATACACACAGAACTCCATACATCTCCAACTGCTTTATGCTGTGACACTCTCATCCTTTTTCCTTTCAGAGAGATGCCTCAAGATGCTTTCTGACATTCTGCTATTCTACATAAACCTGCATTTCTCTTGCCTTCAGATTGTGCCAATCTCTAATACAAATCAAATAGCTAATCAGAGGCTAGTCTTTCTCTACATACACATATCATACCATTGGTTCAGTGTGAAGCCCAATACCTTCTGAACCTTAAATGGAGGGCATCAAAGAACAAACTTAAAATCTGTGCTTCTCAGATAAATCAGGAACATGTACATTTAAACAATCCTACTCTCTCACACTTGACAGCCAGGTTATGCCCCCAGTAACTTTTATGTAGGATGGATGCATGGCCATGCCAAGCCAGAAATGAACTGGTCTCATCTAACAGAGGAGGGACATGTTTGACTATTGACACTAAATCTTGTACTATCATAGGAAGGTCATAAGGCAGACACTGCAATGAAGTTAAGCGGTTCTGAACCTGGTCAGTGACTGAGTGGGAGGCCTCCTGGGAATAGTGTCTAAGCCACTGTGAGTTGTGTGATAGTAGACAGGCTGGATATAAATGTAATAAATAATAAATAAATGCCTCTCTCCTGTTTCCCATCAAGGAGAGAAAACTCTTGCTTAGCCAGCACTGTCAAAGAACAGCCAAATCCATTAAAATCTACTCTCAGCTGTCAGGGGTAGCCCACTGTAAACAATAAACTTAATTGGGTCTTACCAACAATTATAAAAGTAACCCACTCAGAATCTGGGCCATATTACTATATTTAGTGTGCCAGATTGAGTTGGCAGGATTTTTCAATTATTCCCTGGAGGAAGGAAAGCGGATAGAGATTAAAAGCTATTTTACTCTGTTAATCCTTTTTGTACTGTACATTCCTACCATATCTCTTGCCAGAAATTGACTTTGTGCTAGGAAAATCGCATTTCTTTCATCATGGTGTTCAAATAACTTAGTGCACTTTACTTTTCTATGTTAATGTTCAAGGGAAAAATAGGTCTGCTTGTAACACTGTAACTTCAATAGCTATTCAGTGTACCATAGGAAGCCCTGTAGATGTGCCTATCAATATTGCAGTGAGGCTGACATGTTCCTGCACAATGTAAGGGTAATAAACCTGTTTTTCTGCAAGCAAATCGAGATCTAGCATATAATGTTTTCAAAATGAAACCTTGCATTACATGTTACTTTGCCAGTTATTTGAAATATCTTTACTCTCAGATCCTGGGCTGGCTCCTCTTGCAGCTTGGTTTAAACCGGAGGGCTGGTGGGCTCCTCTTGCAGCTCAGTTTAAACTGAGCTGCAAGAGGAGCCAGCCCCAGCCAAGGCAGCACAGAGCTCTCAGCTCTCAGCTCCCCCCTCCATTCAGTATAGATGAATATACTCGAATAAATGCTGGGAAAAATCAGCTTTTGGGGGGCTCAGCTATACTGGTAGCCAATCAGATTATCTGATCTGTATTTGGCTTAAATAATACCTGAAAATACTGGTAAGGTATTTTTGGGTATATTTTTTGCTCAGTTTATGACGAATGCACCCCCCTATCCACAGTAGTTATCAGTATGGAAGATTATAAATGGAAAAGGAGCTTTTCACTGCTTTGTAGGGATCTGATTTCAGGTCATGAAGGGCTTTATAGATTACACTAACTTTGTAACAAAAACAACATGATATCAGTACATTTCAGATCACAAAGAAGGCCATATTTTCAAACTGTTGATATCTAATTAGCATAAATTATCTTTACTTTAGTAAACAGACTAACAAACCTAGTTTATACAGCAAATCCCCTTTTATGATCAAAAGTCGAGTGAACTTTTTCAAGTGAGAAGTTACATTACCAAACAAGACCCTGCTCAGCTGACCAGCAATCTATGGAAATATTTGTATCATCTCTTTGAGAGAGAGAAAAAATCAAGGTGATTCACAATCTGATAAAATTAAGAACATAATATGGTATGTTATAAAGAAACTAAAAATGAAGTTACCCAAAGACTTTTGCTGAATCAGCAGCAAACCTAAACTGCCTGGCACAGGACACTCTTTGCTGACATTTAAAGTTTAACAAAGATGGAGTAGAGTGAACTTTTCTGGAATGGAGTTCCACAGCCACAATGCCACAGAAGAATAAAGCCTGGCCATCCTAAACATCCATGCATCTCAAAAGGTGGATGACCATTTGACAGTTTCCAAGGAAAACCTTAAAGACAGATTAAGAACATAATAAAACAAATAGGTTTGTAGGAGAGTAGGCAGTTTTAAAAGTTTCTTTATTTATACACTGCCTTTCTCACCAATGGGGATCCAACACATCTTACAACATTATCTTCCATTTTAGCCTCACAACAACTGTGGGAGGTATATTAGGCTGAGAACATATATAACTGGTCCATGGTCACCCAGCAAGCTTCATGGAAAACCTGGTCCCTCCAGATCTTAGTCCTAGTTAGACACTCTAACCATTATACCAGACTGGTGGTTCTTCTTTTTTTTAACATTATCTTTATTGAAATTTAAATAAAATTGACAAAGACAAACACAAAAAACAACACCAAACAAAAAAACCCCAGTTATCTACATAATACACCACCTCTAGTTGCAGATAGGTTCCCATTTTTCACAAAATATTTGCCTTCCGTTTTCTTATCCTATTTGTCATAACATAACATTTAAATACAATTATATATTTACATATATTTACCCATAACATTCATCCTCGACTTAATCCCTGTTCAGTTATATTCAACTACTTTCACCTACTTTCTTTCCTTTAACCATCTATGAAATTCAGCCCAATATTTATCAAAGTATTCAGAACCTTTTTCTGGTAAAAAGAAAATTAATTCCTCCATCTCAGCCACCTCTAGTACTTTCAAAATCACTTCTTCTCTAGAAGGAGTTTCCTCATTTTTCCACCTCCTAGCGTACACAATTCTGGCTGCTACAATAATATACGTCACTAAATAAGTTTCATTTTTCTTATAAGAATCTGGGATAAAATTTAATAAGAAACATTCTGGTGTTAGTGGTATTCTCTTAGTCAAAATCTCATCTATAATCTTTTTGACCATCTTCCAAATTTTTTTAGCTTTACTACGTACCCACCATAGGTGAAAAAATGTTCCTTCACTATGTTTGCATTTCCAACAATTCTTTCCTATTTTCTTATCAAACTTGTTTAATCTGGCCGGGGATATGTGCCATCTGTAAAACATTTTAATAAAGTTCTCTTTAAAAGAACTTGATCTGACCAATTTTATATTTTTCTGCCATACCTTTTCCCATTGTCTGAATGTCAATGTACTTCTTATGTCTCTAGCCCAAGCAATCATTGAAGGTTTTACCCATTCATCTTGCATCTTCCATTCAAGCCAGAAATTATAGGCCTTTTTAATAAACTTTTCTTCAGTTCCCAACCATATCTTGTCTAATTCAGTTAAATTTTCATAAAACCCGGGGGGGGGGGGATCAATTGACCAGTGTGATGGGGGGGGGGGGTTATCAATTGACCATTGTGATAGTAATTGTCTTTTTTCCCACCAGGTCATACCTAGATCTTCATTATGTAAAGTATCTTCTACATTCATATTCCCACTTACATCTTAAAAAGTCTTGATATTTTGATTTTTTATATTTAATATATAAAGGGTTTTTTACAAACGCTTCAATGGGTGAAATCCATCTTGGAAGTTTTGTATAGTATCTTTGCTTGATTTCTTCCCAAATTTTATATAAAGCACCTCTTATAGAGTGCTGCTTAAAATAATTGTGTATTGAAGTCTTCTTGTACCACAGGTAAGTGTGCCAACCCATCTTAGTCCTAGTTAGACACTCTAACCATTATACCAGACTGGTGGCTCTTTATGTAACCTAGGCTCAGACCAGTTAGGACATTAAAGTTTAGCACTTTGAATTGTGTCCAGAGACCAAGTGTAAACTGTTGCAGGTTGCAATTATGAACCAGCTGTAGTTTTCCAAAACTTTCAAAGGCAGCTTAACTAACAGCCCTACTTTTTTATTTTATAGTCATGTAATCTGGATGCCACTGGGGCATGAGTTTTAAATTGTATAATGCAAGTTTACTCCTACTCCAGATTCAACAAGATTTACTTCTGTCTTTCTTGGTTTTAACATTCAGTTTGTTCACCATCATAAAGTATTTTACTGAACTCACTGTTTCAGGACATTAACTGCCTTCCAGAGTTTGATAGAAAAGACTCCCACTGAGCAGTTTTCTTTGGCTGTTGAATGAGATGTGATACAGGATGGAAACTTGCAGATGGCCATAGGGTATGGCAAAAGTAAAGACACCAGACTTTTCAATCCCATCCAAGATAGGGTACAATGACGACTGGTACTGAAAGAGGCAGCAGGGTTCAGAAGATCCAGGAGTCTTGTATCCTTTCCAGTTTCTAACATAGGTCTTCAATTAGAATTATTAGGGTTAATTATTAGTCTAAATCTTGAGTGAAAAAGAATCTCAGACTCTCTCAGGACACACAGAGCCTTGTGCTAGTCATTTAGGAAGAAGGTAGCAGCAGTTGCTTAGGACTGTGGTGTAGGGCCATGGAATTCCAGTAGGGTTACACAGTGATTTGGCATCTTCTCCTAGAAAGGTTAAGGTTGGTTCAGCTCACCTGGAGTGAACCCAGATGCTGACTCAGGCTTTAAAGGCAATAGCCCAGAGGATGCTGGGGCTTGACTAGGGGAAGAGGAAACACCCAAAGTACACAAAGGGTGAGTGAGTAGAGGAAGAGGGGCATGCCACAATGTCAGGAGCAGCCCATCAGAAGTACAGTGTTCATTTGGAACCTGTTGAGTGTCCTGTGAAGACATGGAAGGCTTGGACCAGAGACCCCTACCTAGACTGAAAAGCAGTATTTGTGGTGGCATGTGGGAACCACACACTGTGTGTTCTGGAGAATGCACATGACAAATAGCACAGCCTGAAGCAGTTTTTAGTGAACACGGGCAAAGCTTTGCCTTCTTCTACAACTTGCCAACATGTTAGGGTTATTAAACACCGAAGGATCCAGCTGGAGATCAAGAGTTCACCCTTCTGGTTACGGCAACAATGAGAGGAAAAATCAAGGAGCATTACATCACTTTCTGTTTGATAAAAAAACTCTAGAGCTAAGTGTGATGATGATGGGGACAGTGACTGAAATGTCCTCTCAAGAGATGCAATATAATCAAGAATACCTCATCATCCAGTTTGACTGCTGTAGTACAGTTGAACAAAGGGGGACTGATGTCTATCAATAAACATGCATGGCTTACTGAAACTCTCTGCCACACAAGTCCAATGAAAATAAGTGGCTGTTTCATCAGACTTGATTTGGTGCACTGAAAATAAATTATGAATAAAGAAATATAACTTAAGGTCACATCTATACAAAACTGGTGCTGTAATTTATGACTATTGGCCTTACAAATTATTCATCTCCCCCCTCCCCCAGCTAGGTGTATAAATGGTTTGAGTCCCTGGCTTGAATTTCCATAATAAAACATTGCACAAAGCTAAATACAGACAAACTTTAGAGATGGATAATGGCAAATCAACAACTATGAATTCAATTTATCCACAGAATATGGGGCAAAACTAAAAAAACCAAAATATGCTGAGGGGGGGGGGGTCCGCCCAAGAATTGATGTTTATTTCCAATGCAACAAACTGCAGGCACAGTGTACAGAATCTCAGGATTATGCTGCCTGTAATAAAATACTACCATTTTGTGATGATCAACAACATTCACTGTGGCATTATATCACTTCATCTGGGTTTTAAGCATGATGTCAAAGTGGGAATTGTGGTGCCTACATTTTACAGCATGAGCCGGGAACGGTAAGCTGCTGTTGCTATGGCTGCAGTTTCATCCACTGCATAGCTATGGTTTTCTATAGCTTCAAGGCTTCATGGAATATAAATTTCCACTGCAGCAGTAGTTGGGGAATAGTGTAACAAAAACTGCCTAAAATCTTTTCAGCTTCCTAATCTGATTTCCAGCCCCATGTTTAGCATTATTCTTTCTTCATTTAGCTAAAGATAGAGTAAGTCACAAACACAAACTTCAGAAGGAAAAAAAATGACTTCTAATTGTGCTATTAAAAACAGGAAATTCTCCCCCATCGTCCTGTCAATATTTGATACCAGATGATAGTTTTCCTATTCTTTTTTGAGCCCAAGTTAAATTTTGTAACATATGCTGGTCTGCCACTTTTCTATTGTCTTTCCTTTTTTTTTTGGTCTTATAATGCTTTGTACCTCCAAGTGAAACATAATTGTCCTAAAGTTTTCAATGCTGCTCCATGGTAAGCACCAGGATTTAGCATGTATAACATTGTCTGAGGCATTTGTTCAGCTGTCTGTTGAATCCCCTGAAACTAATGCTCAGTCTCTATTAATGTCTCAGTCCCTGGAAACCGCAGCCTATTCTCTCCTATAATTAATCTTGCAGGTACTGCCTTGACATTATTGGTTCACCAGCAGAGCAGAACTGCCTCAGCCATCAATAATAATTCAACACATTAGGATGAGGCCTACATACACAGCCCACAGAGGTAGCTGAACTGTGTGAAATCTTTAGAATTCCTCTCAGGTTGCAAAAAGTGTGTGAGTGCACGTGCGTGAGTGTGTGTGTATGTGTGTGAGAGAAAGAAGCTTCTGTCAATGAAACTAGCCATTTTGGCTGCTTGATAACCTTTCAATAGAAGGGTTTCAGTGTTACTAATTGTTTTGCCTCCCATTTTTATATCTCAGTGTAGCCCCCATTTGCCACAGCATTTCTGATTGTCTGTTTATAGAATCTTAATACTGAAGCTGTTTCAAATTGTCTTTCACAGATGTTGGAAACAGGAGAGGTAGGGGATTTATTACTCAATATTTCTGTATTACTGATTGGGACGTGAGGTGCATCCACAATTCATCTTACTGCAGGCGTCTCAGCTTTTTTCTCCCCTTTCTTTCTTCTACAAAATTATGGGCAGCCAAATATGTTCTTTCTGGTTTTGTGTAGACAGCAGCTGTGCAATTTCAAGCAGAATGTTTGCTTTGATCTTCTTTTCTTTAATTGAAATCCACAATTATGAGATTTGCTTCTTTTATGTTTGTGAGTTTATTGGTTTAATCTACAAAATGTGCTGTCTTGCTGTCTTGCACAGTTAAAGGCAACAACTGGGATTTAAGTTGGGACTCGGATGATAAACTGGGAAGAGGTTTTTTTCCTCTCTGTGTCTAGCAGTTACTGGGAACAAAGCCCTTTTCATCAGATTTTAGGGCACTTGATATTTTTAACAGGAACAACAACAAAAGCATTGTTATGACCTTCAATTACAAATGATTTTCATGTAAATGACTAGAATGAAAGGAAATATTTAAATAGGAACTTATTCTGATACTTTATTCAAGGATCCTTTTAATTCGGGAATCTATAATGTGTGATTTCAAAATAATCATATTTTGATCCAGTAGTCGACAAAAAAAAATTAACTGCTCTGCTCTCTCTTTGAGCTATGTCACAAGGATAGGATAGGTTCTAAATCCCCTTGTGCTAGTGGAAGAAATATTATACAAGTGTAATAGCTTTATGCGAACTCAAGTATACCATTGCACTGGTGGTATGTTACACAGGCATAACACCTATAGTGGCAGTACCCCATCAGGGTGAGGGAAAAAATTATTTATTTATTTATCAGATTTATGCCCCACCCTCCCAGCCAAAGTGTAGCTGTACACATCAAGGAGAGAGGAGTGGTGCTTACTTATTTATTTATTATATTTATACCTCGCCCATCCTGTGAACATCATGCATTCAGTTTGCATATGTTCAGTACTATACCAGCGTAGTATCTATTATGCCAGCAAAAAATGAGTAGCATCAGTAAAAACAATTCCATTGGAATCATGGGATAATAAAAAACAACAACAAAAAACTGTCTCCTCTCCAGCTGCACCATGATTTGTTAGCCCCGGTGCTTCATATTGGGCTTATTTCTGGACTATGTTATGAATAAAGCATAATGCAAAGGGCTAATAAAAGAGACTGTGTAATAAAGAGTTCACCACGAGGGCACTCAGTGAAGAGAATGCCAGCTGAGGCTGATAATCTGATGAACCAACATCATTCCAGAGGTGTCCCGGTGTCTCTGGTTTACCAGGAGTGTGCAAACACAAGGTTTACAGCAAACACAGAAAACTCATTAGTTAGCCCAGACGCTCAAGTCTACACATGAGAGGATTATTCCAGGATTCCCCCTTGTGCCAGACTACAACAGGTTTCCATTCCACATGAAGAATCCACATGGCTATAACGATGAGTCAGCATTACTGTTCTCTCTGCACGTACCTCTTTCCCCCTCCCAGGTACCAATGGTTTAGTTAATCAATAGATTGGAAATTGACCCTCTAGCCAACCCCAGACCTGTAGGGAAGGACCACGGTGTAAGCCGCCGGAGCCCACCCCCTCTTGCTCGCAAGCAGCTTTAAAACTTAGAACCCAGAGAGAGACCAGCAGCCTTCTTCATCTCCCTACCTACGACCCCTGTCTGTCTGCTGTTCCTCTCACGCCCAGCTCCCTGTCCCCCCCAACCCCTACTTTGCTTTACATTCTAGTGTGCGCAGCTAGAGTGCTACACACGTGTTCTCAGCCGGTCTGAATACACGTGCTTCTCCCCATTTACATTTTCCTTCCCTCCCTAATACCTTTCCACTGGAAGCTTTAGGAGCGGCGCATCGCCTGAGGTAAATATTTCCCACCAACAATAACCTGCTAATGCAACAGTGCTTTACCCAATCTATCTGTTTTTACTTAGCTCTTGTGTGTGTGTATGATATTGCGTGTTTTGCTTAATATTCAGTAAACTAAAGATAATTTTACTCCTGTCTCTGTCTCTTCATTGAAATGTATTGGCGCAGCCCATCCTCCGTAGACACTGACCAAGAATCCCTATTAATACACTGTTCCAATTCGGCTAACAGATTCTCAGCAGAATGGAATGACTGGGTTCCTGTCCTGATGTCCCTTCTCTCCATCTACAGACACAAAGCTACCATTTCAGCCTTCCTTATAGTCTAAAATCATAGAATCACAGAGGGGGAAGGGGCCATACAGGCCATCTAGTCCAACCCCCTGCTCAATGCAGGATCTGCCTAGAGCATCCCTGACAAGTGTTTGTCTGGCCATTGCTTTAAAGACTGCCAGTGAGGGGGAGCTCATCACCTCCCTAGGCAGCTGATTCCACTGTTGAACAACTCTTACTGTAAAAAAGTTCTTCCTAATATCCAGCTGGAACCTTCCTGCCCTTAATTTAAACCCATTATTGTGAGTCCTATCCTCTACTGCCAACAGAAACAGCTTAGGGCCTCCTCTAAGGCCCAATCTGCATTTAGCATTAGCTCAGTTGTTTTACCAAATCCACACTGGAACGGAAAAAGATGCAGTTCAAAACTACATTCAACTACCCCGGGCCAACACCTTACTGACTGCAAAGTCACCCCCGAATGGCCATAAAACAGCCATAAATCTTTGCAGACAGCCACAGTAAAACCAGAGATCAAACAAAGTGAAAGCAGCATGCAGCCTGGACACTGCCATAAAATGCTACACTCAATCAAAGTGAAAGTGGCATGCAATGTAGACAGGAATTTCTGTTCCGGTGTGGGTTTGGTATAACAGCAGAGCAAATGCTAGATGCAGACTGGGCCTAAGTGACAGCCCTTCAAATACTTAAAGAGAGCAATCATGTCTTCCTTCAACCTCCTCTTCTCCAGACTGAACATTCCCAAGTCCCTCAGCCTTTCCTCATAAGGCTTGGTCTTCAACTGATGGCTTGATTGGTCTCTAACTGATGACCAAGTCTTACTGCATCAATAGCTCACTTCATATCACTATCTGGTCACCTGAGAGTGAGAAAAACTGAGGAAAACAACCTTCTTCTGTCAATTTCAGTGCAACACCCATACTCAAGGGCAACCAAGTACATCCACTCAGGTGTCTCTGCTTGCAGCAGATATTATATCCCCCCCAGCAAGTTTTTGACTCAATGCAAACACTGCCTGTCAACCATGTACAGAGTGTGCAAACATGAGATCCAAAATTCAGATCTGATATTTTAGATATAAAAGCAAGGAGGGATAGGTTTTCTTGCAGGAAACACTGGAGTTTGCTTTTCCTCCACTTTGTGGATGGAGCAAAGGCAATGAAAGCAGCCATAGCTCCACTGGCACTGTTTTTGTTTTTTTTTTCTTTTAAAAACCTTTGGAATGCTTGGAGGGAGCAAGGCCCTCTACCATGATGACAGCATTCACTTGTCTTCCTGGGGGATGGACATCTGGCTGTGTGGGATTAGGTATGGCCTACTGATTTGGCTACAGCTGTAGAAGCATTGATGGGAGCTGGGGGGGGTGAGAAGAACCTGGCTCTTGTGGCAGTATCAGCATGGGGCTGGATCTAATTTGGGGGAATCGACCTGCATGCCATTTCCAGGCATATGGAGATCCCCTTAGGAGACCTTGGGAGAAGGGTACAAGGGACATGCCTAGCTCAGGGGCTGCATATGGGTCACCCTCGCACTCAGGTGGCAGTGGAGACCACTCAGTGGTGATCATCCTTGTGAAATCCCCCAAACCTGCCATTCCATGTTTCTCCTCAGCCCAGCTGGCTGGCTGGGTGAAATAGTGGTGCATTGACTGATAAGAAGGGTCAGTCAATACTAGACCCAATGGGACCTACGCTGTGCCAGTGCTGCTTATAGCTGTACCCAATATAGTTGTGGCCATTTTATTCCACATTTATCCAAAGAACTCTGTGTGTGATTGTGTTTATTCGGGGGTTGGGGGGGGTCCAACCTCTACTATACTCTCTCCTTTCCTATAGGTGCTGGGACCGCAAACACTTTGGAATGCATGGAGGGAGCTTACAACTTTGCTTCATCTGTAAGAGAGTAGAGTTGGGGGTGGAGAGAAGAGTCCATTAGAAGGCAGATTCAGAGCTAAGAACAAGGACAGGCTGGCTGCTAGCATGAGCAAACTAAAGGCAAGGCAGTTCCACTTTTCACCCACTCAGTCCAGGTGACTTTGATATGAATTGCCAGCCAAGGGAACTTCTGGGATGGTGCTGCTGTGTGACACTCTGCGATACCTAGACATCACTTATAGTTGCATAACTGGAATCTATGTCACATGTCACCAGGACAATTTTCAATCCCCTCAAACCCCTCAAACCCCATGGCTAGACTACTGCAACGCTCTCTACATGGGGCTGCCTATGTCACAAATCTGGAAGCTACAGCTGGTGCAGAATGCTGCGGCCAAATTGTTGGTGGGCGTCTCGGGCTGGGAGCACACCTGGCCTGTGCTGAAAGCGCTGCACTGGCTGCCTATAGCATACTGGATTCACTTCAAAGTGCTGGTGCTTACCTTTAAAGCCCTACATGGCCAGGGTCCAACCTACCTGAGGGACCGCATTTTCCCATATATTCCCCAAAGAGCACTTCGGTCGGGGTCACAACACTGGCTGGTGACCCCGGACTCTAAGGAGGCCAAGCTTGTGGCAACAAGGGCCAGGTCTTTCTCAGTGGAGGCTCCTACCTGGTGGAATGAGCTACCGGAAGAGATCAGGGCCCTGGGGACCTTGTGCAGTTCTGCAGGGCCTGCAAGACAGAGCTCTTCCACCAGGCTTATTAGGAGCCGCCACGGCCACTTACACCACCGCTCCTTTATAGAGAGAGACCGCTGGGGGGCTGGGTAACATCTTTCTATTACCCCAGCCTTCCCCCTGCTACGCAAGATGTTAGGAGTTTATGTGCATCCATTGAATTGATTTTAATCTGTTTTAAAATCTGCATTTTTGTATTATGTAATTTTGTATATCGTATGCACTTAGTGCCCTATGTGAGCCGCCCTGAGCCCGTTCGCAGGGAGGGCGGGGTATAAATACAATAAATAAATAAATAAATAAATAAAATCTTCTCAGTGAGTGATGCATGACACTACTTCTGGTTATGTGACCAGAATGCAGTGAAGTCATTTTATTGCCCAGATTTCTCCCATTGCTGTTCCTGGCAGCTGCAGGGGACTGGAAACAGAGGCAGAAGGTCTCCCACTGTAACAGGAGACCCTCTCATCCTAAACTCTCTAGATAAGAATGGGTATGGAGTATTAGTGGGAGAAAAAATCAAGATTAAGCCAGGATAGTCTATTTATACATAACACAAATCAGGATTAAGCCAGGATCGAAGTTCCTAAAATATATAGAGTGGTGGTGCACATTCAGATGATCAGCTATAGTTAACTAAACCATGTTTTCAGGGAATGGGGGGGAAATGGACAATCCTCTCGTTGGTGTGAAGTATTGTTATTTATTATTATTTATTTAATTTATACCCCACTCTATCCCACGAGTGGACTCAGGGCGGCTTACAACAAAAGATTCCAAAAACAATGAAAGTGATAAAACCAATTGCCCCCCAAGCCGGAATAACGAGGCAAACACAAAGGTTGGGTTTTTACTATTGGGCCACTTTATTAAATAACAACTTATACCCCACTCTATCCCACGAGTGGACTCAGGGCGGCTTACAACAAAAGATTCCAAAAACAATGAAAGTGATAAAACCAATTGCCCCCCAAGCCGGAATAACGAGGCAAACACAAAGGTTGGGTTTTTACTATTGGGCCACTTTATTAAATAACAACTTTTAACTGCAAACCAACGGCAAGGGCAACACAGTTTTTGCGGTATGGACAAGGCCAGAGGTCCGGGACCCCTCCCTTATCTCATGAAATAGGGCGAGCCACCCTGCCCCAAGCGGGAGCCATCACCAGTGGCTCCCGCCCGGCCAGCTAGCCATTACAGGACAACCCCGCAGACTCAACCCCCGAGCCGCTAGACTCAAAGAGATGACTCAACTGGGGCGGTCCCGAAGGCAGTCTGTTTTCCCCGCCCCGTGCTGCATGGCACAAAGACTGTACTCACAGACTCCTTCATCCCCAAATAATGGGTATCAGCTAGTGCTCACCGTACCACAAACTGAATTCCACCTAGAACCCTGCCTAACAAAGTGACCGACCTAACCAACACAGCCCACCCATAAACACCTGCACCACCGCTGCAGTACAAGGTAGGCGAAAAACACCCCATCCACAGGCCAATCAGGAAGAGTTGAAAAAATTCCTTTGTTGTTGTTCAGTCGCACAGTCGAGTCTGACTCTTTGCGACCCCATGGACCAGCTCCCTCCAGGCCTTCCGGTCTTCCGCCATCCTCTGAAGTTTGCTCAACTTCATGTTCGTTGCATCGATGACACTGTCTAACCATCTTATCCTTTGCTGTCCCCGTCTTCTTTGACCTTCAATCTTTCCCAGCATCAGGGTCTTCTCCAGTGAGTGCTCCCTTCTCATTTGGTGGCCAAAGTATTTGAGCTTCAGTTTCATTATCTGGCCTTCCAGGGAACAGTCAGGGTTGATTTCTTTGAGGATTGACTGATTTGTTCTTCTTGCAGTCCAAGGGACTCTCAAGAGTCTTCTCCAGCACCATAGTTCAAAAGAATCTATTCTTCTGCGCTCGGCCTTCCTTATAGTCCAACTCTCGCAGCCATACATGACTACTGGGAATACCATTGCTTTGACCATGCGGACTTTTGTTGGCAGGGTGATGTCTCTACTTTTTATCATGCTGTTTAGGTTCGCCATCACTTTCCTCCCAAGGAGCAGGCGTCTTTTAATTTCATGGCTGCAGTCACAGTCTGTGGTGATCTGGGATCCCAGGAACGTGAAGTCTGTCACTACTTCCACGACTTCCCCTTCTATTTGCCAAGGAGTGATGGGGCCGGATGCCATGATCTTAGTTTTTTTGATGTTGAGCTTCAAGCCCACTTTTGCGCTCTCCTCTTTTACCCTGAGCAAGAGGCTCTTGAGGTCCTCTTCACTTTCTGCCATCAGAGTGGTATCGTCTGCATATCTGAGGTTGTTGATCTTTTCCCCAGCAATCTTAATTCCCGCTTGTGATTCATCCAGGCCAGCATTTCGCATGATGTACTCTGCATATATATTAAATAAGCAAGGCGACAATATACATCCTTGTCGTACTCCTTTTCCTATGCTGAACCAATCAGTTGTTCCATATCCGGTTCTAACTGTCGCTTCTTGGCCCTTATACAGGTTTCTCAAGAGACATGTGAGGTGGTCTGGTACTCCCATCTCTTTAAGGACCTGCCATAGTTTGTTGTGATCCACACAGTCAAAAGCTTTAGCATAGTCAATGAAGCAGAAGTAGATATTTTTCTGGTACTCTCTTGCTTTCTCCATAATCCAGCGAATGTTGGAAATTTGATCTCTAGTTCCTCTACCTCTTCGAAACCCAGCTTGTACTTCTGGTAGTTCTCTATCCACGTACTGTTGAAGCCTAGCTTGTAGGATCTTGAGCATGACCTTGCTAGCGTGTGATATGAGTGCAATTGTGCGATAGTTTGAACATTCCTTGGCATTGCCCTTCTTTGGGATTGGAATGTATACTGACCTTTTCCAATCCTGTGGCCACTGTTGCGTTTTCCAAATTTGCTGGCAAATGGAGTGCAGAACTTTAACAGCATCATCTTCTAAGACTTTGAATAGCTCAGCTGGAATACCATCACCTCCACTAGCTTTGTTGTTAGTAATGCTTTCTAAGGCCCATTTAACTTCACATTCCAGGATGTCTGGCTCAAGGTCAGTGATTATACCGTCGTGTTTGTCAAGGACATTGAGGTCTTTCTTGTATAGTTCTTCTGTGTATTCTTGCCATCTTTTCCTAATCTCTTCTGCTTCTGTTAGGTCCCTACCGTTTTTGTCCTTTATCATGGCCAGCTTTGCATGGAACGCTCCCTTGATTTCTCCAATTTTCTTGAAGAGATCTCTAGTCCTTCCCATTCTATTGTTTTCTTCTATTACTTTGCACTGTTCATTCAGGAAGGCCTCCTTATCTCTCCTTGCTGTTCTCTGGAAATCTGCGTTCAGTTGGGTAAATCTTTCCTTTTCGCCTTTGCCTTTCGCTTTCCTTCTTTCCTCTGCTATTTGTAAAGCCTCATCAGAAAGCCACTTTGCTTTCTTACATTTCTTTTTCTTTGGGATGGTGGTGATTGCTGCCTCCTGTACGATGTCACGAACCTCTGTCCATAGTTCTTCAGGCACTCTATCTATCAAATCCAGACCCTTGAATCTATTCTTCACCTCTACTGTATATTCATCAGGGATGCGATCTAGGTCAAACCTGAATGGCCTCGTGGTTTTCCCAATTTTCTTCAGTTTAAGTCTGAATTTTGCAATGAGTAGCTCATGATCTGAACCACAGTCAGCTCCAGGTCTTGTTTTTACTGACTGGATAGAGCTTCTCCATCTTTGACTGCAAATTATATAGTCAATCTGATTTCGGTGTTGCCCATCTGGTGATGTCCATGTGTAGAGTCGCCTCTTAGGTTGTTGGAAAAGGGTGTTCGCTATGACCAGTGTGTTCTCTTGACAAAACTCTGTTAACCTTTGCCCTGCTTCATTTTGCTTTCCAAGGCCAAACTTGTCTGTTATTCCAGTTACCTTTTGACTTCCTACTTTAGCATTCCAGTCCCCTATGATGATGAGGACATCATTTTTTGGTGTTAGTTCTAGGAGGTGTTGTAGGTCTTCATAGAACCGGTCCACTTCAGCCTCTTCTGCATCAGTGGTTGGGGCATACACTTGAATTACTGTGATGTTGAATGGTTTGCCTTGGAATCGGACAGAAATCATTCTGTCATTTTTGAGATTGTATCCCAGTACTGCCTTTTGCACTCTCTTGTTGACTATAAAGGCCACACCATTTTTTCTACGAGATTCCTGGCCACAGTAGTAGATATAATGGTCTTCTGAGTTAAATTCGCCCATTCCTGTCCACTTTAGTTCACTGATTCCTAAGATATCGATGTTCAGTCTTGCCATTTCATTTTTGACCACGTCAAGCTTGCCTTGATTCATAGATCTTACATTCCAGGTTCCTATGCAGTATTGTTCTTTGCAGCATCGGACTTTCCTTTCACCATCAGACACCTCCACAACTGAGCGTCCTTTCGGCTTTGGCCCAGCCGCTTCACTCTTTCTGGGGTTACTTGTACTTGCCCTCTGCTCTTCCTCAGTAGCATATTGGACACCTTCCGACCTGAGGGGCTCATCTTCCGGCGTCATATCTTTTAGCCTTTTGATACCGTCCATGGGGTTTTCTTGGCAAACATACTGGAGTGGGTTGCCATTTCCTTCTCCAGGTGGATCACGCTTGGTCTGAGTTCTCTGCTGTGGCCTGTCCGTCTTGGGTGGCCCTTCACGCCATAGCCCACAGCTTCACTGAACTACACAAGCCCCCTCGCCACGACAAGGCAGTGATCCATGAGGGGGAAATTCCTACATGGCCCCTAAAACGGGCAACCAGCAACAGCCTGCACTATCAACAGGGTGGGAGGGTGGGCTGCGAACCAGCCGGGACTGCGAGCAAGGGGCGGCAGGGCCGATACTTATCTGCTCGGCCCCGCCCCCCTCCAGAGACCCGGATTAGGCGCTTTGGCACCTAAATCGTCGGCCTCATCTGGCAGGGCGGCAAAGGTGCCTCCCACAGCCCAACGGCCGCAAGGGCCGCGGGCTGCAGGACTCGTATAAGCAATAGATGGCAGAATAAACAATAACAGTAGCAAAGAAACCAGTAGGGATCATTACTGGGGCCTTTGCTTTGTTCATGAATTGTCTTGGATTGAGGGTGAGCACTGTAGTGGCCAAGTTGAAATGATGCAAAATTATTCAGGAACATGAAAACCACGGATGACTGTGCAGAGCTCCAGGTGGCTCTCCATAAATTGGGTGAGTGAGCAACAATGTGTCAAATTAAGTTAAATGTTGGTAAGTGTAAGGTGATGCACAACTGAACAGAGAATCCTAATTTTAAGTACACTGACTTTGCTGAGTCTGAAAGGGAAAGAGACCTTGAAGTCACTGTGGATAGCTCAATGAAAATATCGACCCAGAGTGCCACAGCAGTGATAAAGGCAAACTCTATGCTGGGGATTATTAGGAAAGGGATTATAAATAAAACAACTCCTATATAGAACTGTGGTGTGGCCTTAATTGGGATAGTGTGTGCATTTCTGGTCACTATATCTCAAAGCTAAGCTGGAAAAAGTAGGAAAAGGCAGCAAAGATGATCAAGGCATTTGAGACTTCTCTGTTTAGAAACAAGATAGATAGTGGGGAAAACTATCGAAGTTTATAAAATTATGCACAGTGTAAACAGAGTGGATAGAGAGAACTTTTTCTCCCTCTCCCAAAATAACTCAGGAATGCCCAATGAAGTTGGATGGGCAATAAATTCAATACACACATGCACAAATACACTTCTTTACTCAATGAGTTATTAAAATGTGGAATTCACTGCCAGAGGATGTAATGATAGCTACAGAGATAGTTTTCAAAGAGTTATAGAAAAATTCATGGAGGACATGGTCTATCAGTGGCTAATCATAGTGGCTAAAGAGAAGATCCACATTCAGAGGCAATATACCTCTGAATACCAGTGCCAGGAGAAACATCAATGAAAGGCCTCGGCTTGAGTGGTTGGCCCTCCAGAGTAACCAGTTGGCCACTGTATGAGACAAGATACTGGAACAGATGAACCACTGGTAGGATCCATTAGGGCTCTTCTTATATTCTGATGTTGGCCACATTGCTAGGTGCATGGTTCGGCAGACTGATGGAGCTGTATATCCAGGGCAGGCTTGGTGACTGAATAAAGATTCTATCACCATGGCCACCTGGCTTTTCAGTGGGGCTGGACCTCCGCAGGGCTGGCGGGAGCTGTGTGTGCAACAGCTCTGCCTCAATGAGGATGGCCACCAGGGCTAGGTCCACAGGAACAGGTGATGATTCAAAGAGTTTGGTCAGGGAGTATGTGAGGCCCCTGGTCTGGACAGAAGGGGAAGAAAGAAACCTCATAGAAAGGGTGTCAGCTATGCTGCCATGAAGGTTGGGGAGGTTGGTCTGTGTCTGGTTAATTTCCTTTCAGGTTAATTGCTACTGCATTCCTTTCTGTGCTGTCTCTTCTGTGCGCCAAAACGCTTATCTATACAGATGTGCAGGAGGGTGTTGTGGTGTCTGGGATTGCCCTAGGTGCCATGGCAGAGTGTTCGTTCTCAGCTTCAGCTACCTAACGGTCTCTAAGCCTTAACCCACGCGCGGGAGGGTGCCTAATTGGCCAGTGCTATGCCCCCATGCATACGAATACCCTATATCCTATTATGCCCATGGGGCCGCTGCCATTCTTAACAGTGCCTATGTTACTGCATCTATAGCTCTGCAATAAAAGTATAACCATTCCTGAATGCGTGTACCTCGTTGTTGGCTGTGAGTTCTGACAAAGGGTTGCCGGATGGTTAAAAAAATGCTTAATAAACATGGAGGACACAGATTAGTTAATTCTTCTATCCAGGTTGGTAATTCAGAGAGAAGGAAGAGTTGAGGGAGGGATGTGCCAAAAGGAGGAGAATCATAGGTAGAGTAACCTCTTCCTTTTAAAACTGAGGCCTCTGCAAGCTGGAGAAAGAGGAAGGAAGAAGTGGGGAGGGAGAAAAAGGAATGGAGTGGCCAACCTCTTTCCATCTGTGCCTTGGTTGCAGATCTTCAGGCAGCCTTCACTCCATGCTACTAGCGCCTGACCACCCCCTATGTTGAACCAATCCAATATGTTTAATGCAGTGATGTAATCGTGACCTTCAATGCAGTGCTTCAAAGGGAGCACAGAAAAAAAGTTCACAGCTCTAATAGTTAACAAACTTTCTGCTCATTTCTATTTCGAAGATATGGATGTCAATTCCTTGTCACAAATTTATACTAAAAGATTCTTTAATTGATCTCTTCCTCATACTCCAACCGTGGTGTAGCCTTTCTTCTCAGCCTCTTGGGTGGTAATGGCCTGGTTGTAGCTCATGGCCACGGCCAAATGAAGCAAGAATGGGTGACCCAATTGATCTCTTCCCTGTGCTCTGTTACTTATGTCAACAGATAACATATCCTTTCCTAGAATCTATTTCTTCTCAGTTTAGGAAGGTAAGGGAGGAGATGAAGTTCAGTGGCAGAGTATATGGCAGAATGTCCTAAGTGCAGATATCCAGCATCTTCAATTAAGGAACTCCATTTAGCAAAAAGTAAGAAGGATTTGTCCCAGACACCTTGGCGAATTATGCCTGTAAGAGTGGGTGTGATAGACAGACAAATGTTGTGATCAGTGTGAATTATTTTACACTTTTTTCCTGATTCTCTGCTACTGTAATCATTGTGATCATCTGCTTTATACCTGTTCAAACGGGTATTTTTTAAAAAGTGGATGCTTATCACAGTATGCTTTATGTAGCCTCATCACCATCTTATGCATCATTCTTCAGTCATTCCTATAGAGCGCTACATGTAACACTAACTTTATCAGGGTGGGCAGAATTGTGTGTCAGGGTTAGTTATAAATAATGAGCAGAGGTACAAAGTAGCAGGCAAAGGGGATGAAAATCTGAACCCTAGGAAAATGCAGCAAAGAATGTACTGTTTGCCACTTGACCTAATCACCACTACAAGGGCAATAGATCCAGTTCTTCCTGTCTGTACCCAAAAAAGATTGATAGTACAATTATTCAGTTACCAAGTTTTAGCAGTGGGTGTGAGAGAGGTTAGGACAAGTCTAAGAAAGTTTAAGAAGAGGAAAATGTGATGAATTGAAAAGGAGGAGATTGTATAGAAAGAAGCATAATCCTCAAACTTGACTGATTGAGAGAGGAGAGGGCCAGGACAGATGGTAGAATTCATTGAACAAATGAGTGCTCTTTAGAAACTTACAAGAGGTAGAAGGTTTAAATGGGAAAGTTCATCTAACAATTCTATGATTTAAAATTAATGAAGAGCTCAAGCGACAGAGGAATTATTCTTAAAACTGGAATTGAACAATCAACAGCTGTCTGATTTCCATATTCTCATTTAATGATCATGGTGTGGGGAGGAAAGTATTTTCCTGTTCAAGGATGACCTTGAAGATTATTCACCCTGACCACTGTTCTGACTTGGTCAGGGATTCCTAAAAGTTTGGTAATGGCCTGAGGAAGGGGAAAATGTAACAATGCAACTGATTCTGGGTATCTCAAATATGCCATCATGGGATGCATGAAGCATTGCTATTGCAGGTCTGTGCTGCAGTCTCATCTTCCATTTAGCACATATGATCACTGGACTCTTGCCCAGAGATATCACCTACCCATTTAAAATTTCTCATGCACTGAATGATGCTGCAGCCACTTCACCCATCTCATTTGTGCCTTTCTCTGGGCAAAATATATACACTACTGGGGTAATAATGGGAAAATGGTACATTTATTATTATTAAATTTATTTATTATTTATAATGCACCATGTTTGAGTCAGGACCCAACACTAGATCCTCACCATCAATTTCTCTACTAGGAATGGATTCAAAGGGTATGTGTGAATATTAATTAATTGATTATTTATTTTATTTAATTAAAACATTTATTAGCTGTCTTTCTACCTCATGGAATTCAGGGCAGCTTACAATGTAATCAAGGCATTAACCATAGAAATACATAAAACTCATAATTTATTATCACAGTTTAAGACAACCAATAAATAGAAAAAAACATATTAACTAAATACTGTCCCAAATAAAACAATTTCTAACTATCTCCTAATGATAGAAAGTGAAGGGGGCAGGTGCACCTCCATGGGGGAAGGTATTCCATAATTGTGGTGCTGCCACCAAAAAGACCCTCTTCTTGGGGGCTTCCGGTGGCAAGGATCCAACATGGTTGCCTAATACCGCAGCTCCGACGAACCTGAAAATCTGAAAATTACCAGTGTAGTGTGCTAAGTATCTGACTTAGTTATATGTAGGCTCCACCATTTTGTAATGCATCGCTATACATGCTTATTGGCGCCATTTCCCTAAAACTAAAATTACTTAACCTTATCACACAGCCGAGTTAAATGCTAATATGTTTAAGCCCTTCGGGCGTATTGTATTTTATAATACAGATCATTTAATACATAAAAGATGTTTAGAAGCCTCAGCCAACAAATAATATAGTTAAATATGCTTATGGAGAAAATCAGAGGGGGGAGGGGGATGGGTTGGAAAACGCGGGATCAGCCAACCCATTCAGTAATTTACGAACTCTCACTCCAAACTGCTGGGGCTCGGTGGCAAGCTAAGAGTCCTAGCCTTCTGCATATTTACTTATAATGTGGTTCAATTGTACGTTTTTTTACATTTCTTTTCTTTTTAAAGTTTTAAAGTCTTAAGGTTTCGAAGTTGATCGTTTTTAGGTTTATAAGCATAATCAATTCTGTCAGTGAGTGTAATCGGTGTTTTAACTATTATTAATTATTTCATCTCATAGAGTAATCAATTTTAAATCAATTATTAATTGCTGATTACAGACAACTTTCAAGAGATTTTTAATTCATCAATTATACAAAAGATGCAATGACTCTTTCCTAAGAGAAAAATCAAAATATATCTCTCGCACTCCTCATCAATAAATTAATTATTATAATTCTTAAATTTATTATCCTTATCTAACAGAACTCTAAAGCTCTATAACCTATTAGAGTAATAATTTAATAGAGGAGTAGCCAGTGCATTTTAGGGCAACCAAACCAGCCTTTCCCTCAATATTTTTGGATCTTCTCACACTTTTATAAAACACAATCTACATTATTGTATTCTGAACTCTATTTACAATTTTACTGTGCCACCTTCTGAGTCTAGAGCCATTGTGTATTAGATAGAATCTAACAACATCTTTTACTGTATTAACAGCCTCCTAGCACCAATCTCAATAATTCTTATCCCAGTGCAGCCGGAAAGGAGCAAGGAACGAACATGCCTTCCACGATCAAAGCACTTTCATACAACGTGCGAATCCCGAGTCAACGTAAGTGAACCCAGAGTCAAATCACTAATCTTAATGAGGACATTTTATTTCTACAGGAGACCCATATCAGAGATGACAAAACAAAAAAATATTAGCATATTTTTGTTCAAAACAAAAAAATATTAGCATCAATTTATGGCAAAAGGATCCTCAAAATCCCGGGGTACGGCCATATTAATAGCCAAAGATGTACACTTCGTGCATCAAGAATCACTAATAGACCCAAATGGGAGATTTATTTTTATACAAGGTAATCTAAATAATGTGCCAGTTATGCTAGCCTTGTTGTATGCCCCAAACACAGAGCAACTAGAGTTCCTAGAGCAAACCTTACAAAAATTAGAAATGTTCAAGGTGGGTGACCTGATCATTGGAGGTGACCTCAATTTCATTATGGATCACTCAAAATATAGATCCTGCTTCCAAGGCAACACAGGTAGAAGGGGACCAACAACCACGAAATTAACGGATATTTTATCCTCACACAACCTAGTAGACATTTGGAAACACCTACACCCCATGGAAAGGGATTATACATTCTACTCTACATGACATGGATCCTACACCCGCATTGACTACATCTTAGTCAACCCATCCCTAGTGAGTCAGACTTATTCAGCTGACATCGGAACACAACTATGGTCAGATCACTGTTTGGGTGAATTGCAATGTGAACATCAACTGTGAACAAAATCCAAAACCAATATGGACATTAAATAGTACTTTATTGCTGAATGAAAGGGTGGTGTCAGAAACTGAACAACACATTAAAAACTTATTCTCAGATAATTCTGTAGAAGAGACCCCCCCCCCCCCGAATATAATCTGGGATGCAATGAAACCAGTCATCCGGGGACACCTAATTTCCACGTCCTCGTATCTAAAAAAAACAAAAACAGAAAGCCAGTTTAGAACTTCAAAACAACATTAAGCAATTAGAAAGTAAACATAAACAGACAGGGAATCCAAATATTTATGCACAACTCTTAAAGGGGCGTAAAAAATTTGAAATTTTGGAGATGAACCAAAAAAAAAACCATTCTATATAAGCAAAGAGGATGGGCTTTTACTCCAAAATTGCTGAAATTTTAAAGTAAATGCCTGAAACAACAACAATCACGTGTAATCACAGTGCTAAAAGATACCCAAGGCAAACTACATCATGATTCGAAAACAATATCCCAGATTTTTTTGAATTTTTACAAAAAATTATACAACTCATCTACTGAAGACTCTACCCTAATTGATAAGTTTTTCCAAGCAAATCCTCTCACTAACACACTGAATGAAACTCACCATGCCTGAATGGAAGCACCCATCACACCTCAGGAAGTGAGGCAAGCCATCAAGGGACTAAAATCTGCCAAAGCTCCAGGACCAGACGGCTATACGCCGGAGTTTTACATACAATTCGCCTCAACTTTGGCCACACCTTTAGCTAATGCATGCAATCATATACTAAACACTGGAATTCCTCCACCTTCATGGAACGAGGCATCTATTATTGTAATTCTCAAACAAGGCAAAGATCCAGCCCAGCCAGCCTCCTAACCACCCTATCTCCCTTTTGAACATAGACTTCAAAATTTTCACTACAATATTAGCTTCCAGACTAAAATCCTTTATAACAAATTATATTGATCAAGATAAAGTTGGTTTCATGCCAAACCGTGACATCACGGAAAATACTCACAAAGCCCTCACAATTCTCAACCATTGCACTTCCAATAAAATTCTAACTGCTTTTCTGTCCCTGGACCTAGAAAAAGGTTTTGATTCATCATCTACTTACAACAAATGCTCCAGAAGATGGGCTTCGGAGACAAATTTCTAAATGCTATCAAGGCTATATATAAGAAACCTACTGCACACTTAAAAATTAACAGGCACAATTCTGACTCTTTTAATTTGAAAAGGGGCACTAGGCAAGGTTGCCCGTAATCTCCCCTTCTCTTTGCTTTGAGTATTGAACCTTTGGCTGTCCTCTTGCGAAATGACACCAATATTTCAGGAATAGTATTAAATAAGAAATAATTTAAGGTCTCGCTCTTTGCGGATGACATGTTGCTCTTTTTAACCAATCCATTAAAATCAATCCAAGCAACTTCAAAAATCTTATTGGATTTTAGCTTACTATCTGGACTGAAACTCAATATTACTAAATCACAAATCCTACCTCTCAATCTAGATCTCTAGCTAATATCTGAAATCAGGGCTTCCCACTCGTTTTCATGGGCTGGGGAAAGCCTACAATACCTAGGTATCAAAATCCCATCTAAATTCTCCAATCTCTTCAAATCAAATCACCACTTAATAGAGAATGCTATACAAAAAGATCTAGAGAATTGGCACAAAATGAATTTGGCGTGGTCAGACAGGCTAAACATAATCAAATCCTTTATATTGCCCAGATTTCTCTTTATTTTTAGAACTGTACCTATTCCAATAACCTCAACTCAGATCCATAAGTGGCAGACGATGCTTTTAAACTTTTTCTGGGCCTACAAACACCACAGGATTAAGGGTAATACTTTATATAGAAAATCAGACAGAGGGGGCATTAACTTCCTGAACTTACAACATTATTACAATGCTATTAATCTGGCTTATATAATTAAATTACTACAGGCTGACCCTAACAGATCCTGCACAGCTAGCTAACTCTTACACGACTCCTTTCAACATACAGGAGTGCATATGGCAGGGAAAATTAGGCAGGCCAAAGATGATTTAAAAAAATATGGTGCTTTCGGCATCATTGGACACCTGGGACCGTCTAAGAGCAAAACTTTTACCAACAAAATCTAGATATCAAACATTTCTAAACCAATTCTGGTTCCTCCCAGGCCTCAGAAACCCAAGCTTCAACAAATGGAAAGAGGCTGGAGTTACTACTTTGCCAGAACATCAACAGCATCCTCGGAATTAAGTGGATAAATGGAATATCATCCACATATTGGATATTAATCTTCACACACATTGGGGAACCTGAATAACCATGTGCCAGCAGAACAGGGGCCATTCAATGTGATCTAGTAACTAAGATAGAATCAAACATATGCTTATTGTGAATAATTGCTAGAGATGGGTGGGATATCTAAGACAATTGCATATAATTATTTTTGGGATTTTGGAGTAGAATCACTATGCACCAGGACATAGAAGTAGATCCTCTGTGGCCAGGCGACACAAGAGTCTGGAGCTGGATTCTCTTTCTTCCCTCCTCAAGATGTAACATATATTCATTTCCCTGGAAACAAATGTCTTGGAATGTCTAGGGAAAGTTGGTTCTTCTAATTACTTCCACTATACTTGCAGTATATGTCTGTCTGCCACTCTTTCTATTTTGAATACCCATAGAGATCAGACATAGAATCATTAATTTCAGAATCAGTACTTCCTTGATAATATATTGTTTCCTGATTGATGGAAAAATGAAGCATGCTGGTAGAGAATATCTATGTATTCTGTCCTACAGTAATTCAAAACTGAAATTCATTTTAATGGATGAGCAAAAATAAATATTTCCTTTGCAGAATATAACTACACCTGTACATTTTCCTTTCATCATTAAAGAAAGCACTTCAGGTCTGATTTGGGGGCTAATTTTGACCCAGTTTTGAGCAATTATATTATTATGTATGCAGGGGGAAATGAGTGGTTTTCTCTTTTTCACAAAGCACCCTTTGTTGAAATTCATGAAAGCCATATTCCATCGGGGCAACATTTTGAAGTCACTGTGGGTGAAACATCAAATTACCAGCAGTTATGCAAATGTTAATTATTTGTCAAAGATAAATAGATAAACTCACAGTGTTAGCGTGATGGTTTCAGAAAGCAAAGAAGAATGACACTGTGAGCATTAGAAAGATATGCAAAAGGAGAAAGAGAGACTGTGCACATTTACACATGAAAGAGGTGGTAAGTATATGTCACAGTTTCCAGTACATTAGAGAGTCTGAATTACAGATGCAGTGTAGTTATTCAGATAAGGATTTGGACTTTGAAGGTGGGTGGCTATTCTTGATGGTTCTCAGGTTGCAAAATTGAAGAATGGGGTGTCAACATAAAACAATGTCTTTCACTGATCCTCAACCTTTATTTCAGCAGAATCAATATGATCTCCAACATTTTGATGTACTATCGAAGATATTGTTTCTGGCTGTCCAAATCAAAATTTTGGAGCAGGGGACTGTACCACTGAAGTTCAGTACAGGCACAAGGAATTGGAGTTTAGCTTGTTGACAAAGTAATCTGCCACCTACTAAATATTAAGAATGAAATAGTAGGCCTGAACTCAATTCATCTATATGCCTAAACTATTTGTCATTTCTTCTACCTTTTCAAAGCTAGCATGCCATATCAAAGAATCAGGCACTAAGCATCACTTCTGTCACCTAACATAAATACCACAACAAGCAAGAGTACTCAGCTTTATCAAAGAGGCAATCTAATGGACAACCATACCTGTCTTTTGGTCCCACACACAAAAAGGAAGACACAGGCATCAAGATGGGATTAAAACTAAAGCTTATTTAAAAGACAGAACTGCAATAGGTCAACTCTTTAGTCCATTAGTGTGGGCAGCCCAAGAGGCTACACAATGGGTTTGCCAGCATTTGGGGAAACTACCCTGATTCCATGCCCAGAGGACAACATCTGCTCTTTGCTTGTCCTTGTCCGATATTCAGAAGGGCGCTGCAGGCAATATACGAGGCTCCACAAGCGATTCTCCAGATCAATGGCACATATACAGCCCCTATTCAACTCCGGAGAGGCACGAGGCAGGGGTGCCCGATGCCACCCCTTCTCTTCGTGATCGCTATGGAGCCACTTGCCTGTCACATGCGCTCCTCACCTGACATCAAAGGTATAACATTGGCAGACAAATCCTATACTCTAAGTCTCTTTGCGGATGATCTGGTAATTTATGTTACTGATCCCAATTCAATTTGCGCTAAATGTCTTTGGTTTAGTTTAGAGTCAGTTTGGTATAGTGGTTAGGTGTGCGGACTCTAATCTGGGAGAACCTGGTTTGATTCCCCACTCCTCCACTTGCACCTGGCTGGATGACCTTGGGCAAGCCATAGTTCTGATAAGAGCTGTTCTTGAAAAAGAGCAGTTTCTGTCATGAGTTCTCTCAGCCCCACCTACCTCACAGGGTGTCTGTTGTGGGGAGGGGAACGGAAAGGAGTTTGTAAGCCACTCTGAGACACCTTTGGGTAGTGAAGGGCAGGGTATAAATCCAATCTCCTCCTCCTCCTCCTCCTCCTCCACCTCCTCTTCTTCTTTCTACTCCTCCTCCTCCTCCTCCTCCTCCTCCTCTTCTTCTTTCTGGCTTAAAGGTGAACCAACAAAAATCTGTACTATATCCCAGATGCCTTTCCAATCATATGACTCATTTCTTAAAGGAAAACTTTGACTTCCATTGGCCCAAAGGTCATTAGCAGTATCTAGGCATAAAGGTTCCATCTGACTTAAACAAACTCTTCAGAGTAAATCATTTAGAGATTTACAACGACATTCAAGCCCTGTTAAAACAATGGGATACTAAAATCCTCTCCTGGTTAGAAAGAATCTCTTTGATCAAAAGCTTTGTTTTTCCAAAGTTTCTTTTTTGCTTTAGATTTATTCCTATCTATGTACCACCAACCGTTTTAAGACGCTGGCAGAGACTATTGGATGCCTTTATCCGGCACTACAAAACCCCACAAATTAGGTCCACAGATATGCGGAAACATCTCAGGGATGGGGGCTTGGTTGTACCGAATCTGCACAGCTACTACAAAGCCTCTATTCTAGTTAACTTGATTAGGCATTATCATTCCTCACCTACAGTAGATTGGATGGAGATAGAAAATAATTACTTGTACCAACAAACATTTCGGGAAGTGCTCTGGGCTCCACATTTTCGAAGTCTTATTTTTAAACAAGATAATCATTTTTTACACAATACTCTTAGAATATGGTACCTATCTAAAACAAATTTAGTACCTTCTCTGTCGACCATGAGCTCCTTTACTGGCCAGTCCTGGTTTCAACCTGCTCGGGAAACTAACTCCTTCCGAGCATGGAGAAAGACAGGAATCACAAGGTTCATCGACATTCTGAACAAAGGTCAAAGGATGACTAAAATTGAGTTGGAAAGAAAATATAAAGAAAAGCTTCAATGGTTTGAGTATCTACAGGTCCATCACATTTTGCAGCTTTTATTCTTAGCACCAGACTCTGTAGGGAGCCCAACGACAATGACAGTTTTTGAAACCCTCTTACATGGTAACAACCTAGTCAAGAAAGGCCTCATTTCCAGGTTATACTGTATACTAATACAATCTACTCAAGAGCAAGTGTCAGGATATCAAAAGGCATGGCAACGAGATCTTAATATAAATGTTGATGAAGCTCAATGGTTAAATATTTGAAAAATGACCAATCACATATCTAACTCACTGCCGATTCAAGCAGCAGCCTCCAAGGTTTTGTTTAGGTGATACCTCACCCCAGCAAGGCTAGCTTACATGGTACAAAACTCATCCCCTCTCTGTTGGAAACAGTGTGGGGAGAAAGGGTCTTTTCTCCATACATGGTGGGAATGTGTGCATATAAATAATTTTTGGGAAAATGTACTAGTGTCCATTCAAGGAATCATTGGTTTCACCCGGCCTCTGGATCCGGTGGTTATATTGCTTAACTCATGGTCAGCGATCTCGGTGCCAAAGGTCCGTAAGGATCTGATTTTAGTTCTTCTCATGGCAGCTAAGGTGGTCATCACTCAAAGATGGAAGGATAGACATCCTCCGATGTTGTCTCATTGGCATGCAAAGGTGTCGGATTTCTTCACCTTAGAAAATTTTTCAGCCTACTCAGATCGCTCTATGCTAGTGCGAGAGGCTCTATACCCCCTAGACAAATGGTTCCCTTTCCTGGAAAAGGTAGATGCAGAACGATTCATTTCTGAAAAGTGGTCTTTGTTTAAAACCAACATGTTCTTATGTTAACTATATTCATATACAAGTTTACTTTCTTCCTCGTCCTCTTGAATTTGTTAGATACCAGTACTGCTTGTCGGCTCTTTGTACATAGGTTATTTGCTCATTGTACCTGCGTAGTCCAAGTGTGGTGTCACTTGTTACCTAGGCAGTTACTATTTTAACTGTACTTCATTTATTGAAAATTCTAATAAAATGTTTTTTTGGGGGGGGAAATCTTGGGTGCCTGCCTCTGTACTTTTTTCAGCTCTGCAATGTCCTTTTTGAGATACAGTGACTAGAACGGTACACAGTATTCCAAATGAGGGTGTACTATAGATCTATAGAGGGGCATTAAAATATTGGCCATTTTATTCTCAGTCCCTTTCCTAATAATCCCTATAATTCGCCACTGCAGCACATTGGGTTGACACTTTGATTGAGCTATCCACTATGACCACAAGATATTTTCCCCTCTCAGTCTCAGCAAGTTCTACTAACCTGTATACGTAACCTATGCACATATGCAACCTATGCAAACCTGTTTTGGGGAACCATGAGAGATTAATGGGTAAAGGGGAAAAGAAAATAACTATTGCAATAACTATGTACAAATGTATGCACAGTGCCTTCTTCCACATCTGCAGAGGGCTATTCTTACAGACAGAGCAGCAACCATCGACCACAGTACACATTCATACAAAACTCAAATAGAAAATATATTTATATCATATTGCCAGGCTTTTATATTATTTTTCTCATCTTTGTTGGGGTTTTTCATTCATTAACTGCTTTTGTTCCTTTTTTGTGATTTGGGCTATTATGGGCATTTGTTGGGCGTGTTCCTTCCGGGACCCAATACCGAGTGAAATACTATGATCTTTAATAATATTGTTGCAAATGTTGGCTGATGGTGCCTTAGTTAGGTTAGCAGCTTAGATTGGTTAGCTGATACATTCTTCATGTGTGCTACTCTTAAGTATCTGTAAAAGACTGGAGAAAGGGATATCTTCCACCTTACGGGAAGGGGAATAAGCATATCTATGTGTGCAAAGAAACAGTAACGTTGAGTAAAATGAAGTTAATCAGGTCACATTGATCAAATTAAAAACTTTGGAGCCTAAAAAGTTATTGGTAAATCCATGTAGCAGATGAAAGAATTAAACTTTTTTTTTCTTCCGGTGCCAATCAGGAGTGTGTGCAGCTATAAATTGACCTTAACACTAGGAAAATACAATCAAGTATCCCCTATGAGCTGATTTGTTTCAAACTCATGTTTCTTAAAATGTTCACTCAAGAAATGATTTGAAGATGCATAACAATTCACAAAAGGGGTAGCCCAGCCCACAATTTTAATAAGCAGATTTTGAGGCGTTTTATGTAGTTTCTTTGATTTAACAGATATGCAATTATGTTGCCTTTCCTGGACTGTTAATATACGCTGTAATTCAGAGCTCGGCTGTTGGAGCTCACTTAAAAGTAAGCACTCGCTTCAAATCCATGCAGAGTTCCTCATTTCACTAAGGGAGATGTGATTCTTACATAGATTAGACCGATCCAGTGTGTATGTGTGTGTAGGTTTGGATCCATCGAAGCATTTCAGTATGCCAAAGCACTCTCTTGCATCCCCCTCCCACTACAGCTCAAAATACCTTTCCCTCAAATGAGTTTGCTCTTCCTAGAGGACAGAGACCCCTCCCACAGGAAAAGCATTTGTGAGGCATTTGGAGTTGCAGCAAGAAAGGGTAGGAAACGAATGTCACACTCAGTTGCATCCCAGCCAAAGTCACTCTTTCACATACTCACCCTTATTAAATAGAAAGTCAGTGTTCATTACATATAGCCATGTTCCTTTAGTCAGATTATTTCCATTACCATCTTCAGAGACTAATTTTCTCCAAATGTATTCATTATTCATTGGTTTTCATTAAATAATTCAGGAAGACAATTTAAATATAATTAATTTAAGCAATGTAAAGTAGGCACTGTTATGAAGCAAGGTCATAATTGATTTATTCCTAAATATAATTTACGATTTATTGACATTATGTGTGAGATTCTGTCTTCCTGAAACAGAGATCTCTCATGTATGAGTCATATATGTATGAGTTTCCTGCAGGGAACTAACACTCAGCAGG
>NW_015164183.1:1582558-1589074 GCF_001447785.1 Gekko japonicus
GGAAGAAAGCTTCACTACTTGTGTTACTTGAATGTTAATTATTTTTAATATCTGAGTGATAGTTGTGTATATCTATTAAAGTAATGCAGTTCTGATAACTGGGAGCAAAAAACCGTTTTAATGATAAATTGTGACTAAATAGTTATAAAAGGCCCAAGACTGCAATCCTATGCCCACTTACATGGAAGTAAATTCCATTGAACACAATGGCACATCTGAGCACACCATTAGTGTACTAATGGTATGCTAATGGTACAATATCTTCCTTAATGTATGAAATAAATCAGAAAAAGAGAATGCAGAGTTATATTTGAAAATGAATGGAATGTATTGGAAAGCACCTGCAAATTACATAACCTAGAAATATCCAGTTCTTCATGATTTGGAGTTGTTGTTTTGAAAAACTAGGGGTACAGCCTAGCCAAACATACGTACTTTTAACAGTGCTACCTGAAGCAAGTCCCTTATGGATATACAGTGGAGGTGAAGAATAGGTTTAAGGGACTAGATTTGATAGACAGAGTGCCTGAAGAACTATGGACAGAGGTTCATGACATTGTACAGGAGGCAACAATCACCACCATCCCAAAGAAAAAGAAATGCAAGAAATCAAAGTGGCTGTCTGATGAGGCTCCACAAATAGCAGAGGAAAGAAGGAAAGTGAAAGGCAAAGGTGATAAGGAAAGATTTACCCAACTGAATGCAGATTTTCAGAGAACAGCAAGGAGAGATAAGGAGGCTTTCCTGAATGAACAATGCAAAGTAATATAGGAAAACAATAGAATGGGAAGAACTAGAGATCTCTTCAAGAAAACTGAAGAAATCAGGGGAACGTTCTGTGCAAAGCTGGCCATGAAAAGGAAAATAATGGTAAGAACCTAACAGAAGCAGAGGGGATTAGGAAGAGGTGGCAAGAATACACAGAAGAACTATACAAGAAGGACCTCAATGTCCTTGACAACCACAACGGTGTGATCACTGACCTTGAGCCACAACGGTGTGATCACTGACCTTGAGCCTGACATCCTGGAGTGCGATATCAAATGCACCTTAGAAAGCATTACTAACAACAAAGCTAGCAGAGGTGATGGTATACCAGCTGAGCTATTCAAAGTCTTAAAAGATTATGCTGTTAAAGTGCTGCACTCAATATGCCAGCAAATTTGGAAAACGCAACAGTGGCCACAGGATTGGAAATGGTCAGTTTACATTCCAATCCCAAAGAAGGGTAATGCCAAGGAACGTTCAAACTATTGTACAATTGCACTCATTTCACACACTAGCAAGGTCGTGTTCAAGATCCTACAAGCTAGACTTCAGCAGTACGTGGATAGAGAACTGCCAGAAGTACAAGCTGGGTTTTGAAGAGGTAAAGGAACTAGAGATCAAATTGCCAACATTTGCTGCATTATGGAGAAAGCAAGGGAGTACCAGAAAAACATCTACTCCTTCTTCATTTATGCTAAAGCCTTTGATTGTGTGGATCACAACAAACTATGTCAAGTCCTTAAAGAGATGGAAGTACCAGACCACCTCCCATGTCTCCTGAGAAACTTGTATAAGGGTCAAGAAGTGACAGTTAGAACTGGATATGGAACAACTGATTAGTTTAGCATAGGAAAAGGTGTACAACAAGGATGTATATTGTCACCCTCCTTATTTCATTTATATGCAGAGTACATCATGCAAAATGCTGGCCTGGATGATTCATAAACCAGAATTAAGATTGCTGGGGAAAACATCAACCTCAGACATGCAGACGATACCACTCTAATGGCAGAAAGTGAAGAGGACCTAAAGAGCCTCTTGCTCAGGTTAAAAGAGGAGAGCGCAAAAGTTTCCTTGAAACTCAACATAAAAAACTAAGATCATGGCATCCAGACCCATCACACCTTAGCAAATAGAAGGGGAAGTCAAGGAAGCAGTGACAGAATTCATGTTCCTAGGATCCAAGATCACTGCAGATGGTGACTGCAGCCATGAAATTAAAAGACGCCTGCTCCTTGGGAGGAAAGCTATGGCAAATCTAGATAGCATAATAAAAAGTAGAGACATTACACTACCAACAAAAGTCTGTATGGTCAAAGCAATGGTATTCCCAGTAGTAATGTATAGCTGTGAGAGTTGGACCATAAGGAAGGCTGAACACCAAAGAATAGATGATTTCAAATTATGGTGCTGGAGAAGACTCTTGAGAGTCTGTTGGACTGCAAGGAGATCAAATCAGTCAATCCTAAAAGAAATCAAATCTGACTGTTTCCTGGAAGGCCAGATACTGAAGCTGAAGCTCAAATACTTTAACCACCAAATGAGAAGGGAGCACTCACTGGAGAAGATCCCGAAGCTGGGAAAGATTGAAGGTAAAAGAAGAAGGGGACAGCAAAGCATAAGATGGTTAGACAGTGTTATCAATGCAATAAACATGAAATTATGCAAATTCTGGAGGACGACAGAAGACAGGAGGGCCTGGCATGATGTGGTTCATGGGGTTGCAAAGAGTCAGACTCAACTGTGTGACTGAACAACAACAACAACCTGAAGCAGGATTACACCTGTCTACGTCCACTGACTTCAATTACAGTGCTGTCCTAAACAAGTCTACTTCGACTCAAACTGAGGTTTGCTTCTGCTTACTCCCAGAAAAGTGTTCTTAGGATAGCACTGTATGTCTCACCAGTTTCTACATTTACTTGTATATAGAACCAAGTGGAAATGTGTGCACACGAAAGCTAATACCTTGAATAAAACTTTGTTGTCTTAAAAGCATCACTGGCTCAAACTTTGTTCTACATTATCTTGTGTTTACATCTCTCCCATTGAAATCAATGGTATTTAAAAGTACATTAATTTAGTGAGACTGTGCCTTGATATCCAGTTTTAGTTTAATTTCAAGTGATATTTCTTTCCTATATATACATAAAACCATATAAATCAGAGGATAATTATCTTTTTTTTTGGCCCCCCAAAGGGGATTTTTAAATTGCATTTTATATATGACTACAAACTACAAAGAAATATAGGGAAGGATACTACATTTAGGGAGAAAGTAAAGATAACCACTACTTACTAAAAACCCAAGAGAGGAGATCTTCAAATTAGCTTGTACACTATGCCATCTCTCATAACGCTGCATTTTATGAAAGTCAGTTATGCTTTTAACACTTTAAGTCTTAAGTTTAACTGTTAGGAAGGATTCCCTCAGCATCCCCATGTTATGAAAACATATTTATGAAAGGCCCATTCAGAGTCCTTCAACCCTCATTTCTTCTTATCTTGTCTCTTCCACAGTTTATAAGGACTTTTATGAGCTGCTGCTCCCTTCTCAGACAGAGAGTCCTCTCCAGAAGACCCCGAGTCCAGCTCACCACTGGACTTACTATCCTTTTCCTCTTCATCCGCCCCTCTGGCTCACCCCGCTGGACTCTCAAAAAGTCCTGTGCTTTAGAAACAGATCAATCTTTTCTTTCTTTTCCTGAAGCTTGAATGTTATGCCCTCTGGATACAACCACCTGTAACTGATTGCATTTGTTTGAAGAAAAAGGATTAAATCTTTGTATTTCTTTCTCCGTTGTCTTATTATGGAATATCTTTCAAAATCCGAATGGTACTGTCCCCAATTTTCAGAGGTATCCCCACCGTCGCTCTTAGAATGCAATCCCTCACATGTCTCTTCGAGAATCTCATTACAATTTCCCAAGGCAGATTGTTCTTTTTTATATATATGTAGGCTCTATAAACCACATCCATGTCGCTCATAAGATAGTCAGCCTTCAAATCTGTCACTGGGGCCAATGCTTCACTCATCATATGCTTCAGATTCTCTCCTTTGCTCTCTGAGACACCCTGGAAGCAAAGAACCAGGTTTGCTTTTTCCATTTGTAATCGTAAAAGCTGTTCTTCTGTTGAGCTTTGCTTTTTTCCCAGTTTATGCATCTTTTTCTTCATCTTTTGAGTAGTGGCGTCAACCTCCTTCACTTTCTCTGCAGAGTCTCATTGCGTTGTGTCTGCTGGGTGGAAATATACTGATTCATTTTTTACAGCTGCTCCTGGAGATTAGTGATCTGCTCCAGCAGGGAGCACAGGGACTCAGCCATCATTTTAGCCTACTCGGTGGTTCCTTCCGGTCGTGGACTCTCAGTTAGCTTCGTTTTTTCAAGTTTCTCCTTCTCCGTCCTCTTCCCCACCTTTTTGCCGATTGCTTATCTTTGCCAAACCTTTTAAAGTCTCTGGATTTGCACTCATGCACTCATACACTCCTTGGTAAGTCTTCCCCAACAGTTTTGCTGCTTTTTCTTCCGCTCCCCCCCGGTCTCGCTTAGAAATTTCTGCGTATGGGAGGGCCCCCTCCCCCGGTCGCTTCAGTCTCTAGCCCTTGGGGTTCTGGGGAGCTTTCCTTTTTAACTTAGCAAACCACTCTGATCCGACTCACGTTCATTGTCGGACATCCGACCTCGCTTTACTTTCTTTTTCAGTCGCTCGATCTCCTGCGCTTGTCCCAGTTAGTGTCACTAGCTCCATACAGACACTCGACAGAGGGACCACGGAGACAGAGAGGTGCCTCGATTCTCCAGCATCATGCTGGCGAACAGGCAACCTCTCAGAAGTCCCTTGGCCAGGGGTCTTTCACCAGGCTCCTGGGGGTGTGTGATGCATTGGCCCCCCTCCCTTCTGCCTGTGCATAGCTTTACCCTCGGGAGGTCCAGGAGGTGTGACTGCTCAGTGCACCGCCATCGACCGGAAGTCCATCAGAGGATAATTATCTAATATTTCCTCCCCTGATTCTAACTTCCTACTTTTATTCTCTGCAGGCTATTCTGCTAAGCTAAACTTGAACTATACTCCAAGTAAAAATGCATCTTTTCAGCTGTAACTCCCATAGATTAGGGTTGCTGGGTTCAGTCTTCTCCCCAGTGGGGGGATTAGGGGATGTTCCAGGAGGGGGTGTGGCCACCCCCAGCACAATGACATCACTTTGCATGATGTGATCACGCCCACACTGATTTCGGTTTTCTATCATAATTCTCACAATGAACAGCTATGTATGCACATAGATGTTAATTGCAAGCCTGGAAAGTCTGGATAAAATAGAACTCTAATAAATCATGGGGAATATTTTCAAATAAAAAAAGTTTAAGACCTTGATCATACCTTTAGAGTTCGTAATTTCATATCCTCCCACCAGTCAACTACTAGGCTATGACTTATTTTTTTTAAAAAAAGCTATTTTTGCAATGGTGATTGCAGAAGATCAGAAATTCAGTTGGCCTTTATAGAAAGCCCCTAAGCAATACCAACACAGCAACAGCTGTTTGGGCATAACTCTAGAAATTAAATTCATTATCATTGTGCAGTATGCATATTATAACTTGATCAGAATGTATTTCTTATGAAACTTTTCAATAGGAGCTAATTTAAAAATATATTCTAAAAGAACAACTGCAGAGACAGCAAAAGACAAAAGGAAAATAAGCAGTCAAATTCATCATGTTTATAGTTTATTGCCTCATTAATTAAGTTGCAGACAATACACATGAGAAAAATGCAAAGCATAAAAGTTCTTCAATAACGTATTTATTACTCAAATAGCCCACTGCTGATTCACTATTAAAATCCTTGTATAAAATAAAATGCTAAAGTAACAGGATGACTGCTGATCCACCATTAAAATTATAGCATAAAATAAAAATTTAATGCATCTGGATGGCAATCCTAGGACAGTATCTGCTAATAACTGTTCCATTTAAAAGCAATCTTTCTGTTTTAAACAATTTTTTTAAAAAAATCATTGCTGGTATTTGAGATAAAGAATTCTGGTTTTCCTTGGAAATATTTATGTTTTTCCCTTTAAAAAAAAGTTTGTTTCACAGCACAGAGCAATGTAAAGTTACTCTAGTCCAAGCCCATATCAGAATAACTCTGCATAAGATTACACTGGGTCTCACACAGAAAATGAAGCCCCTTTTTAAAGATTACATTTTAACTTTGACATTTAAGTGTTAAGCAGTTAAAGTTCACTCAGTTCCCCATTGTACATTCCATTAAATTAACCTTGCAGCCATAGTGTAATTCAGCTCCAAATGTCTTGACTTTCTTCCAAGGTCTGGCACAAATCTTCCTTGAAGATCACTGCTCTGATATAGCAATTCACATCAGATAAACACATGAACATCCCTTATGCCAAGTCAGAGCATTGGTCCATCTAGCTCAGTGTTGTCTACTTGACTGTCAGTAGCACTTCATGGCATCAGCAGAATATCGTTCCCAACACCTGCTAATTGAAACTCTTTAAATGAAGCTTCCAAAGACTATGGAAACTTTGTAAGCAAAACGTGTACTTTACCACAGGAACATGATTCCTTCTTCTAAGGCATTCCAGCCTGCTTTAGTTATCCCAGTGCAGATGCCATTCTCACAAACTGGACAGCAGCAAGTTCCATAGATGTCGAACTCATAGAACTCATGCAGACCTCTTGATTGTGGATCATATCGAACAGGGATGCCACAGACTTCCTGATG
>NW_015164183.1:1589114-1608747 GCF_001447785.1 Gekko japonicus
CACTCATATTTTATTGCTTCACTGCCACCAGGATCAAACAAGCTGCTGAACAGCTTTGTGAGTACACAGTAGTGGAGGTGCTGGTGGAATTTCATTCCTTTCTGCGTTGTAAGCTATTTTTTAATCTGTGCAATAGGTGAATCATTTTCTCCCATTGCCATGTAATTGAATGTTTGGAGGATACTATAAATCCTATAAGGCTATGTGAAAACATGCAAGTGAGATATAACCTTGATGATAATATGGACTTCAACAAAACCAAACAGTAAGAGTATAAGAGTGAATAGTGAGCAACAGCTATGTAGTTAACAACAGGCCATTGGCTGCATGGTCCATGAGTGAGGGAAGCCTGGAAGCCGAGTTGCATGATTAGTGGAAGGACTAGGTGCCCAATCTGTGGAAGAAGAATGCTCTCCATGGGCCAAAGCAAAGCTGCATGAATACGGTGGTGGAGCTAGCTGTCAGCAGGCCCCAATGGAGGATTGTCTGTACCCCCAAAGTGCAAATGCTAATCCCTGTGGCCATCCGGGACAGCATCCCCAGAGCTGCAGGTCGAATGGAGAGGTATGAATGCGGCTACAGTGGCTTCTTACTTACCAGTGCGGCTGTCTCTGAACTGAATGGGTTTTGTTTGACTGCAGCAGATGAGGTTGTTCTGCTATGCTGAAGCCACAATTGGAGTGATTCCACCTCCCCCCTCCCCCGAGCAGCCTCCTGCTCCCTCCCTTGTACCAGTTGCTCATGGGCCACATAAGAGCCCTGGACAGGTTGGTTCCAGCCCCTGGGCATTATGTTTGACACCCCTGTGCCTAGAAGTTCTATGGCACACTATAACACACTGGTGTTTCATCGTTTCCATAGACATGATAGGACAAAATATCTGAACTCCTGGTGTTCAAACAATTGGCATCCTTGTATTAGTGCTGGGTTTTGGCCCTGCTCCAATGAAACAGTAGTCCTGTGTTAGTCAAATTGCCTTAATTTATTAATGTGGTAAATATGACTATTCAATGGCAATAGACATTAAATATAGGATCACACCTGTGTATACTGGAGTCCCACTTATCCAAATCCCAGAAATAGACACTGACACTAGATCTTAAAAATTAGTGATTTCTTTTACTAAAGGACTATCACACATGCATAGAATCAAGCACTCTCACACACAATATGGAACGAAGAATATAGAGTTGAAAGGATAGAGACATTTGCATGAGCAGGATTATTATTGGGTGGGTGATACTTTACCTGTCTGGCAAGGTGCTTGGATCATGCACTGAAAAATAACACAATAAGGGAAAAGAGACCATAAGCTGACCAGCAGCACACATGGACTGATTCCAAACAGGCCTAGATTTGGAACCAACAAGATAGGGTGGCGTTAGGAGAGGCAAGAGGAAGAGAGAGCGAACAATGGCTGATGCTCTTCTTATATACCCTAGAAGTGACTTGGGGTGTGGGCCACCAAGACATGTAGTCCCCAAGACTAGAAGCTGCCAGTTCCTTAACAAGGTCAAAATAATGAAATTAAGTGTTGGGCAATTGATTCAATGTTTACTAACAATGACAAAGGAAAAGAAAAGATAGTCATGCCAGGTGCTTGGCTAGTCAATGATCGGGTGATCTGCATCATCGTTATCTTGATGGGCAGTGGGCGTGTTGGGCTGCTCAGGTAATCCCATCATGACAGGCCCATAGCTACCACGGGGACCACAGGACCCGGCCCCCTAGTGATTTTATGGGCCTCTCTCCCTGAGGGGAGGACAAGAGTGGCACAAGCAGCAGCAGCAGCACAAGAAGACACAGAGGTGGTGACTCTGGGCTGAGAGATGCTTGCCGCCTGGCCTGCCAGCAGCAGGTAAGCCCAGCCAGGCAAGGCAAGGAAGCAAGTGGGCACCTTGTCTGGCCCTGGCCAGGTGCACCCAGTTGTGCTCCTGCACACCAATGTGTCCACACACCGCACCTTAGTGGCCAGCCCAGCTACCACACGCCTTGCCTCTCCCGGCCGCAGGAGGGAGCCGAGGGTGGAGGTCAGGCTGCCCCTAGTGCAGTGATTTGGGAAGGGGCACTGGGGCTCTTTGGGGGGGGAGCCAGATGCTCCACAGGGAAGGGCTGCCTTTGTGGGTGGGAGGGAAGCTCCCCCCTATTTTAATTAGGCCCCTCACAAAAAAATCCCTAGCTACAAGGCTGTGTCATGGCCAAGTTCTATTGTTTAACTTGAGGATGAGTACATGTAGTAATGCTAGGAGAAGGTGGGGGGGAGGCTGCCTGCATGCTGGAGAAGAAGTCCTTTGATGGAGTCCTTTGCAGGAACACTCAGGCTTCTGATGTAAAACATGGCTTCTGGTTGCTGGCTGCTGCATATTTCTGGTATCAGGGAGGCTGATTTGCCTCCTGTATGGGTACAGGGGCGAGGAGCACTGTGGGTCCACATCTGGCTGGCACACTGCTTCAGGTTGAGGCTTCCCTCAGCTGGGCATATGTCTACAGTCCGGGAGTTGGCACCATCATCGGGCTACCGCACAGTTCAGTCCTTGGCATATTTATTATACAGTTTCGCTCACAGCCATAGTCCATAGCCTTATAAATGCTGCAGAAGGCTCTTGCAGGGCAACACCTGCTCTTGACATCACATGAAGTACAACACAGGGGTACTTTTGCACCAGAAAGTTGTAGATTGAGCACAAGAATATAAGTAGAGTCTGCTGGATCACACCAATGGTCCAACACTGTCCATTGTTGAGAAACTTCTGGCTAACATGGGAGCTATTTCATAGCCATTTGGAAATTGAGATTCCTACTATTGGATTATTTGAAAAATACCACCACAACACAGAATTTTGATAAAGAACTCGAAACGAACTCTGGAAACTCGAGATGTTCGTCATTTGACCTATGGAATAAAAGAAGAAATTTGAAATAATACATCAGAATAAGCCTACATTTGATTGTCATTGTTCTGTAATTTTTGAACTTATTGCAGCAATTGCATGATTTGTCACACAGTGGCCAGCCAGCTGTCCTGGAAGGGCAAACAAACAGGTCATAGAGCCAAGGCCATCCCTGATGTTGTATCATGGCACAGATTTGGACAGTTTGGACAGAATCTCCTCTTGCTCTTTATGCAACATTTTATAGGATTTGGATTACATCAGTCTTATTTAATTGTCAGTGTAAACTGGAGTTGGATTATCTGTCTCAGCTAAATGAAAATTGAGTTCACTTAATACAGGTCAAATGTTGGCTTAATAGTAATAGCATAAACTGTGTAAAAAGCCAGAAGACAACCTGGCACACATGATTAAGCACACATAATTTAATACATTATTTCAGTTATATTGAAATCAATGGGGCTTACTTTCATGTAATATGCTTAGGATCAGAATGTTAGTGTTTTTATGAGTTTATTGAAGTCTGTCTCTAGGTTTATAACCAGGGGAAAAAAGCATTCCAAAGATATTCTGAGGTGACATGCCTATAAAATGAATAAGCACAATTATGAGTAGTTAATCACAAATGCTTAGGCAGCAGTCTTACCCTCAGTTACACATCCATAAATCCATTTAAATGAATGTGACTTATGCATGATTAAGTGGGTTAAAATGGAACACAGTACATGAAAAAAATGAAGGTGTACAAGAAGAGCCCAAGGAGACTTAGATTTACTAAACCTGTCCTTGGAACACACCATTTATGGAAAAGGGAGGAGGATTCCCATAATAAGTGTTTCTCTCCACAGGAAAAAAATAATCCCTACATGCACAGTAAACTACATGTCAAGAAGCAGGCAAATTTATGCAGCCGGGCCAGTTGTTCAGGAGTGAATATATTCAGTGTGAAAGTTTTCTGAAATGTTTTCTGCAAACCTCCCAACTACCACCAACTAACAGATGTTGACAGCCACAGTGGTTCTCCCCCCCCCAGTACTAATAGCATCTCCACACAGACAAATATGTTATTGTTAAAAGAAACAATATTTTTGGAACAGGAAAATGGCCCTATGCAGCGATAGGACCACAAAGAGCTCATAATCTGGCATGTCACCATCCCAGTGTCAATGGCAGAGCAGGAGCTTATGTTTTAGATTCTAGTAGCTCTATATGACTGTAATGCACTGTATGTGAGGCCAGCTTTTGTTGGGGGATAACAGAAGATCCTTCCCACCAGATGACCCCAGTGTTGTTTGACCCTACATGCAGTTCGAAAGCAAGAAATTGTAAGTAGATAAATAGGTACCGCTTCGGTGGGAAGGTAACAGCATTCCGTGCGCCTCAGCATTTAGTCATGCCGGTCACATGACCATGGAAACGTCTTTGGACAGTGCTGGCTTTTCAACTTGGAAACGGAGATGAGCACCACCCCCTAGAGTTGGATTCGACTAGCTTTCGAGCAAGGGAAACCTTTACCTTAGCTTTAGCTCTAGATTACTGTAATGCACTGTATGTGAGACCATCTTTTCTTGGGGGATAACAGAAGATCCCTCTCACCAGATGACCCCAGTGTTGTTTGACCCTACATGATATTATTGGGTGAGGAGAACCATAGATTGCTGGATTTTTGATCATATTTTGATGATTGTTCCCATGGCTTTGGGGAAATGGGTGGATTTAGCTGTGGCAGCCCAGAAACTGGTGTCAGCTAGAGATCCCCACCCCCATGGGGGTGAGGATCCTCTGATTTGGCAGGCTCCTTCCTAACGTTGGCCATCTGGCTGGCAAGGGAAGCCCCACCTGCAAATGCACGCTCCCCTAACCAACTTCCAGGTAAACATCATCACACTGGGGATGCTGGAGCAACGCTCTGCTTTTTAGGCAAAACTCTAGAGTTATGAGGTCAAGTTTACCATAGCATTTTGCCCAAAAAGAAGAGCATCACCCCCAACATCCACAACATGGTGATGTCACTTTTGAGTTGCTGACCAGAAGTTGCTCCATGCAACTTCGGGTCTCTCAAAGGTCCCCCTGGTCCCCCCACTGGCCAGTACATGTTGCAACCCTAGTGTCACCTGGGGTATTAACTTTGCCAACTGAGTTAAAATAAGCAGCTGCTGAGATGTCATGAGAACCAGATAGCACAGGATTGGGTTCCACACCTAAGTGGGAACAGCCCCCCCACACACACACACTATTTGCACGCACAATCATCCTATACAGGAGTACTTTTCCTTGAACCCTAGCCTGAAACTCATCACTGGAAGTGATGATCACAAATGCTTGATTGCTGATCTATCAAGAAGACTAGCAAATATGCACCTGAGAACACACAAACATACATCTGACAAACAGGAAAACCAGTCTCATGTCCAATGAGAAGATGTTTTGAGAAACTGCTATTTGGTCTCCTGGATGTCCATGTAAACAATGAATGAAGGATAAATTAAGTCCATGCCTCTGTCTCCATTTTTGAGGAGTGGGATGCCACTATGGTACCCCCACCCCATCCAAAGGATATGTAGAAAAGCTGAGGAGGCAGACAGGCTAGGTATCAGTTTTTCTTTTTAACCCAGAAGTAGCCTTTTCATTTTGGGCAGTTGTTTTGTTTTTTTGTTTTTTGTTTAGAGTCTGCCTGCTTTGATGAGGTCTAGAGGCCTTCAGAGGCCTGCCCTCCTCTCCTCCTACTTCCCAGTTTGAAGGCTGAGAGGCCCACAAACCTGTGAGGGTCCTGCTTCTTCAGCCTTCCTAGATCCCTGGATAGAAAACTGTATCAGCTTGCTCATGAGCAAACTGACCTCATGAGCCAGTTTGGTGCAGTAGTTAGGAGTGCAGACTCTAATCTGGGAGAACCAGGTTTGATTCCCTACTCCTCCACATGCAGCTGATGGTGTGACCTTGGGTCAGTCACAAGTTCACTCAGAACTGTTCTCTCAAGGGCAGTTCTTGAAAGTGCTCTCTCAGCCCCACCTACCTCACAAGGAGTCTATTGTGGGGAGGGGGAGGGAAAAGAGATTGTAAACTACTCTGAGACTCCTTTGGGTAGTGAGGGGTGGGATATAAATCCAATCTCTTCCTCCTCTTCTTCCTCTTCTTTAATTAGAAGGGTAAAAAGGTAGAAAGAGTAGAAAGTAACAGTTCAACAATTGCATTTAGATTGGTTAACATGCATTACATTTGAGTGCATGTTGAAACTTGGGATTAGGTTTTTATTATTTATTTATTTATTTATTTCATTGTATTTATACCCTGCCTCCCCATTTGTTTGGAATGGGCCCACCCCCATTTCCAGAGCTATCTCTGGACTTATCCAGGAGTTGCAGGGTGTCCACTTGTGAGCCCACAGTGATGACAACACGGAAGCCCATCAAAGCAGTGGCAACAAGGAGAATTGCTGCAACAGCAGTAACCTAACCCAGTATGGGCCCTTTAAGGTCCCAACTCAGTCATACCCACCAGCTGCCAGGACAATGATTGCTAACAACAATAATGCAGTATGGACCTTTTAAGGCTCCACTTCAATCACTGCCAACAGCTGCTGGCAGTTAAGCCAGGGCAATGGGAGGGGGGAAGAGGCTTCAGGTGCAGTTCAAGATTCCCCTGTGGTGTCATGAGACTGCTAGTTCTCACGAGACTTCCGGCAGATTGACTGAGCATGTGCAGGCCAGTGAGGCAATGGATGGGTTCTCTCTCCATGTTATGCAAGAGAGAGCAGGAGGAGGAAAAGGAAAAATCCAGGAGCTGCAAACCACCTCTCCTCTCCAGTTCTGAAGCTCTGCAAGTCCAAGAAGGACAGAAAAGGGAAGGGCATGATGGATAAAGGAGGTACTGAGGGCAGGAGCATGGAGGCTCCTAAACCCCACATTATTGAACTATGCAATCATTGTATTATTATTATTATTATTATTATTATTATTATTATTATTAGTATTAGTGGTAGTAGTAGTAGTACAGTTGACTGCCATACCTTTTTTTCCAAAGAGGTTTTAAGACTCATTGGATGCTCTTACTTACAAGCTTATGATCATGGCTTTGATAGATTTTGTTAATTTTAAGGATTTTGTTGATTCTACTGATCTTTTACTTTTTGTTGTTTACTATTGATGTTTAATACTGTATTATTTTGCTTGTCATGATGTAATTTTGATTTCACATGATAGATTTTAATCAGTTTTGCTTATCAGTTTTGGCATGTCTTTATTGTTAAATGTTGATTTCAGATACCTTTGAATTATGTTCATAAACTAAGTTATATGATTTAAAAACTCAATAAAAAAGCAAAGTTGTACTAAGCAGAGTTATACCCTTCTATCCACATTGACTTCAATACAAGTGTGTTAATTCTGCTACAGACTGCACTACAAGATAGTATCTGTCTCAATGTGTGGGGACCATTTTAATTTACAATTAGCATAGTCAGTCATTACCCTTGGAATTTTAAGAGTAAAAACAAAGGCTGCAAAGCTGGCCAACTGATACCATCAGTTTTCTGTAAACTGTATAGTTTTAAAGCTGCCCTGCTGAATTCTTTCTCTTTTTAATTACACAGAAAAACTTTTATAGTAACCAACAGATAAGAATGTTCTCTCCGTTCCCAGAACTTCTGAAGTACTAACATTGGCTCAGCCTTCCTCAATAATATTATTGAAAACAAATAATAATAAAGTACTGGGGTTGGGGAATTTCAAATGATAAACATCCGTCTTTCAACAAAAAAGAAATGTGTTTGTCTCTGTGATACTGTGGATCTCACAGTTCTTGGAGACCATCTTTCTTTATTGAGGCCTGTGAGAAGAGGAACACTGTACATTCATTTGTGAGCTGGACCAAACCCCACATCCTGTCTGCATATGGACCTACTTGTATATACTCAAGCGAGCACAGATTTCACATCATTAATTTATACTCTGCAAGAATGGAGTATAAAGATTTAACACCAAGCATTTGTCTACTTGAAGATGTACATTTTAAAAAAATCCTTTGAAGTCAGGGTGGCATATTTATGATTTTGGCCTTTCACAATGAAAAAAACAGTGATTCAGCAGTATTGAAGGATACCTATGTTTGCCTCCAAACGCATCAGCAAGATAGCATGGCCCACTGTATCAAAGGCTGCAGATAAATCCAGAAGGAGCAACAAAGAGGCATCTGTTCTCTGGGTCTAAAGTTGAGTGGGGATGCCTTTAGCTGTTCCTTTTTGTATGTTCTGGGGTGGCCTAAGGCCCTAGATAACTACAGCATTGCTGGCACAACAGTGCTGGGAGTCCTAGAGATTCATCTTGGTACTACAGTGTTCCAGAAATAGGGAAGTGGTACCTGGCCTTACCCCCTCTTGCATGCACATGCTGATGGGGTTTGTTTGTATTAGTGAAGCTGAGAGGAATACCATAATATACTTACACCCTTTCAAGGTGCTAAACTCTTAGCAGAGTCACTCAAGGCAGAATGTTTACAGCTGGGACACAAGACTAAGATACATCCACCTCCTTCAGGGATCAATGGTCACATCAGCAGAAGAAAACAAACAATTTCAATGGTGATGGGGGTGGAGGGATCCTTGAAGGGTAACTACCAGGCAGCTTTAGTAGTGGAAGGTGACACTGGCACAAAATCTTTTGTAGACAACAGCAGTGCCACTTCAGTGTCACTTCAATGCCACATGGTTAGTAGTGCATAGAAGAAGACAATGGTAGACTACTTTTGACCAACTCTTACCTTGAAAGCCCTATGATGAGACAATCTGAAATGAAAAAAGATACAGTGCTGGAAGATGGAATGCCCAAGTCAGATGGCTCTCAATCAGCTACTGGGGAAGAGCTGAGGACAGCTTATGAGTACAGCTATTATTAAATGACACAACTGAACAAAAGCTGAAAGGATGTTCAGTTGTTGACATGAATGGATGCAAAAGGAAAGTCCAAAGCTGTTCAACACATATATTAGGAACATGGAACATGAAAAATATGAATCAAAGGAAGACTGAAATCATAAAATGAGAAACGGAATGTTTAAACATTGCAATCCTGGGAGTGAAGTGGACTGGATTTGAATATTTTCAGTCAGAAAATTGTGAAGTGTTTTACTCAGGGAATGACAAGCAAAGAAGAAATGAAGTTGCTCTAATATGAGGCAAGATGTAGCACAGGCAGTCAGGGGCTGTAATGCAAAGTCTGACTGCATAATATCAATCAGAATTCAGGGAAAGCCTATCAATATAAACATCATCCAAGTTTATGCCCCGACTACAGATGCTGATGAGGAAGAAATTAAAAGCTTTTATGCAAGTGTCCAGGAAGAAATTGGTCACACCCCTAAACAAGATATACTGATAATCATAGTTGACTAGAACACAAATGAAGGAAACAAAACAGAATCCAATATTGTTGAAAGATTTGGATTAGGAGCATTGAATGAATTAGGAGAATGACTCATAGAATTCTGTGCAGACAACAATTTGTTCAATGCAAACACGTTTCAGGCAACCAAACAGATGATTGTATATGTGGACATCACCAAATAGCCAATATAAAAATCATACATAATCAGAAGCAGAAGATACAAAAACTCTATTGTCTCTGCCAAAACAAGATCAGAAGATCAGAAGCTGATTGTAGTACAGACTATCAATATTGAAAATTAGAATAAATCCAAAGAAATAACACCAAAACATTCATAGTGCCAAAATACAATCTAAGCAACATTCCTGGAGAGTTTAAAGTCATATAAACAACAGGTTTGCATTACTAAGTTCAAGTGAATGGGATCCAGAAGAACTATGGGTTGAAACCAGAGATACCACCAAGAAAGAATTCTCAAAGACTATTCCTGTAGTTAAAGGAAATGAAAAGCCTCGATGGATGACTGATGAAACTCTTAAAATTACTAAAAAATAGATGAGGAGCAAAAGTAAAAAAATAACAAAAACAGAATCAAAAGTCTAAATGAAGCTTTCCAGAAACATGCAAATAGAGGCAAAGGGAACTGTTATAAAAACCAGCATAAAGAAATAGAGAGAACGACAAAAAAGCAAGAACAAGAGCTCTGTTCCACAAGATCTAAGAAATCAAAGGGAAATTTAAAGCATAGTTAGGCATGTTGAAAGATCAACACAGAAATACATTAACTGAACAGGACAAAATAAAGAAAAGGTGAGAACAACACATTGAAAAACAATACAAAAGAGATGAAAATATGACAGATTCCCTCCTAGAAGAATTTTTTCCAAGAAAAACTTGCTGTTTAAAAAGTGATGTGAAAGCTGCATTGAAAGCAATTGGAAGAAACAAATCACCAGAAATAAATGGGATATCAATAGAGCTATTCCAAGCTACAGAAGCAGAGTCCATCAAATGTATTAGAAATGCTCAATTTACATTCCAGTTCCAAAAAAGGAGACATCAAGCACTACAGCAACTATTAGACCATCGCATAAATTTCTCATGCAACTAATGATCAAAATCTTACAACAAAGACTGTTACCATATATGGAATGTTCAAGCTGGATTCAGAAAAAGAAGAGGCAATAGATATCACATTGGTAAGCCACAGCAATGACTCACCTGACACTGCCTTTGCTGCCCAGGGCTTGGGAACAAGAAGAGAAGAGCTGCTGCTGGCCTCTGGACATCTGCATGGTCCTACGCCTGGGGTGGGGCCCTGACAGCAGCTGGAGGCTAGCTGTTATGCCAGTAGTCAAGCAATGGGGGGGTGGAGCTCCAAGCAGCCCAAGGAGCTTCTACCTGGCCCACTCCTCTGCCTTTGCCTGTTTTTGCAGATTTTCCCATCCACCCTTCTGGCATTTCAGCTTATGGGTTGCATTTCAGTTTGTGGTTTGTTGGCCCCTGCCACATGGGGGGGGGGGAGCATGGGCAACGTGCAGCTTTTGAAAGCCGCACCAAAAGAGACATGCGGCGGCGGGCTCACATAGATCCCCTGAGCCGCCGTGCAGTTCCTCTCCGGCACGATCAGATGCCGGGGGGGGGGAGCCATTGAAGGCAGAGTGCAGCAGCTGAACTGCGCATGTGTGCACATGCGCAGTTTGGCCGGGAGCCTGGATTGCTCTGGACGATCGGCGCGCTGGCGATCCCACGGCCATGCTTGAAGCGGTGTTCCTGGTAAGTCCTCCTCTGTAGGAGGTTCTTTTTTTCAGCGGGTTTTCCGGCTTTAGGGACGGACCGGGGACGGGTGCGCACCGCTTCCCAGATGTTGCAGTGAGATCGCACCCGTTTGCGGCGCCCCCGATCCGTCCCTCTTCCGGGCCAAAACCTTCCGTGTGACTGGGGCCGTTTGTTGCTTTCATCACAGTTTGCATTACTAAGTTCAAGTGAGTGGGATGCAGAAGAACTACAAGTTGAAACCAGACATACTATCAAGAAAGATGATGACTGATTAAACTTTTAAGATTACTAAAAAAAAAAATAGATGAGACGCAACTGGGCATTGGGACAGGGTTTTTTTGGGGAGAGGCTGTACCTTGCATGCCTGCCTACCCTATCTTGGGGGCTCCCTTAAGGGGTTTTAGGGGTGGAGCCATTTCAGCAGCATGCCCAGTTCAGAGACTGTTGGCTGGGTCTCACCATCAGGTAGCAAGGGAACCATGAAGTGGCTAGAATCTATGTGGATCCCAGGGGTTGCCACTCCACAGTTTCACCCCCCCCCAGCAGTTGGGCTGGGGAGTGGGGGATATCAAGCAGCGGGCAAATTGTCCAGTTCAGGATCTGCCTCTGTCAAGAACCCAAGCCTGGGTCCCTCTGAGTCACCACCTCTTGGGCAAGCAAGCAGTGCTCAGATCTGTGGGTCCCTGAGGCTCAGTGCACACAAGAAACCAAATCTTTGAAAAGGATATATAAGTTTATTGAATGATTTTTTAAAAGGAGTATCACTAGGAAACATAGTCTCTAGAATTCATTAGCAAAAAATAACAAAGGGTAACTTTTCTATCTAACACTTTGGTACCTTGCATTAGATGGTAAAGTAAAGGTAAAGGTTCCCTTGCTTGAAAGCCAGTCGAGTCCGACTCTAGGGTTGCGGTGCTCATCTCCGTTTCAAAGCCGAAGAGCCAGCGCTGTCCAAAGACGTTTCCTTGGTCATGTGGCCGGCATGACTAAACACCAAGGCGCACGGAACGCTGTTCCCTTCCCACCGAAGTGGTACCTATTTATCTACTTGCAATTTCTTGCTTTCGAACTGCTAGTTGGGCAGGAGCTGGAACTAAAGACGGGAGCTCACTCCGTCATGTGGCACCCGGGTCTCGAACTGCTGAACTACGGACCTTCCACAGCCTACAGTTCAGCATCTTAACCACTTGAGCCACCGCAGCTCCATCCGCATTAGATGGTACAGCATTCAAAATATTAGAGTCCAGGCTAGAGGCTTAAGTGTCTTCTACATAGCAATCCATTGCAATGAAACGTATCATAGTCAGAGTCACTTTCCCATGGAATCATAAAGTTAGCATGGCTCCCTTCTTGTCTATGGCTTAATTATAGTCTCTTACCCTCTGACATCATGTGGTCTCTGGAATCCAATCAGAGCGCTCACTCACTGGAACCCTCCAGATGATTATGACATTCACTTCTAACTCCCCTCTCCCATATAGTTACTGATCTGAGCCTAGGTTTCCGTGGTTAGCCAATTACCACATTCTTGAATCCAGCTTTGAAAGAGATAAGGATGGTGTTTATGAGGAGGGCCAATTATGAACACCTGCAAGCCACAGCAGATACACTATTATTCATATTAATCCTTGGGTGAAATTAGGGTGCTTTGCCTCACAGCCCTCATGCTGCACCAATGCTTCTGCAGTTCATTCAATAAAGCTGGGGCCTTTATTTTATCCCAAACATTGTTGTCTTAGTGCCTCATTCCTCACCTTTGTTCCAGGCCCGTAGCTAGGATTTCTTAAGTGGGGGGGGGAATTAAATTTCTTAGGGAGCACTGGCTAATTGGTACCTGGCTGGTTCCCCATACCTACCACCACTCAGGGGCCCTGGGGTGGATGGGAAGTCATGGGGCCTTGCCAGTAAATCCGGGGGCCTAGCCCCAAGATGCCCCACTGTAGCTATGAGCCTGCTTTCTTCCCTCTCTCCCTGGGCCCACAATTTACATTGGTTACTGGAGCATATGAGAGAATTTCAGAAGAAAATCAACATGTGTTTCATAGATTACAACAAAGCGTTTGACAGTGTGGATCATGAAAAGCTATGATTAGTTTTAAAAGAAATGGGTGTGCCACAGCATCTGATTGTTTTGATACCCTGTCTATATTCTGGACAAGAGGCTACTGTTCAGACAGAATATGGAGAAACAGAATGGTCTTCAGTTGGCAAAGGTGACAAAGATGCATTTTATCTCCCTATCTCTTCAATCTATATGCATATCATATCATATAATTGTCAGCTATGCTGCCATGATGGGGGGGATCCATTCTCATTCTCTGTGGGCCAGATGCTGCTTCTTTACTTTTGCTTCTGTACTGCTTTCTTATCAATGACCTTGCAGGTTGCTGGTGTAGTTTCTGCGATGCCTGGAACCATGGGACCGCTTTCGGTTCCCAGCTGCGGCCTCTAACATCCTGGGGACCCTTCTCCCGCGTGCGGGAGCCAGGCTAATTGGCTTATGGAAAGGGGGGGTGCATACCAATACCCTATATCCCATTATACTTGTAGGATCATTGCCATTCTTAACAGTGACTTTGTTACTGCCTCTATAGCTCTGCAATAAAGTATAACCTTTCTGATAAGCGTGTACTCCGTTGTTGGCTGTGGAACCTGACAATCATATCATAAGGAAAGCTGGATAAGATGTAGATAAAGGTGGGGTGAAAATTGGTGGAAAGAACATTGAGATATGCAGATGTCACCACATTACTGGCAGAAAATAATGAAAACTTGAAATGAGTACTGCTGACGGTTAAAGCAGAAAATGCCAAAAGCAGGATTACAGCTGAATATCAAGAAGAAAAAAGTGAATGTTACTGAAGAATTACACAAACTTCATGTTGACAGTACAGGAGAAAAGGCAGCATGGTATAGCCTGAGCCTGTCAGATCTCAGAAGATAAGCAGGCTCAGTACTTGGAAGGGAGACCACCAAAGAACACTCTGCAGAGGAAGGCAATGGCAAGCCACCTCTGCTTCTCACTTGCCTTGATAACCCCTTGCTTAGGTTGCCATAAGTTGGCTGCAACTTGACAGCACTTTACACACATACACAAGGTTGAAAATGAAGAAACTCTAATTGTTAAAAGATTTTCTATTCCTTAGCTGAGTCATCAAACAAAAGGGAAACCACAACCAAGAAATCAGAAGGGGATTGAGACTTGGAAGGGTAGCCATGAAGGAGCTAGAAAAGATCTTTAAGTGTAAGGACAGCAACCAAGATCAAATCTCGACATTTTCAGTGAGTTGTAGTAGATAAAATGCCAACGCTATGCTGGGGATTATTAGGAAGAGAATGGAAAACAAATCAGCCAGTATCATAATGCTCCTGTATAAATCGATGGCATGACCTCTTTTGGAGTACTGTGTACAGTTCTGGTCACCACACCTCAAAAAGGATATTATAGCATTGGAAAAAGTGCAGAAAAGGGCAGAAAATAACAGATAAAAGGAAGTACTATAAGCGTGGACAGCTTCAAGAGGGAATTAGATAATCATATGGAGCAGAGGTCCATCAGTGGCTATTAGCCACAAGGTATAGATAGGGACTCTGGGGCAAGTGAATTAGATAATCATATGGAGCAGAGGTCCATCAGTGGCTATTAGCCACAAGGTATAGATAGGGACTCTGGGGCAAGTGATGCTCTGTCTTCTTGGTGCTTGGGGGGGTCAACAGTGGGAGGGATTCTAATGTCCTGGCCCCACTGCTGGACCTCCTAATGGCACCTGGTATTTTTTCCCACTATGTGGCAGAATGTTGGACTGGATGGGCCATTGGCCTGATCCAATATTAGCTTCTCTTATGTTTTTATGTTAATTCATACTATTTTACTCCCCATTACTACATATGGGAGTGAAAGTTGGATAGTGAAGAAAGGTGACACATTTGAAATGTAGTGTTGCAGTAGAGTTTTACGAATACAGTGGACCACCAAAAAGACAAATAAGTGGGTTCTAGATCAAATCACTGATGAACTCTCCCTTGAAGCTAAAATGACCAAACAGAGGTTCACATTATGAGAAGACAAGACTCACTAGAAAAGACAATAATGCTAGGAAAAGTTGAAGGCAAGAGGAAGAGAGGAAGACCCAACATGAGATGGATTGACTCAATCAACAAAGCCATAGCCCTCAGTCTGCAAGAACTGAGCAGACTGTTAATGATAGGACATTTTGGAGGACATTAATTAATATGGTCACCATAAATTGGAAGGGACTTGCCAACTCTTAACACACACACACACACACACACCCCTACACACACATCTGTGCTTAATAGCCAGAATTGTCAATTTGTCTTGATGCCTGGTTGTATAGAAATATCGTTTTCTAAAGGTTTCCTGCCTTCCCCTGGAATGTCTTGCTGATACCATGCTGTGCCTTGTTCCTGTTGAAGCCAAATGGCCTCAATAGCCCTGCCATATAACCCCACATTCTTCACACTTCCATGCTGACAGAGACCAGATGGCCTCTGCCAAGCATGTCAGAAGCTCACGTAGCCGAAGCATGTCAGAAGGCACATAACCCATGGACTAGCTGGAATTTGGGGGTCACATGACTGCAGGTCATCTTATTATTATTATTACTATAATTATCATTACTATGGTTGTGTTCAGACTGGCAGTTTGGCCTGATATAGGCACATTTGACAAACGGATTAAACGGGCACGATCACACAGCCACATCTGTCAGGTGTTCCCCGGGTGTACTCACCCCATCAGAGGATGACTTGGAGCCGGGTTAAAAAGCCACCACCTCTGAAGTGGTGGACATTTGAACACGGGGGAGCGTGCACAGAATGGATTTGGCAGTGTGAACCTGCAGATCTGTTCTGCCGCTACGGAGGCAGTTTTTTAAAAGAATTGCCTATGTGTGCACATGCACACTACGCACACACATGGTTTTTGGATTTATTTTTTACAGTTTGCTCCATGGCTGAGGCACCACAATAATGTGGATAATTTATCACGGGATGTCTCCATGGGTAACCCACAGCAGGGTGTGCTGTGTGGCTGATATACACTACACTTTAACCTGGTTCAATTAGAGGTGGCACGATATCGCACCAAGCCGCTAGTGTGATCACAGCCTATGAATGATCTTTTTATTAAAAAAAAAAAATCTGTTCCTACATTTTTCTTATGATGCTTTTCAAATGATTTTGTGATGTGCATAAACTTATATTTCTTTTCATCTTATTAGATAAGGCAGTCTTTTGATGCCTGGTCACTGGATTTGCAGTGAATGTTGGTTTGGTTAAAGCAATTATAAGCGAGGATGAGATAAAATTAAAGCTAATAATTGCAGTTTCCTTTTATTAACATTGTTGAACAGAGATATGAAAACAATATGAATAGATTTTCATCCTTAACTGAGATATATTCCAAATGTGATTCCTGTTTGTGTTTGTTGTCATTTTATATTATGACTATATACTTTGAATAATTCATAATTTTGATCAGCATGTCAATTCATCGTTTTAGAAAAACAATTGCAATTTTTTGTATAATTATACTTATTACAATAACATAGAAAAAATCTAAAGTATGAATACATTCTAACAAATATTACTGGAAACAATGATATGAGATAGGTATACATGCAATACACACCATGTTTTTTCAGAGTCATGATTATTATTCAGAAACCTGTTCCTTTATTCAGAACAATTATCCCCAACTGTGAATATATGGAGCTTGCTTTGGGAAATGGAAATCAAGCATGTAACAGCTGCATCCTTAGTTAGGTACTACCTGTAACAAGATGAATAGAGCTATCAGATATAGGTCAGTTTTGGATTGCTTAAAAGCAACACATTTACTCTGGGAAAAGATGTACCAGAAATGGTAGACGTTTGGTGGCAAATTAGGTAAAAATAGAACTATGAAGTTAGTTTACTTAGGGTAAGTTCATTTGATACTTGTGGTAGAGGCTCCCTACCAATGTCCTGTCATGGAGTCTGAAGGAGCAAAAATTTTATCCAGACTGGTCAGGGCTGGCTCAAGCCATTTTTTTTGTACACAAGCACTGCCCCCACCAAGTACAGGGCACTTACAATGGCAGATCCTCTGCAGAACCAGCCAGCAGTAACATGAGTTTAGGAGGCCACAGCCATTTTGTCTTTCCATGAGCCATCCTCTTTTGGTTTGGAGTTCTAAGGGCCTGCTTGGGTCACTTTAGTGATAAACTGGCTGTGAATCTAGTCCTCTCTTTAACACAGAACCATGAACCAATAAATCCACTAATGTTCAGTTTTCATGTTGCAGAGCCCCCAAACATAAGCCTTTGTTTGGTGTAGACTAGCCACAAATCCATACATGGAGACATTTCTAGAAAGTTCTGTCATCAAACTACTTTCTTCTTACATTTGAATCAATTCTCCCTTCAAATTGGATAGTAATCACGTTTGCTTTAGAGATGTAACCATAATGGACATGATCAACCCATCTGCTAGGTTGCTACATTCACATACTTCTTCTAGTTGATATAATAATAATAATTAAAACATCCATTATTTTACAGATATAAAAAGACAACCCAGTTGTTAACAATATCAAGTGGATTTTGGTTGTGGTTTTAGTGCTTCTCTTGCAGGTGGGCTGTACCTCTGATTATCTTCTATTCATGCTTTACAAATGAAACATTGTTCATCTGATTTTTATGAACCCTTTTTGCATTTCATTAAATCAGGGATCCTAGCAACAGCTCACTTCTCAACAGGCTAGAGCTTTGTTCAAGCAAATGGCTTTAATTGTGGGAAAACATAAAGCAGTCAACATCATTACTGATTAGATACCACACCAGAGTCAAAAGGAATGTGTGTGTGTGTGTGTGTGTGATTTCTTTCTTTGAGCATTTTCAAATAAGAAAATTGCATTCTTTTAACAGACATCCCCCCCCCTGAGTAAGCCTAAATGGCCTTTGTGTTTTTGTGTTCAAGGTAGTCCTTTCTTAGTTCCTGAACTAGTTTAGAATTGTATTTGGTACAAAGATGGTGAAGCAATAAAATAGAAGCATCCAGTATTTAAGTGCTGGCTTATTCCATTAAATGTAATAAAGTATCTTCTGGATATTGCATACATGAATCTTAATTTTCAGGAGCAATTAGCTTTCAGAGAACAAAAAACAAATTATAGAGTTAGGCAATAAAACATAGACCAAATCCTGTCTTCTGTGTCTGAGAAGACAGCTCTTAGATATTGGTGAGAATTTTGTATGCCTAATGACGTGTTATGGAATGGAGAACTTGACCAAAGGTTTGTATTAAAGGTAATACAGTTTTTGTTGTCTCCAGTTAGTTCAGATCCATACAGTTTTTGTTGTCTCCAGTTAGTTCAGATCCAAGGATAAGGGAGCTCCCAGTCGCCGTCGAAGGCAATGGTGACCAGGGGCTGGTTTGCCGCTGTGGAGGAGGGCAGAGCAGCAACAGCGCCGCAGCACAGCGCGCTGGGGCATGGGCGGGGAGGAGCCAGCCTAGTTAGGCTCGGCTCCGCTCCCACCCAGGCAGTTAGTGCCTCATGCTCGGAGAAGCAGGACGCTGTGCCGCGAGGGCGGCAATGAATCCTGCCTTGCGCTGGGACCTGATTCATCCCCATCTGTGGCTGCAAGAGGTGTCCACACCTAAAGCAACAGCTGCTGAACACTCGGACAGCGGTCACGTGGTAAACCGTTTGCAAAGTCAGTACCCCACCCGAGCGCAGGTTGGGACCGCAACTCAGAGGCGCCCACTGTGTTGGGAGTTTACCTCTCAGGGAACTTGTGGTAGGAAGTCCTGTCCCTTTCGGCATGAGTGCCCCCTGTGACTTATTTAGGTATTGAAATAGACACAGTGCAACAGTGCTCTAGGCTCCCGCTGGACAAGGTTCAATGCCTTCTGGTCATGGTTGAGAACTCTCTAGCGCTTAAGAAAATATCACTTTATGAGCTGCAGCAGCTGGTGGGCCATCTCAATTTTGCATGCAAAGTGGTGGCACCAGGCCGGGCATTTGTCAGGCGGCTCTGCGATGCTACGTGGGGTCTGCGCCTCCCGCATCACAGGACACGGGTTACAAGTAGGATGCGACAGGATCTCCTGCTTTGGAGGGAGTTTTTAGGCTCATTCAATGGGGTTTCATTTTGGAGGGAAGATTTGAGGTTGGAGGCCGAGATGCAGGTCAACTCAGATGCAGCAGGATCCTCAGGTTTTGGGGTGTACTTCAGAGAGCATTGGTGTGCGGAGGACTGGCCGCAGGATTGGTTCCGGGAAGGCTGGGTCAAGGACCTAACCTTTTTGGAGTTTTTCCCAATTGTGGTAGCAGTGGGGATTTGGACAGCTGAGTTTGCTGACCATACGGTCCACTTCTGGTGCAACAATCAGGTCACAGTACATGTAATAAGTTCATTATCATCCAAACCACCATGGGTCATGGTGTTAGTTAGGGCATTTACATTGCTATGTTTGAGGAATAACATACTGTTTCACGCTAGGCATGTTCCGGGTGTGAGTAATGGGGTCGCTGATGCTCTCTCTCAAAAACAGATGGGGAGATTCCGTCAGCTGGCCCCG
>NW_015164183.1:1609284-1618692 GCF_001447785.1 Gekko japonicus
CCATTTTCAGTCCCAAAAGCAGAATTTCTGGTGCCTTTTTGAAAGAGCATTTCAGTATTTTTTGCATTTCTTTGTGGACTTTTGTCCAATAGTCTACAGCTTTCTCGCAAGTCCACCACATATGGTAAAATGAGCCTTCGTGACTCTTACATTTCCAACATTTGTTTGACATATTCTGGTTCATATTTGCAATTTTTTTCGGAGTCATGTACCACCTATACATCATTTTATAACAATTCTCTCTAACATTAGTACAAGGCGATATCTTAATAGAATTTTTCCACAAATATTCCCAGGTTTCAATCAAAACTTCCTTATTCATATTTATTGCCCATTTTATCATTTGCTCTTTCACAGTTTCCTCTTCTGTATACCATTTTAACAACACTTTATACATTTTAGAGATATTTTTTCCCCCTCCACTCTCCCAAGCATTTTCCATTTCATTTTTTTCCTCTCTAAAACCATAATTTCTTTTATCTGATCTAAAAAGATAATACATTTGCATGTATTTCAACCATTCATATTCATATCCGATTTCATTCTGCTTTTTCATTACCCATTCTGTTCCCTCTTTTTTAATTAAATCTTTATATGGCAACCAATCCTTGTCTCTATGTCTTGAGTAAGATGTTAACACTTCTACTGGTACAATCCACAATGGTCTTACATCACGAAAATATTTTTTATATCTCATCCATACCACAAACAATGCTTTTCTTACCACATGAAGCTTAAAAAAGCTATCCATTTTTGTCTTATCATACCATAAGTATGCATGCCAACCAAATCTACAATCATGGCCTTCTAACCCCAATAGCTTATCATTCTCTAGTTTCACCCACTGTTCGACAATTTGTCGCCTTTAGACAAGAGGCTGGATTATGGCATGCTTGGCCCATCCCAGTTCCACAACTTATGCAGTTTTGCATTTATTTGAAGTGGAAGGGCTTGTCAGTTCGCTCTATAAGGGGCAGACTGGCTTCCCTTGCCTATGCGGCTAAAGCGGCTGGGCATGAGGACAGGACGACCGACTTCCATGTCAAAAAGATGTTGGATGGATGGTCATGCGAAGCAGGGCAGCAGCGAGATGACAGGGAGCCGTTGACTCCATCGGTGTTGAAGGTCCTGCGAGCGTTGTGGACCGGCCTTTGTGCGGACGAATACGAGGCTACTCTATTTCATGCCGCGGCATTAATAGCATTTTTTGGAACTCTGCGTATTAGTGAGCTCGTCCCTGCTTCACGGAGTGACACTTCAAACAGGGCTACAAGATTTGCCGACATCAAGGTCCAAGGGGCTAGTTTGGCCATTACTATCCTGTGGTCAAAGAGTGATCAAGGGGGTAAGGGTTCAGTAATAGAATTGGGCCGCTGTTCTGAAGCCAAATTATGCCCGGTGGTGGCAGTATGCCATTACCTGAGTTTCAGGGGGTCGAGGGACGGTACATTATTTCAGCATAGCGATGTGTCCCCTCTCACAAAATTTCAATTTTGGACACTGACGCGGAGGGTGCTTAATCAATTGGCTCTAGGCGGGTTCCATTTTGGGACCCATTCATTTAGAATTGGAGCTGCTTCCACGGCTGCTGCCATGGGGTATTCGGGGGAAGACATACAAGGCATTTAACGATGGAGATCCCATAGTTTTAAGGGGTATGTACGTCAATGCAAGTTTTGAGTGGAACATGTTCGAAAACAGTTCTTTTTCAGGTGCTGTGGGCCGGCAGGAATGGAGGAGAGTCACTATCTGCAGCCACAGTATGATTTTTTGGGCCGCTCATCAGGCCAAAAGGACGACGTTTCGTTCTCAGTTGGGGCTGAGTGAGTTGGCATTGGTTAAATGGTGGGGAAGGAGGGGCATGCATTGGCCCAGGTTACTCCCCCTATTGTTTGAGGAACGGCATGGGCCGCCTCCTGATATTTTACTGGTGCACCTGCGTAGCAATGATCTTGGCCTGATGAAAGGCAGGGCCCTGGTTATCCAGGCAACAGAAGACCTGAAACTGATACTGGCAAGATGGCCCAGGGTGCAAGTAATTTGGTCCGCAATTTTACCACGGCACGTATGGTGCAACGTGGGTGATCCCAGATGCATCAACCGGGCTCGTCGCAAGGTGAACAGACAGATCCAGAAGGTTACGGAGGGTGGCCTGGGTCAATATTTACCGCACCCTAGAATAGTGGTCGGTAAGACGGACCTTTATAGGGAGGACGGTATTCACTTGTCAAACGAGGGCAACAAGTTATTTTTGGAGGACATTCGGCAAGGGATCAGGGCCGCCTTAGGTTGTTAGGTGGCCGCATCAGCCAAAGCAGAGGCTTGACTTCACAAGTGGCAGAATAGTGCAGGGATAAGGAAGCGGAAAATGGTGAGCACCTTAAGCCATTCCTTGTTTTGGGAACTGGGGGGTCTTCAGGAATGGCCTGCGGGTTATTAAGGCCCTGGGCGGTGAATGATGATTCCCTCTGGGAACCTCTTGGGTAAGCTCCTCTCTGCAAGCTGTATGGTTTCAGGGGTAGGTGCTCCTGGGAGGCTACCAGTGGCTAGGTTGCTGGTCGCAAGCCAGATTAATGGCTCAAGACCGGGGTAGGTGGCTCACCCACATATTAGACAAGGAAGATGGTCAGCCTGACACCTGCCTTGTCTGTTCCGCTACTTAGGAAATGCTCCCTTGCCGTTTTGTGGTTAATAAACTGTATATAGTTAATAAAGTGACCCTTGTTTGATCCAAACTGTTGTTCGTCTCGTTACTCCGACTGGGGGGGCAAGGGAGCTCCCAGTCGCCGCCAAAGGCAATGGTGACCGGGGGCTGGTTTGCCGCCGCGGAGGAGGGCAGGGTTGCAACAGCGCCGCATCGCAGCGTGCTGGGGTGTGGGCGGGGAGGATCCAGCCTAATTAGGCTCGGCTCCGCTCCCGCCAAGGCAGTTGGTGCCTCGTGCTCACCCGCCCACCCTGTTTCTAGTGTAGGCTGAGGCTGGTCGCCCAAGGGGGCCAGGTAGGAATTTTTCACCATTACCCATGATTGGCAATTGGGTGGTGGTGTTTTTCGCCTACCTTACACTGGGGCAATGGAACAACGGGTTGGGGCGTGGCTGTTAAGTAGGTTGGTCACTTTGGCAGAATAGTGCAGAGATAAGGAAGCGGAAAATGGTGAGCACCTTAGGCCGTTTTTTGTTTTGGGAACCGGGGGGTCTTCAGGAACGGCCTGAGGGTTATTAAGGCCCTGGGTGGTGAATGATGATTCCCTCTGGGAACCTCTTGGGTAAGCTCCTCTCTGCAATCTGTATGGTTTCAGAGGTAGGCGCTCCTGGGAGGCTACCAGTGGCTAGGCTGCTGGTTGCGAGCCAGATTAATGGCTCAAGACTGGGGTTGGTGGCTTGCCCACCTGCCTTGTCTGTTTCGCTACTTAGGAAATGTTCCCTTGCCGTTTTGTGTTTAATAAACTGTATATAGTTAATAAAGTGGCCCTTGTTTGATCCAAACTGTTGTCCGTCTCGTTACTCCGACTTGGGGGGGGGCAAGGACAAAGCTGGAAGTTATCCGAAATTTAGAGGAGACATAATTTTTGAATAAATGATCCAGCACAACAGTAATCTCTATTTTAAACAGGATGCCACAAACTTTTCAACAATCAAGATCACTTCTGATCCTTTATAGGAGGTATAAAATTTTAAAATATTAAACTGTGGTTAGAAAAATAATAGGGGGGATAGGCAGAAGTTGAGCTGTTGCTGGGTAAAGTGGAAATCTGTTATTTTATACAAGTGGAGAATACAGGTGAAGGGAATATATCCTGCTGCTTCTGTACTACCTCACAGTGCTGAGCACTAGGCTGTAGCATTTTTCCTCCTAGTCAGTCTGCAAATAAGAATTTTAATTCCCCTACATATCTAAAAGTTGGAAGACAGGATACATTGTATAAGAACTTCATCCCAACTGTTTAGAGGGGGAAAAGTTACAGTTGGAAATAGTTTCCATTGAAGCTGGAGAAGACACTGTCAAAATGCAGTAATGACTATGAACATACACTATAATAATGTATCTATTGAGTACCCTGTTGCCCCAATGTTCCTCTAAGTAGTTTAAGGTAGCATTTGCAGTTCTTCTTGCGTCATAATGGTGTGAAGGAATCTAAACAAAATAAAATGAGCTGAACATAAACCTGTACAAAATTTCTGTGTACATCCCTCAATGCAGTATGAAAATGTGCATTGTATCATATCTAGAAAGTTAAGAAGCAAAACAAAGCATATTTCTCAAGGTGTGAGAGCACTGCAGACATATTGTGATCCAAACAGAGAGATGACTGACTATCCCACAGACAACCTAGTTAAAAATGGCACATAGAATAGGACCAAGACATGATCAGGAACTAATACAGCCATTCATTAACATTGCATTATGTTCTTTTCTTGTCACCCCCATAATTAACGGTGCACCATATTTTGATATAATGTAGTATTTTTAAGGAGAAATGCTCTTAATTTCTGTTTACCCAATTTCTCCCTGATATCCAACAATACACTTCTTTTTTCTTTTTAGGAAGACATTTCAGAAACTCCAGATTTCAGAATTTCACTATAGATGCTGAAAATCAAGCAATATTTTCCCAAACCTTCTTAACCTCTTCACATAGGAATCTTATCTTCAAAGAGAAATTAAAAAGAAATTCCTCTATTTAAAGGGGAGGAAAGAATAAGAAGAATCAATGGCTGTATTTAAAAATGTGTATTTTGGGAAAACTAATCTAATGGAACTTTTACATCCTATCATTAACAGTCTTGTTCAAATCTTGCAAATCAAGTGTTGTGGCTTCCTTCATTGAGTCAATCCAGCTGGTGTTGAGTCTTCCTCTTTTCCTGTTGCCTTCAAGTTTTCCTAGCATTATGGTCTTTTCCAGTTCCTCTTGTCTTCTCATAATGTGACCAAAGTACAGTAACCTCTGTTTGGTCATTTTAGCTTCAAGGGAGGGTTCGTGCCTGATTTGATCTAGAACCCACTTATTTATCTTTTTGGTGGTCCATGGTATCCATAAAATTCTCCAACTTTTACACCCATATGCAGTAATAGGGGGAAATGGCATTCTATCTGAACAGTAGCCTCCTTTCCAGAATATAGGTTGGGTATCAAAACAATCAGATGCTGTGGCACGCCAGTTTCTTTTAAAACCAACCATAACTTTTCATGATCCACACTGTCAAAAGCTTTGTTGTAATCTATATTTAGAATGTTGATTTTCTTCTGAAATGTTTTCATATGCTCTGGTAGACATTGTAAATTTGCAATATTATCTAGTGAATGGCTGAATAGCTGAGTACCATCACTTTGGAGTAACCATAGCTGTGCTTCTATCCTTCATGAAGCTCAGGGCATTCATGGTTTTCCATTTAATCCTTATGAAGTAGGGTAAGCTAAAATAAATCAACTTGCTTAAGGTGATTCATAGTTAGCATGGATATGGACTCAGATCTCCCAGGTTCTAGATAAGCCCTATAATTACAAATACCTCTCTGGCTATTGGCTATACCCCCAACCAAAGTTGTTAAAACCATTCCTGGCGCCTCCTGGCAAAACCCAAGAGCATTTCCAGGACAAGAAATTCTCATTGCTTCATTCCTATCTAATTACCTCCATGGTAATGAGCATGCAGTTTATAATCTCAATTACGTATGTCCTTTTTCCAGGCTGTTCCTGAAAACAGACCTCTTTTCCCCACAGCATACTTTAAACTATCCTCTTCTCTTGTTACTTTAGTAATTTTCTAAGCCACTAGCATTTATATGCATTTCAATGATAAATTGCTACCTGTGGTGTTTAGACAACTCGTTTTGATTCAGGATAAAAGATGGGACACTTTCATCCCATCCCACCTGCTTAGTTATTATGCTGCCTAAGAACAATACCTCGTTTCTGAATAATCCTAATAGGCAAAACATTTTTGTTGTTTTCTGCTTATGAGCAAACAGCCCTGGGTCATGCCACTTTCATTTTTTTTCTTGCCTTCACTGATACTGAGGCAGAGAATCTCACCTGAGGAGCTCAATTGGAACAGTTCAGGCTAGATCAGTCTGATTTACTTGGGTGGTAAATCTTGCTGATTTTTAAAAGTTTCTACTGGACATCAAGTCTTTTGAAGTGCTGTCCCATGGAAACTGTGGAGGCACAGAAGCAACTGGAAATGACACTAAGATTCATATCAGGCTGTTCATTGGAAATGTACAACATGAACTCAATCCATGAGTGCATGTCCAATCTATCCAATATCCAAGATATATTCCAATGGAGAATCTTGCACACACACAAAAATGCTATTTGAAATAGTTTTGGGTATATTTAATAGTTAAAATTGACAGTTGTGTGTGTGTTCTACATTTTGTAAAAGTTTTGCTATAACAAAAGTGTTGCACCTCCCCCCCCACAAGATAGGGGGAAGAAGCTGAGTTTCGTAGGGGTTCCACATCTTGATGCTGCATTTATATTTGTGCCACCATTGTGGGGCAGGGAGGGTGGGTTTAAGATTAGGACCTGTGAGTTTGTTCTGTAATTTGAAATAATTTTCCCATTTATTTATTTTTGTCTTTCTTACCGAAATTAAAGGAGGACTACACAGTGTAAATAAACACAATCAGCAGGACGGGACATCCAATAAGTAATGCAACAAGATTGGGATTGCAGACATCTGAAACTATGCTAAAATCTGAAACTAAGCAAAATCTGAAACAGAACTGAAACAAACAATAAGTAATAATGAGTCATGTTGAACAAAGAAATTACGCAGCAGGATCATACATACAGTAACAGATACAATACACAGTATTGTACACTAGAGTCCTTATCACTTCATTAAAGGATCTTTCTTAACCATTTCATAACAGTACAGTCCTATTCCCTGTTTAAAAATGCCCCCCTGAATAGTTCAGTTTTTCATAGTTAATATAGGAGACTGTGAGCCTTCTGGACCCCATCAGGCAGGCCTTCCCATAAGGCGAGGTCACAACTGAGAAAGCAGTACATGTATGGGAGTTGTTGATTTTTTGCCATTTTCAGAAGGCCCTGCTTGGATGAGTGAAGCTGTCATGATGGGAGTAAAGAGGATGGGGAGTCCTGCCAATATGAGGGTCCAAAGCCACGAAAAGCCCCCAAACTATCAATGGTTTCTTCCAAATAGGATTGCACCCTCTTAAACCCCAAAGGATAGGTCCCACACTGATGACAGCTGGTCTCCAATGGCAACCGTTTGAGTTTGGTCAATGAGGAAAGATTTGAGCCACTCCAAATCATATCTCCTGATTCCTACTTCTGCTTCCAAATGCCCCAACAAGATGACATGGCCACAATGCTGCAGAGAATCACCATGGGCCCCCGGACAATATGAGTCTGACCAAACTAAAGACTGTAACAAAACAAATCACTTGGGAAGCTGTTGGCATGCATCCATCAATAATAAGAATAATAATCATAATAATCATCAGAAAATAAAACTAGGAATCTCAAAATTGGCCACCAGCTTCAGGATGATCATGGGAATCCCAGGGCCAAAAATGAAAGTAACTGGAATATCTTGGCCCAGATTATCTCCAGGACCCCATGATATTTGCAATGGAAAATAAGGTTGTGTGGTTGTTAAAGTGTTCAAATCCCCACTCATGCAATGTAACCTTGCTGGGTGATCTTAGGCCCATCATTCCCTCTCAGCCTTACCTACCTCACAGCATTATTGTGAGGATAAAACAGAGGAGAGGAGAGTTTGGGTTGATTTGGATTCCCCTTGGGGATAAAGGTGAGATGTAAAGTAAATAAATAAATTATTAATTCTGTTCCTCATTTGTTACCACTGAGGCAGATTAACATTTATTATCATGCATGTTAAGGGTGGAGGGGGAAGCATTCTTTTTCAGGGCTCTTTTTGTAGCAGGAACTCCTTTGCATATTAGGCGACACACCCCTAATGTAGCCAATCCTCCAAGAGTTTACATTAGCCCCTGTAAAAAGAGCTCTGTAAGCTCTTGGAGGATTGGCTACATTAGGGGTGTGTCACCTAATATGCAAAGGAGTTCCTGCTACAAGAAGAGCCCTGCGTACTACTTTAATAGATTATGGGAAATATTAACTCCTCCCTTCTGTCCATAATATCAACAGAGGTTTGTTTCTATGCTATTATTGAATACATTTTAAGTTGCTGGTCAGGATGAGTGAGGTGGCATTAATGCAGAAAAAAATAAAAGGGGTGGGGAGAAAAATTAGAAGTTGGAGGGGGTTGCTACCCAAACACTAACAAGGCTGCTCTGGTAAGGTCTGGCTCTGCTGAGTAGAACTAAAGGCAAAAGGAAACCATGGACCTTGTTAGGAGACTGCATCCTGTCTTGGCTGGTCTTCCTTTGCTCCAGTGCAGGCTTGGCTAATGATGGGTTTAGCAAGACCTGATCAGCAAACATTCCCTCTACCTTCTGGTAGACTTTGTATAAAGACCAAGGAGCTATTTGCTGTGCTCTGCCTTCCCTTAGTCAATTGTGGCTGCACTCAGAACTGCAACAGGAACTTTCTTTTGAAACACATTCCATGTGAGCATAGCATGTCGCTGACTTCAGGGGCCCTCCAGCTGACTTAGGTCCCCCAAAGTTTGTTCCCCCAGTCCCCCTATGTTGGCAGCCCTGCATGATTGACTGTATCAAAGGTTGTACATAAATCCAGTAGGAGCAACAAGGAGGCATTGCCTTTATCTACACAGAGAGCAAAGTCATCAACTAAAGACACTGGTGCCATCTCTGTTTCATCTCTGAAGCCAGGTTGAAAAGGGTTCAGAGCAGATGAGTTATCCAGAAAGACCTGGAGTTGTTCAGCTACTGCACTTTGCCTAGACCGGACAGATTAGAGACTTGGTAATAATTGTCCACATCATTTTTCTGCATGGATATTTTTTAAAGCACTGAGTGGATAGCCACCTCTTTGAGCTGCTGAGGGAATGAATCTTGGGTTAGTGATTGATTAATGATTGACAGTAATGACTATTTGATATTTCAGCAATCAGGATGGGCAAGGATTTAGGACTAATGGCCTTCCCAGATCCCAGGATTTTGTCAACATCCATCGCGGAAACTTGGTCAAACTGGTCCATAAATAGATCAGGCAATGTATTAGGCATATTTTATGACTGACCTATGTTTCAACCATCATCCGGATTAGGGTATATTTGCAATATTTTATCTGCAAAAAATTTGCAAAAGTATCACAACTAATTGTGTGTTCCTGAGTCAATATATGCTCAGATTTGGAAGTGAGAAAATGTCTAGATATCTTAAAAATTGGGATGGTTAAGCAGAGAAGTAGGAACTCGCTAAAGACGTACTTGATTCAAAACATAAGTATTTCAGTATTACATGTGGCTTCTTTTTAAATATATATATA
>NW_015164183.1:1618742-1619788 GCF_001447785.1 Gekko japonicus
TATATATATATATATATAAATTGGTTTTCAGAAAAATATATAAAAAGAGGAAAGTTTTACATTTTCACATTATGTTTAAATTTCTCATACATAACATAAAAATTGAGTTACATACAGTTTTACCTTCTCCTAGATTAGCTACTTAACAACCTTATATAATAAGACAATGTAAAAAGTTATATGCTTACTTTTAGATTCTTTTGAACTATGGTGCTGGAGAAGACTCTTGAGAGACCCTTGGACTGCAAGAAGATCAAATCAGTCAATCCTCAAAGAAATCAACCCTGACTGTTCCCTGGAAGGCCAGATAATGAAACTGAAGCTCAAATACTTTGGCCACCAAATGAGAAGGGAGCACTCACTGGAGAAGACCCTGATGCTGGGAAAGATTGAAGGTCAAAGAAGACGGGGACGGCAAAGGATTAGATGGTTGGATAGTGTCATTGACGCAACGAACATGAAATTGAGCCAACTTCAGAGGACAGCGGAAGACAGGACGGCCTGGCGGGAGCTGGTCCATGGGGTCGCGAAGAGTCGGACTCGCCTTTGCGACTGAACAACAACAACTTCCATCTGTCAAATACCTATACATTTTGCTATCATTTCATCTAAAAACCAAATTACATTACTTCATATTTAGATTACTTAACTAAAAGAAGAAACAAGTAATATCTGGCTAAAAATGAATTTTCTATTTAATATATTTCTAGTTTTAAACATATCTAGCATATATAAGACTAACAATATCTATAAGCTGTAAGTAAAGTAGAGGGAAAAGATATAAAATAAATAAATAAATATACCTTTTCAAACAGCTTTGTTGGAAACTTCGGTTCACATAAGTATCCAGTACGTTTACTTTTACTGCTTTTGAATTTAACCATTGCACTATAATTGAGATCTTCATCTAAATGCATTCTAATAGAATAAATCTTAAAAATAAATCCAGTTTGAACATTTCAAATACATTTCTATCATGCTGTTTTCTAGATTTTCTTTTATAAACTAGGGCTGCGGTCACACGGCCAGGAAAATGCGGGGGGGGG
>NW_015164183.1:1620258-1625130 GCF_001447785.1 Gekko japonicus
AGCCATGTGCTCGTTGGTGCTTTCTTCTGGCTGCTCTCCTCTTCTCTGCACGACGTAAGTTGTGTGTTTTTTAATTAAACTAATGTTTGAGCATGCTCCGTTTGGTGCTTGTGCGCAATCGTGGAGACTTGAAAAAAACCCCACCTTTTAGCTAGGGGACATGGGCGGGCGCTGGAACTTCCTCCGGAAACACGGTCATACGCCCGCCCTTGCCCCGCGGTTTCTGGAAACTAGTACCTCCACGGTACTAGTTTTTTACAGCGCTGCTTTGGCGTTTAGCCACGGGTTACCGACGGGAGCTCTACACTTGCCAGATGTTGCCCTGTGATCGCGCCAGGAAACTCCGCCTCTCTTCCGTCTCTGAAGCGTGGCTTATGCTCCGTGTGACCGCAGCCTTAATTATATAATCAGTTATTCATAAGCTAAAAACAGCTGCACATAAGCCAATTAAATACGTTTCCAATAAAATAAGTCTTGGACAATTTACATTTAACCATTACTGAACAATTACTACCAAAAGCTTTGCTACATTTTCAATTAAGATCTTCTTCCAAATATTTTCACTGTTATTTCACTAAATCACTTTATACCATGCCTATGTTTTCTTTCCACGGATTCTTGCATCAAATAATTACTTTATACAGTCATTAAATTTCCTAGTTTTTTACCATTTAGTTATAGATTGGGCTAAGTTATAATTCTCATTGATCAGTTACTCATAGGGCAGGCACAATTACATACAAAACAATTTATTTGTAATATTTAATCTTTTTCTTTTTTCTTTGTGCTGTTTTTTAAAAACTAATATGATTTTGTGTCTTTTCTCTTTATATAAGGAGAAAAAATTCTTTATTTCATTCCATCTGTGCTTAGGTTCTAGTTTATATTTCAAAGGGAGAATCTTCTTCTTTGCCATTTCAAGAGCTAAAAGATTTGTCAGTTTGTCAGTGATATTATTGGATTGTCCTGTAAGGCTTCTTCTCTTTAGGTGCAGAAGTCAAATCTTGATTAAAAATTTGCTCTTCTAGTGTAGTTTGTTGCTGGTGTGGATCTTTGTGTTCAGTTGCAGTCTTTTTGTTCTTTATCAAAAAATCTCTGAAATGCTTCTTTGACTGCTTTTTTGACCACATCTTGAATTATTACTGAAAGTTCCTCTTTTTGCTCCTTATAAAATTGTATCTCTTGTACACCATTCAAGGCATTTCGGCTGTCCAAATACATGGTTTGGGAATCCATCCTTTTTCTTCACGTCGCCGAGTTTTAATTAGAGTCAGTAAAAGGAACAATCTCTAAACTTTGTTTTCATTAAGGCTCGCCACTGTTCCCAAACAGTCTTTGTAGCCATAGTAAATCCAAAGGGTAACAATGGCTGCGGTCACACGGAACATTAGCCACCCTAGTCAGACGGAAGACATGTGGAGTTTCCGGACGCGATCTCACCGGCACGTCTGGGAAGTGTAGCACTCCCGTGGCTCAAACGAGGCTTCCCGCTGAAACCGCACAGCAAAAAACTAGTACCTCGGAGGTACTAGTATCCGGAAACCGCGGGGCAAGGGCGGGCGTCTGATCGCGTTTTCGGTGGCATCCGGCGCCCGCCCATGTTCCCGTCCTTGCGAAAAAGTTTTTCCCCCCAGGTCTTCGTGGATGCGCAAAAGCACCCTATGGAGCATGCACAGTCGTGCTGTACAGAAAAAAAAAACATCCAGTTTGCCGAACCGCGCACTTCGTTTTTGCGCGCAGGATTGTGCTGTGATTGGCACCTCTCCCTTCCCACGGGAACTCCACGGTACCTCCACGGTACCTCCACGGGAGGTCTGGTCAGGTAACGGCGCCTTAGTTTGCCCCGGGGCACACTGCCACGCTTCCCCCCCCCGCGGTTTCCTGCTCGTGTGACCGGGGCCTAAGTAGACCAAACAATATGCAATTTCCTTTTAAAGTCTTTTTAGTGCAAAAAAACCCAATTTGTTTTAAATTCAAAGCTATTAAATCAGCAAATTGTCTTAGGTTTCCCAGTAGGAAGTTTATTAATCCTTTTACCCCCAAGTATTGTTGTATGAATTTTTCCCACTCTCATCATCACTGTTCACAAGAGGAAAGGGGGGGGGGATTCCACTCCTCAGTCCTTCCTTGTTTGGGAGATTTAGGGTTTTTTTAAGAAGTTGTAGATCATAGAGTTTTGGTTGTTACAAGTTTGTTTACTCATGGTGAAAGTGGTGACTTCATCAATGTTAAGATGAGGTTCTGGACTCTCTTACATGGGTGTAAACCAGCTTCTGCAGTCATGGCTCCATGACTGCATACCTTCGTGGGTCAGCTTTGGGACGATCCTGAACTGCAAGCCATTGGCTGCTGCTCACGGGGCACAGGATTGAGTTCCCTGCAACCTTCCCTCCCTCCAGGGGGGATGGTGGGACCTTGGGTGCCCCCAAAGGTCCCCTAAAAACCATGAAGAGTCGACGATTCTCAGGAGCTCCCCAAGAAATCATCTGCTCCTACGCTCCATAACCCAGAAGTCCAGTTTTACATGTGGCTTCTGAAAGTAGAAGAAGCATAAGCAAACTCAACTACTTTCTGAAATAATAAAAATATTACATTTGTTTGTCTAATCTTGTGCTACATTGTACACAGTTAAAAAGGGATTTTTATCAAGCTACAGGATTTTTTTGGTTTTTCTAAAAGTCCCAGATAGTTTTGAGGTGACGTAATATACCTGGAAAATATCAATAAATTGAAGCCCCAGTAATCAAGCTTTCTTCCTCACAAATTTATACTTTTATTCATTTTTAAAAAATTATACCTTGTCTTTATTATATACTTTTATTCATTTAAAAATTTTATACCTTGTCTTTATGGCACACTAAGCAGCTTACAAAGAATTAAAAACTGCTGAAAACCACTACCAAAATGCAACAAAAATGAAATAATTGAATAAAGAAAAAACTAAAATGGACCATAAATAAATAAAAATAAATACTAGCAAATGTGGGCTCCAGTGAACTATGAATTGCTCCTTTTCTTTTCTGGAGTATGTTGACTAAAGTTGCCACTTCCATCCTCAACCCTTCCTGCAGCAGCTGCTGCTGCCACCCATTATTTCATCTAACTACCTTAAATGAGTCCAGATGCTGAAAGGCATCCAGCCTCCATTGTGCCAAAGAAGTGAGCAATGCAGGGCCGTAGCCAGGATTTTTTACTTTGGGGGACATTTAAATAAGCCAGGGGGCACCCTCACACACGCGGTGGCTCAAGTGGTTAAGACGCTGAACTGCAGGCTGTGGAAGGTCAGTAGTTCAGCAGTTCGAGACCCGGGTGCCACATGATCAAGTAAGCTCCCATCTCTCGTTCCAGCTCCTGCCAACCTAGCAGTTTGAAAGCAAGAAATTGCAAGTAGATAAATAGGTACCACTTCGGTGGGAAGGTAACAGCGTTCCGTGTGCCTTGGTGTTTAGTCATGCCGGCCACATGACCACGGAAACATCTTCGAACAGCGCTGGCTCTTCGGCTTTGAAACGGAGATGAGCACCGCAACTCTAGAGTCGGATTCGACTGACTTTCGAGCAAGGGAACCTTTACCTTTTACCTTTTACCTTAGATCTACCGTAGGGAGAGGCATCCCCCCCCCCCTCGTAACCATGTACAGCCATGAAGGGGGACATTCCAATAGAGCTGTGGAGGGAGTTGTTGCAGCTATATTCCACAAAAGGTAAAAGTTGCACCCAGTTGTCTTGTTCGTGATTCACATAACACCTTAAGAATTGTTCCACAATTTGGTTGGTGCATTCCATTTTGCCATTATGCTCCACCCCCAACAGTGCCATCAGTTCCTTCCAAAACTTGGCAACGAACTGAGTCCCCTGGTTGGATATGACTTTCCTAGGCAACGTATGTAGCCTAATCACATGTTGTAGAAATATAACAGTGAGTTACTTTGCAATGGGTATCTGTTTGCACAGAACGAGGTGGACTTGCTTTGAAAACAGGTCCACCACTACCCAGATAACCGTTTTCCCTTGATTTGGGGGTAAATCAGTTATAAAATCCATAGATATCACAGCCCATGGTCTTTCGGGGGTTTCCAATGGCTGCAGCTGGCCAGGGACTCCCCCTCCCATTTACTAATCAAACAGGTTTGGCAAGTAGCTACGTATCTAGAAATGCCCTTCCTCATCATGCCAGGCCACCAAATATGTTTTGTACAAGATGTAAGGTTTTCAGGTACCCAAAGTGTCCTGACATTTTATTGTCATGGCTCTGGGATAAAATCTATCCTCTCTGCATTTTGGATACATAGATCTTGTCACCCTTGCACCAACTTCCATCATCCTGCTGCTGTAGCCCCTCCTTTTCTACCTCCTCTAGATCATGGGGGGGTGAGCTCTGATTTCAGCTTTCCCACCCAGCTGCTCAACTCTGCCTCCCTCCCCACTGTCGCCTGGCTACGTGTTAGCACAGCCCCTCCCAACTGGGTGGGAGAAAACATAATGTCTGTGACCTCATCACGCTGACTGGCATGCTGCGGGAGGCATGAGAGGGCATCAGCAAGGAAGTTGGCTTTCCCTGGAAGGTACTTTATAGTGAACTGAAACTTAGAAAAAAAATTCCGCCCATTGAAGCTGTCTGAGTTCCCCTCTCCGGGCTCCACCCCTCAAATCTCCAGGAATTTCCATACCTAAAGCTGGCAACTTTATCTGCTCCCCTCTCAGCAGCCTCTTTCTAGGCAAAATTCTGTCTTTCTCATTAGCGGGGAGCAAAGCAGCTTACTTCATTCTCTTCGGCTTTGCGATCTGTACAGCAATGCTGTAAGGTAGGTTAGGTCAGTCTGTGGCTGGTCCAAAATCACCCAGGCAGCTTCCATAGGGATGCTCCTGCTGA
>NW_015164183.1:1625363-1677995 GCF_001447785.1 Gekko japonicus
ACCAAACAATTCCTAAAGATTTTCCAAAACACTACTCTGTCAATACATTGCAACACTTTGAATTAGCACCAGAGCTTTAAGAGCTCTCCAGCTGTCACCTGGAGACTGGCAACAGCTTGTTTGGAGGGTGGAGAGTATGGCATTGTATCTGTCTGAGGTCCCCCTCTTCCTCCTCCTCCTCCTCAGACCCCACCCTCAGCAGGCTTCATCCCTAAAATGTCCTAGAAGTTTCCAACCTGGAGTTGGCAACCCTATGTCCTTTCCAGGCAACCATCAGCCTACCTTTATCTGCCTATCTGTCTTCAGGTTTATATCCCCCTACCCAGCCTCTGCCTAGGGAAAGGGCAGTCTTTCCCTGCAATGGGAACCAAAGCAGCTGATATCATTATCCTCTCCCCCGTATGATCCGCACAACTACCCTATGAGGTATGTTAAGGTTGAAAGTGTGTGAATGGTCCATAATCCCTCAGTCAGCTTTTGAAACATGAACCTGCGACCTGCACACCATCCTCTGAAGCGCTCTCTGTGGTAGTAATGTGGTGACTGCTGGCACCTTTTCCTGTCTTTTTTGCCTTATGGTATTCTGCTTGTGGTGTGATCTGTCTTCTTTGTGATGTGGCATGATTGTGTTATTGGGTTTGTTTCTTTTGAAGGGGAAGTGATGTGTTGTGAGTGAGGACATAGTTTACCTCAGAATACAGTAGGTTCCATATGCAACTGGCAATTCCAACTGCCTTGCGGGGGGGGGGAGTTTGAGGTGTGGAATGGAGAGAAGTCCAATCAGCTTCCATATGCAAAAGACCTTGAAACGCTGGTCGGGACTGCACAAAGCATGCCGGTCAACCCAGCCAGCGTCTTCTTGTGGCCAAACACTAAAGGTGTGCATTTGGAACGTTGGAACCCACTACGGCTTTATATATAAGGGAGAGATGATCCTTGCTACTCGTAGTTTTAGGTTGTTCCCTTCCCTTGACCCTGTAGGTTTGTAGACTAGAAAAAGCAATAAAAATGTTATAAAAAAACAACAAAATGATCAGCCATGGTATTTTATTTTAATTAAGAGCCGACACTGAGAATGCTATTTGAAAATCCTACAAATGGACCTTGAGCTTGTTTGGAGGTTCTAGCAGGGGAGCGCAGCTATCGTATACCCTTGACCGAAGAACGGTACACTCCTTCTATCTGGGATGGTCGTCCTCTTCCACCGAGCGCGCAGCTTCGGGAGGGACGCACATGGAGCGGTGAGGGAGGTAGGGGACACCTGCCTAGCCAGCCAGATCAGCCGAAACAACCCTGGCGATCAATGGGGTGACAGATGTCGCAGCCAGATCGCCCTCACAGCACATATACTAAAATTGGAACGATACAGAGAAGATTAGCATGGCCCCTGCGCTATTTGAAAATCATTAGCCAACTCTGTTCAAATTGGGAAAATGCCCTCTTCACAGTGACATTACTGTGTTATCGAGAAAGAGAGAACATGAAAGTGCATTCTGTGGCAAGGTGCCAACAAGGCTCACTGGCAGCTAAATACCAGTGGTAAAAGGAATAGCATACGAGTGCACGAACTCTAATCTGGGAGAACCGGGTTTGATTCCCCCACTTGCACCTGGCTGGATGACCCTGGGCAAGCTGTAGTTCTGATTAGAGCTGTTCTTGGAAAAGAGCAGTTTCTGTCAAGAGCTCTCTCAGCCCCACCTACCTCACAGGGTGTCTGTTGTGGAGAGGGGAAGGGAAAGGAATTTGTAAGCTGCTCTGAGACACCTTTGGGTAGTGAAGGGCAGGGTATAAATCCAATCTCCTCCTCCTCCTCCTCCTCTTCTTCTTCTTTTTCCTCTCATGGCTCCCTCTCCCTGGGCTGGGGCTTTGTGGTGATAGAGTCTCACCAGTTTGTGGCAGTTCTCCACTTCACAGGCTACTTGGAGCAACCCCACCAGGGTGAGAGGTTTGTCTTGGGCTAGTGCCTTCTCCAGGATGACGGTGTTCAGTCCAGCATGGTAGAACTCTATCAGGACTTCTTCTGACCATCCCAGGAGTTTGGCGGCGGAGGCCTTGAATTCATCTGAGTACTCTTGGTCTGAGCGGGTACCTTGGTGGATTCCCTGCAGTCAGGTCTGAGCCTTCTCCAACTCTAGGGAGTCCTTGAATTGGCATCATAGATCTTGCATGAAAGCTTCCATGTCTTTCAACTTGGGAGCTGTGGCATTGTAGAGAGCTACAAACCAGTTGGCCACTTGTTCTCAAAGACGGAGCCCACATAATCCACGCATTGTTCATCCAAAAGGAAAGTATGGTCCTATTCTCTTAACATGATGTGCACTTGGATCGTGAAGAATCGTAGCTTCTCGGGGCAGCCATCAAACGTGGTGTCTAATGTGTCATGGGGTTGCCAACGGTCAGGAGTTTCACTTCGTCTTGGGGCTCTCACCTCCTGAAATGCCTTGGCAGCCTCTTGTTCCATGAGCTCTCATACCACTTGAGTAGCCGTTTGTTTAATAGCCACAGGATCTCCTTTAACCGCCTCACCTCCATCCGTAGGTTGGAGGGGCTGAAGGAGACATGCCTCCTCAAGTGAGTACTGGTCACCTTTGGGATCTCCGTGGGCTCAGGCTCTGCCTCAGACCCGGCTCCTATGCCTGCTTCTTCCTTCTCATCTCCAGACCCCGACCCGGCTGGTTCATCCCAGTGATCAGGGGTTTGAAGGGGCGTTGATTCAGTATCTACATCCATGTCTTCCTTCTCGTCTTCAAGCCCCGACCTGGCCAGATCGTCCCAGCAATTGGGGTTTTGGAGGTGCTCCAGCTCACCTGCCTCCACGCCTTCGGTATTGACCAGTGGTTGGGGTTCAGGTTCAGGCTTCTCAGGTTGTATCCTGGGGCTCGAACCTGCCCCTCCATCTCCATCACCATTCCCCATCTTCCTTAGGGAAAGGGGGGGTGGTCCGGTTAGGAAAAAAGGGACTCCTAACAATCTGTCAGGTTTCCAGTCAAATCACTCTCCAAAAACACTTTTACAGTGAATGTTTTATTTAGAGATATGAGATGCTGTGGGTTCAAACTCTTTGTTAGGACTGAGGTGCAAAGGCGGGAAAGCAGGATATAGGTACAACCCCAAGATTCAATTCACATCCACGTCAGCATTGCTACAGACTATGAAAGATATACAGCCATTATCTAGCCAGGCACAGACTTCAAGGACATTTCTCGGTGAAAGATATCTTGAGGCCTCGTAGGAAAGTTACCAAAGCTAGCCTCCTTAATTTACTACAGACACTCCCCCCCGCCCCCAGGAATGCATTGGCAGGTGAGGGCAGCGATAAGGGGTACAGAGAGCAAGCAACATATATCAGGTTGACAGAGAGCAAGCAAAATACAGCAGGTTGGAATACAGCAGGTACAGCTAGTCAAATGCCGGAGTCTGACAGGCCTACCCCATGAAATTGCAGCCCTTTTCTTCTCTACATTACAGCAAGACACATCCTGCTTTTGCTAAGGATCCTGGTATGTAGCTTTGCCTTTCTTCCAGTAAGAATAGTCATGTGCCAAGGGTAGGGTTGCCAACTCCAGCTTGGGAACTTCCTGGAGATTTGGCTGTGGGGGAGGGAAGACTAGGGAGGGTGGAGCTTGGGACGTGGGAGGGAGCTCAGCAGGTGCAGTAGAATCCATTGCCCAAAGCTGCTATTTTCTCCATGGGAACTGATCTCTGTTGTCTGTGATGCCCTGAGGTAAGAAATGAAAGGGCCACAAGACTGGACATCTTGATATTTTGTGATAAAGGGAATTCTTTTAAAAAACAATTCAGTGTGGTGCTGTGTGTGTCTGTGTTGCAGATTTACAGCCAAAGAAAATTACCAGTTTAAATAAAAAATCTCAGGCATAAAACTTTAACGCCAAAAGAACCATGATCAACTATTAAGCATGTTCAAATCTGTCCTTGAATACGACAGGGGAGGTGTAAAAGGATCTGCGGGTCAAAAGTGAAATTAGTCAGATTAGCAAAATTCTCACCCACCCAAATAAAGCTGATTTCAAAAGAAAATGTGTGTCATAGCTATGAAAAGGTGAACAGTCAATTTAAAGAATGTTGCTGGCCCTTAGAGCCCTCTAGCAGTTATGTTAATTTCAGTCTTTTCTTCTTCATTGTCAAGTATTAAGTGAAAACTTTCAGGCTCCTTGAAGCAGACTGTTTAATGCTAAAGCAAAACAAAAGCTCCTAGCTCTTTGTTGTAGCAGTAGACAATTTAGTTCAAGGAGCCTGAAAGTTTTCTTGCATTGCCCTTCACAGCAAATAATAGGCTATTTTTTCATATATTTTTTCATATATTTCACAGTTGACTATTCTTTGTGCACTCTCATGAACATTGTTTTCATGTTGTCAGGGGTTGTTTCGTAGAAAAAGAGCTAGGGGAACTCATTAGCATAATTAATTAGCATATGTCACACCCGCTGACATCACCGGAAGTGTGTCATAAGGCCACACCCCCTGACATCACCGGAAGTGTGTCATAATTGCGGGGAGGGCTGGGTATAAATCAAATAAAATAAATAAATAAATAAATAAATAAGGCCATACCCCCTGCCTGCAGTAAATTTTAAGAGGATTCTAGCAATTTTATTCTTCTAGTAACGGTGGTTTATAGAGACCTCATGAATGATGCCAACATAAATCATTGTTTCAAATGGACTGTATAGGGTGATTAATTGACTAGACTGACTTTGTGTATTAAACGGACTTTGCAGCATTGTTAAAACGGAAGCAGCGACATAGACTTTCCCCGGGAAGCTCCTGGATGGGGCTGGGAGTCCTTGCGGAGGCTGCGTGGACTAGCCTCCACCAGGCATGGGGGGGGGGGAGTTTGTAGTTTTGTATGAAGTTCTGACTTTTAATAATGTTGAAAAATTAATTTAAAAAGTTTTTAAAAACCTGAACTCATACTGTACATAAGAGGTTCACATTTAATAAGCTGCACAGACGCTGGCTTGTGTGTGTTTGTGCACACTAAGTACAGTATCACCCATGTCTCCTCACACCCCTCCCCAAGTGCACAGGGCAATAGTGTCCATCTCCCCTCCTCAGCCCAAGGCAGCCTGTGTCCCTACACCCTTTTCACCTAAGGAGGGCAATTATCACTTACTCCTGGCTGCAGTCAGGGTGTACTCCTTCCCCTGGTTTCCTCCAATAAAACTTACTTCCACGTAAACATGCTCAGGAACCTCAACTTGCTTAGGCCCCATTTCTAAAGGGGATGCAGCTTTATGACATCTCCCGTCTTTTCAAATAATAACCTCAACGGCACTCAGGGGGACATCACATCCGAGTAAAGGTGCTTGCCCGAGCCGCAGTAGAGCACAAGCCTTTGCCTCACCGCGTTCCCTCAATACAAGCCCCACATGTTTCAATGCGATTACTCACTTAGAAAAGTGACCTTTCCAAAGGGGGAGCGCATCCAAGCTAAAACCCAAAGCAAGTTTCTCAGGAAGCAAGTTGTCCAGTGACGTCCAGTGGACTTACTCCCGAGTAAGGAGGCTCGGCTTCTTCAAAAATTCAGAGAAACACGCCTTGCAGAGGGACTCCTGCCGCCGCCCCCCCGTATTCCCGCAGCACCCAGCGTCCCTCCTCCTCCTCCCCAAATCCCACAAAATGCAGCCTGAAGTGCCAAGCAGACCCCCCTCCCGAAACGCCACCAAGCGCCACTCCCCAGGAACCCCCCATCACCTTCCCCTCCGCCCGGCTCTGCTGCCCCCCGGCTGCCAAGCTTCCCAGCCTGGCAGGCGGCTTCGGCGACCGGGGAAGTTCCAGCGAGGGAAGGAAAGGCAAGCGCTTGGCCCCTTGCTGCGGCCCCCTCCCAGCTGCCCGGCCCACCAGGCCTCCCCCACACCTCCGGGCCTCACCTCTCGCCTGGGAACACAAGCTGCAGACCAGGAGGCTCTGCAGGACGGCGCCCATCTTCCCTCCCGGGGCACTCTCCGCCTCACCGGCGGCGGTGGGGGGCAGGAGGAAGCAGCGGCTGAAAAGGGCAGTAGTGGCAGCGGTGGCAGCGCCTCAGCCGCACTCTCATACTTTTGGGCGGGCGGCAGAGGGGAAGGGGCAGAAAGGGGAAGGATGTAGCCCCGGCCCACAGGCGGCCCCGACGGCTCCTTCACGATGCCTCCTTGGCCTGCAGCCCCTCGTCCAGGTGGAAAAAGCGAGGCGGGCCAGTGCGCTCCTCCATCGCTCCTGCTCCTGCCTCGCTTGCTCAGCGCCTCCTCAGTGCAAAAGGTGGCGGCTGCCGAGGCGAGTCTCTTCTTCCTTGTGTGCCCCACCCCCCGCCTCTCACCCGGGGGAATGGTGATCCCCCGCATTCCCTCCCGAATCGACCTCTGCATGTTGTACTTATCTGTGAATATATAATGTCAGTGTTCAGGGCTTTGGGGGGAAGGTGAATGTCATATATTGCTGCCTCTTTTTTAATGTTAAACTTTTTAGCTAATAATAAACATCTATTTTATTTTTTAGGGTTTTTCCGACTCCTGATGGAGAGACTTTTTTTTTTTTGGTTATGCATTGGGACTTCCAAAACTTCATATTTGATACTTTTTTGAGGTTTCCTTTTGGCAGTTGGACACATTCTGTTTGACATCTGACATTTGATGTTTGACAGACATTGGAGACTTGTGCATCTAACAGTATAATCCTATAGAGAGCTAATCCAATCAATTGATTTTAATGTGTTTAGAATGAAGTAAATGTGAAGAAGATTGCACTAGATGTAGTTTTATCCCAGCCCTCAGATCTCTGGTGGCACTAGCTGAATCCCTAACTACCTCTTCTCTGGTGCCAGTCAGGTAAGTCTCTTTAGAGCCAAATTACATGTAACAAGTGGGAAGGGGACAGTCCATGGCTACCAATGCCATTTTAGAGGATAATTTAGCAGTTTAAATAATCCCCAAAAGGACCTGATCCTGACTGGGACCATGGTACAGCAACACTATGCGATCTTGTCCCCCCCCTCCCACATGCCTTTTCAAGCACTGAAACAGCCCCCCATGACTATTTTGCCAAAGTGCAGGGGGGGGGGGAAAGAGAAACAGGATTGCTGCAATTTTCAAACTACTAAATTCTCTTCTAAAACGACATTTGTGGACATGGATTGGTGCATGACCACCCATGCCAGTCTGTAACGTGTAGTTTGGTAGTCCATTCCTATCATCTACTCTTCTTGCTTTCTCAAAGATCCTCAGTGGATGATCTAAATGTCACTCTAGACTACTTAATCACTATCATCATCATCCACCCCCTTCCAGCTATTTGGCTACTTGGTAAAAGGTACACTAGAAAGATGGATTGGAAGTAGTTTTTAGTCTGACCGGTGTCATTGGGGCTTTGGCTGAAGATGGTATCCAACTTTTTCAAGCTCCAAGCAGTTAAAAAAAACCCCCAACATGTTGTACAAGCAAGTAATCCAATGTGTGTCATTCTGAAAATGTTGACGTTTATCTCTAACCTAGTGAGGTAATCCCTGACCTTATTCCCAGATCAAGATAACAGATTTGTAACAATACAATGCATTAAATCCAAAATACACACACACATATAAAATATAGTTCTAAAAGCAAAACAAACAAATTAAATCCAGCAGAAAAAGTTTCAAAAATAAACTTCGACCATGCTTGTTATCCCTCAAGGCACCCAGAAAGTAGTGGTCACCAGAAGAAGAGGCAGAAATATTTTTGTTTTAGGTTACACTGGTGTCTGAAAGCCTGGTTTTAAGGATTGTCTTTGGCTACCATGGCACAAATAGGTCAGTGGCATCTTATTGGAGAGAACATACCCCCAAAGCAGCCCTGTAGCCAGAAATGGCTGGTGGGGCAGGGGATGGGGCTCTGGGGCAATGGAGAGGAGTGGAGTGGGGAACTTAATTAGATTAGTGTGGGTGGGGGGTGCAAAACCATGACTTCTTTCTCTTTCCTTATCCAGTCCCCTGCGGTGGCGGGGAGGCTGAGAAAGGAAAGGGAAGCTGTTCTGCTGCTTCTGGTCAGTTTCACTCCCCTCCAATCAGCTGTTAAACCTGGCATACCAGGTGGGGGTCAGGGTGGTCTGACATCCTCCCAGGGTGGGGCAGGGCTCATTGGTGGTGCCCCAAAGAGATGCTAACTAACTGTCCATGTTATACTGTTGAGGTTAACTGGTTTGGTTAGTCCAGTCACCATTAGTTAGCAGAGTGCTTAAATAAAGCTACCAACACAGGAGCGTCACTTCACCAGGTTACTCAGCTTACAAAGCTACACAAAGCCACATTGCAAGTTGAGAAGAGAAATACTTCTCTATTTATTTGAGAAGTACACTTTGGATAGAAAAGAGCAGAGAAATGACAGATTACTAACTTTCTAGCTAAAGGATGGAGCAGGCCCATAGCCAGGATTTTTTAAGTCAGGGGGCATTTCAATTTCTTAGGGGGCACTGGCTAATCGAATTAAAGGAATATTCAACTCCATCCCTGCACCTGCCACTGCTTGGAGGCCCTAGGCTGGATGGGAAGTTGTGGGGCCTTGCCAGTAAGTCAGGGGGGCCAGCCCCGAGATGCCCCACTCCACTTAAATGCCTTCCCTTCCCTCCAAAAGCCTGCTGATGCTTACACTGGTTAGCTTCCCTCCCCAGCAGTCAGCTGTTAGGTTTAGACTAGGAGGCTTGGGGAAGGAAGGCATTTAAACATGCCTTCTTGCTCTCCTTTCCCTTCCTTCCCAAGTCGCTCAGCCACTGTCAGGTGACTGGGAAAGGCAAGGGAGAAGGGGAAGGCATCTTTAAACACCTCCCCTTGGCTTCCCCAGGTACCCTGCCATGGCAGGGCACCTGGGAAAACCAAGGGACAGGGGGAAGATGTCTTTAAATGTCCCCCTTGGCTTCCCTGGGCTTTCTGCAGTGCCGGGGCACCTGGGAAAGTTAAGGGAAAGGGGGAGGTGTCTTTAAATGGTCCCTGGCTTCCCTGGGCTCTCTGCAGCAATGGGGCACTGCAGGGAAGCTGGAGAAGCCGGGGGGGCATTTAAAGCTCTGGGCCAGACCCACTGTTAGGTTGGATGCCTTTCCAGCCATCAATTTCAGTCCCCTTTGCTTGCAAGCTTAGAAGCAGAGGGGACTGAAATTGCCCATCTCAATGGCTGGAAGGCATTCCAGCCTAACAGTGGGTGACTGGAGAAGGGAGATTGGGAAGGCCTTTAAATGCTCCCAAGTTCTGCCGCTGTGGTGTCACTGGCTGGGAAGGGATCTAAAACTAAGAGCTGACTGGCGCAGAGAAGTGAAACTGACAACTTGTAAGTTTCATTCCCCTCCATTGGTCAGCTGTTAGATTTAAATAACTTCCCCTCCCAGCCAGCGACTCAGGAAGCAAAGGGGAGGCATTTAAAGATGCCTCCCCTTTCTCCCTTCACTTGCCCAGCTGCTCCACCACCTTTGTTTACCCAGCCCCAGCTTTGAGGGTGAAGGCAAGGAATGGACCTGAAAGCTGAAAAAAAGCAGAATAAATTTGGGAAACTTTATTCAGTAGCTGAAAAGTTTCCTGAAATTGCATTCTGCTTAGGAATACTGAATAAATACCAATAAGGCATTTATTCAGTATTTTTTTCAGCTTGGGGAAGCCCAGCACATACCCCTGTTCACTGTCCATACTGAATTGCTTGGTCTAACTGGCACTGGACTGCAATTGCCTAATCCAATGTGATGCAGCTGAATTAAGGTCCGGTATAGGACAAAGATGTTGAGCTATTTATGAGAGTTTCTTCATTTTTTTTACAGTCCTGATAGTCCTATGCATGTGAGCTTTGCAAATTAAGAACACAGTTGAATATTTTATATTAGGCTTCTCAGCACACTTTTGAAATTTATTGTTTCGTACTTTTGTTACAAATGGTATATTTTATGTTTGCTGTATTCTGAAAGTCTTGTCAAGAGCACATTTAGGAGAGACACAGCACTCATTAATCTATATCTAGCTAGCTACTGAAACTTTAATCTATTCATGTATTTGTGTGTCATTCCTGTCAGCTTGCAAATAGCTGAATCATTGATGCAGGCCTTTAAACTGACAAATGATGAAAACGATGCAGAGAGCACAAATCAGATTTTGAAAGGAAGCATAAAACGCATGTAGAAATGTTGCTCTTTTCAAGCCTTTCATGTAAGACTTCTGGAATCAATGGATTTTACACTCAGGAAATTTGTATCACACCCCGTTTTATAAACAGCCCCTCTCCTGAGAGAGCCACTGAGCCCGCAAAGAATGTAAGCATCTCAGGAAAATGAAACAAAAGACCGGAAAGGTTTTGAATTTAGAAAGTCTGCTTTCCTAAAAGGCTCTGGCAGTTCCTAAGCAACATTGCTCTTGTAAATCCTTTCTGTGGTCTTTACGCTATCCCATCAGGTGACCCTACAAGAAGAGATGAGCTAAAGCATCAACAGACACTTTAATGATTTCTGTCCATCAAGCTTATTTGTTATGCAGGGCCATTTCAGGATCTCTTCTGTATAACCTAACAAGTCCCCAAAGGAGTCAATATCCAAGTTAATTCTCCTAGCAGCCAGTCTCGCTTTTAGAGACCACTAGAAAAAACGACATAACAGTAGCTACTGGCTCCTTTTCCCAGATCCCTCTATGTACATACAGCTGTACCTGTGCAATCACACAAAACCATATAATATATGTAATGCCCTGGACAGCTTCCTCAAGATTTCCACTTGATTGAATATGTCATCTGAGCTGAGCCAGACTTGACTGTATTCATTTTTTATCCACATCCAGCAAACATCCATGTATGGTGCTCATTCATATAATGAGAAAAGCAGGAATCAATGGTGAAGACAAGGATGCTCTGTTAGAAAATGGTACTAAGAATTCAATTTATATTATCATTTAATCTGTATCTTCTTTACACTTTCATTCTGCATGTGTCAGCTACAAGTGTGCAGTATGACTTGAATATCCCTCAAAATCCTGAAATTATGTGACCTTTACAATTGCCAACTCTCCTGGAGAAAAATGTCCTGTCCTGTTAACAGTGGCTTAATAGGATGTTATTTTGCAGGTGATGCTATTTACCTCCATCCCATGAAAAGTTTCACCTGCCCATTTCCACACATTAAGCCCCTATTAAAAAGATAAGGTATTAATCACCAGGCCCCTCAGCAACCCTATACCACTTCTTTGTTTGCAAGGCTCTCAGAATTGCCATCTAATTAGTACTTTTACAGGCCAGTCCTAAACAAAGTAATATCCTTCTGTTAAAATTATTGGGCTCTCCTGACCTGAATAACCCAGGATAGCCTGATCTCATCAGATCTCATAACCTAAGCAGGGTCGGCCCTGGTTAGTATTTGGATGGGAGACCACCAAGGAATACCAGGGTTGCTAGGTAGAGGCAGCCAATGGCAAACCACCTCTGGATGTGTCTTGCCTGGAAAATTCATAAATTGGTTGCAACTTTATGGCATAATAATATAACAATAAAGTCACTGCAAGTGCGAAAATCCATAAATTGGTTGCAACTTTATGGCATAATAATATAACAATAAAGTCACTGCAAGTAGCTTATCTAGACTAACCAACCAGGTCTGTGGCAGCAGTAGCAGCTGCAAGCTTCTAAGATTTGGGATCCTGATGTGACCTTGGAGTGTCACAGTATTTGCATCTGGAAACACTGCAACAATAACATACTTAAGCATCTATTCTAAATATATTAATATTGTCCCTATGTGTTCAAAGTACTTTGACTACATGATTTCCCTGATCTTTGGAATGGCCTTGTAAGGTAGGACAGTATGAGCCTCCCATCCCCCTCCAGGTGTGAGGATGGGTGACTTTATGAAGGATCAGCGAAAGAAAAAGATATAAGGAGCCCACAGATGCTGTCCCCAGAACTCAGACAGTGCTTATTTGCACCCATCCTCCCTGTATCTTACAATGTATGCTTAGCTAGTTACTTTTAAGCCAGATAGATTTCTTCCCCCTTTTCACCCAAACTGCCCAGAGGTTGTCCCATCCCCACTCTGTACTGGGGGAAATGAGAGGCTGAGGTATAAGGAGTTACTTTGTTAGCCCAGGTGCTTTTTATTGGGCTATTTTGGACTATGTTATATGAATAAAACTTGATGCAAAGGGCTAATAAAAGAGACTGTGTAATAAAGAGGTCACATTGAGGGCACCCAGAGAAGATTCGCTGAACCAACATCATTCCAGAGGTGTCCCAGTGTCTTCAGCTTATCGTGTGTGTGCAAACACAAGGTTTACAGCAAACACAGAAAACTCATTAGTTAGCCCAGACACATGAGAGGATTATTCCAGGATTCCCCCTCCGCCAGACTACAATGGATTTCCTTTCCACATGAAGAATCCACATGGCCAGTGATGAGTCAGCGCTATGGTCTCCGCACGTACCTCTTTCCCCCTCCCTCCCAGGTACCAATGATCAAGTTAATCAATAGATTGGAAATTGACCCTCCAGCCAATCCCTGTCCTGAGGGGAAGGGCCACCAGGTAAGCCGCCTGAGCCCACCCCCTCCTGCCCCCAAGCAGCTTTAAAACTTAGAACACAGAGTAGCCAGCCATCTATCCTTCCTCCCTTTCCCCCTTAAATCTAGCTTACTACATTCTAGTCTGTGCAGCTAGAATGCTACACGTGTTTTCAGCTGGTCTGACTGCACGCGCCTTCCCCTTTTCTAGTTTCCCCCCCCCCCACCATAATACCTTCCTGCTGGAAGCTTTAGGAGCCGCGCTGCGCCTGAGGTAAATATACCCCACCAACGATACTCCTGCTCATGCAACTGTGCTGTAATCATTCTAACTGCCTTTCTTAGTTCTTGTGTGTATGTGTGGTTTTATTATTATTCTTGTGTGTTTGGACGATAATTAGTAAAGAAAAGTTAATTTTACTTTTGTCTCTGTCTCGTCATTGAAACGCATTGGCTCAGCCCACCCTCCGTAGACACTGACCAAGAATCCCCATCATTAAACTGTCTGTCCTAAAGAGCAATTCGGCTAACAACTTTACTAGTTATATGAAATAGGTAACAATTGGTAAGGATAGGGCAAGGAAGAATGGTGGGGTCAGGAATAGGGCACTGATCTGAAACATTGCCTGAAATTCCCTGCTTATTTTCAGATTGGAAATACCTGAAATGAATCAGGGAATTTGGGGTATGTGTTTGGATTGAAAATATCTGAATGCATACCCTTAGTCAGGAATTACCTTGGTGAGCATTATGAAGCTTCATTTAATTGGTGGGTGTTTCCTCAGATGAGCCTCTAAGAGCTATTGTGACCAGTAAGAGCTGGGACAGGAACCATGTTAAGGCCTGACCAATTGACTGATTTAAAGCTGTAAAGCTCAGGAGATGGTGGCTTGGAAAGACCTTCATAAACTCAAGTAAGCTATTAGCAAGGAGTGGTTTTATCAGTGCTCTGGGGCTCAGAGAAATAGCTCACACAATGGAATTAAGTGGGAAGATCACGGGCAGGGATCTATTGGGATATGAGAGTAGTGAGACAGGAGGCAGTAAGCCCAAGGATGTTTATGAAAGAAAGGATTTGGAGTTTGGGCTGGAAATGGAAATGGACAGGAAGCCAGTGCAGGAATTTAAGGAGGTTTATCAAGTTGTATGAGTAATAAGAGAGATGATTAAGTTGGGCAGCAGATTTCTTGGTGAGTGGATCAAGGAATGACGGCTAGGCACAGGTAGTACTTGTTAAGGTAAGAGGGGGCTCTGAGAGAGCAGAGGATAAGGGACATATTTTGCAGTGTTGTAGAGAGAAGTGGCATAAATACTGGAGAACAGTCTGCAGCAAAACTCCACAGAAGCTTAATAACTGAGGCTGTCATTCATTTGGGTTTGTGTGGCAAGGAAAACCCACATACACATACAATCTTGATTCTCTAATATTTGACATCCAAACTGCTTCCACTCCCACCTTCACCTTAGGTCATTGTGATGTAGGAGAGTATTGAGTCTAGGGTCCATCACTCACAACTCCAAACCAATGTTATCTAGCCTTGAGCAAGCCCATCTCTCCACATGGTACAATGCTGCTTTCAGAGGATGTTGAATGCAGAACCAGACCCCTTCTTCCTTGGCACCCTAAGCTATCAAACTTATCATCCACCAGGCCCAGTATGGCCACAGAAGCACTTGTAAAGATCAATATGCCAGTCAAACAATCAAGCACAACTGACCCTTTAAGCACAACTGACTCTTTAAGTCTGAGAATCAGTAGTCTGTCAGTTCTACCCTAGGGATGGGAAAGGAGAGCAGCAGGGGAGAGGTTGCTCTGGTTGCTCTCTCGTGGACTTGGCCACAGCCAGGGATTCTGAGCAGAAGGAAGCAACTTGGCATTCGCCCAGCCTGGCTATGGCCTTTACAAGGTTTGAGGGAGAAGGCTGAAGAAGACATTCAAGCTCTGGCTCCCAACTGAGAAGGGTGTAGAGCTAGGGGTGGGGAATTGGAATAGGCTAATACTTAGTACCTCCCCCCCCCCGGTCTGAGGCTAAGGGAAGTCACTTCATCCCAAGTGAACCCTGATATGTGATGACCATGGCCTGACACTTCACAACTGGTCAGAACTTCTTGGCCAAAAACAGCCTTATGAATACAATTTAATAAATGAGTACATATCTTGTTGACTTTGGGGAAGATAGACATGATCTCTGAATTACTTTTCAGCAAACGTAAACTAAAACATATCTCTTCCATTTGATTCTACCCTGTTATCCCTTTCATTTAGGACCTTCCAAGTCCAGCTCTCCCATCAAAGACGTACACATTGGTAGGGATACTTAAATTTTAGTTATGACTTGTAAAGTGCCTAGAGTCATGAGGAAAGGTGGGATATAACTATTTCAATACATAAATAAATAACATGATTTAAGAAACAACCACTGAAGAGACTATATAGTAATATGTGCCTCCATATGTGGTAATTGCATCATGTAGAAAAACTGTTGCTAAAACCTAGTAGGAGGAGACACAACCACGAAAATGTATTTGTGATAACCTAATCTGAGTTATTTTGCTACTACCCAGCCTTCAGTGTCATCTGTATGCCTTTAAATCATGTCAGCTAGGAGTGCTATGAAATATTGTACTAAATAGTTATGGATCAGTGTTTTTAGATAACCTCCAGTCAGTCAGCCAACTGCAGACATTGCTTATGGAAGACTCCTATAATATGCAGAATATTTTCTTAACAACAACAACAACAATGGTGTAGTTTAGATATCTTTTTATTTTGGCTGCCAGGTCTCTTGCTCCATTAACTCTGGCTGGCAGATAGAAATCCAACAGGTGGAGTGTTCCTTAGTATCGTATCTTCATGTAAAAATATTCACCTGTTAAATATCTGCCAGTTAAATGGCTGCTGAAAGCTAAAAACAAAACAAACAATCCCCCCAGGAACACAAATGATAAGGACTGAACTTGGATCAATACCATTTCCATTCACCTTCCAGTTTGATACCATAAACATTCCTTTACAGTTGAGTTTATTCTTATTGTCTACTAACTTTTGTTCATGTATTTGCCAGAAGTATAGAAAAACATTAGAAAGCAATTGATTTCAAATTAAGGTAAATCAAAATCTTAAATAATTATAGCACAGGCCATTTGAATTTCCCCTCATAGCAAAGAAACCTACGGTCCCCAAAGCAAAATTAGTGCTGTCTTGTATGTGCAGGGGGAAAAGGAGACTAATTCAAAGTGAATTAATCTGCAGTTCATTAGTAAACACTAATGTTGCTTTGGGGACTGAAGGAAATTAGCTGGATTATAATTATATGCAACAAGTGTCTTCATAAACATCTAATTGCTTGTCAAGGATGTACAATATACTGTGCAAGACTGTTGGATGACAGGATGTCATAAATCAGGTTTTCAGTTATGCAACAGTTTGTGGGAATACTATAACACCAGGCTATAGTGACCTGAGTAATTTCAAAGATACTGGAGTAGTGATGAAGAAAAATATGAGATGTTTGAATCTGTGAGCATAAACACATCTTTCCCATTTTTTGTTTACCAGAAACATGGAATACGTGGACCTAATTTATTTCCCCCTTTGGGAAAATGTATGAACCTCAGTGTTAATTAGCAGTAGAACAAAGTTTGAGTCCTGTGGCACCTTTAAGACCAACAGAGGCTGCGGTCACACGGAGCATTAGCCACACTACAGAGACAGATGATAGGCGGATTTTCCGGGCGCGATCACACCGCAACATCTGGGAAGCGTAGAGCTCCCATGGTGAACCCGAGGCTTCCCGCCAAAGATGCGGAGTAAAAAATTACTACCTCCAAGGTACTAGTTTCCGGAAACCACGGGGCAAGGGCTGGCATTAGATCGCGTTTCCTGTGGTAGTCTGTGGCATCCGGCGCCCGCCCATGACCTGTCGCAAACAGGGTTCCCCCCCCAAGTCGCCACAGGATGCGCACAAGCACCCAACGGCGCATGCACACAAAGAGGAAAGCGAAAGTCCCGTTGCTCCGCAGAATCACGCATGCCGTTGGTGTGATTGTGCTGCGCCGTGCTGCTTCTTTGCTGCGTTGCAGGATCGTCATGTGATTGCCACCTCGCCCCTAACCACGGGACCTCGACGGGACGTGTGATTGGGCGGCCGCGCATTATTTTGCTCGGGGCCAAACTGCCACGCTTCCCCCCTGCATTTTCTGGCCCATGTGACTGGGACCAGAGTTTAATTCTGGTATAAGCTTTTGTGTGCATGCCTACTTCAAAAGATATATATGTATCTGTTCTAACCCAACTGCTCAGCAATTTCATTGAGTACCCACAAGTTCTTGTATTGTGAGAAAGGAAGAAAAGGAGTTCTTTCTCTACCTGCTCTATCCCATTCATAATCTTATAAACCTTGATCATGTCACCCCTCAGCCGTCGTTTGTCCAAGCTAACGAGCCCCAAGTGTTTTACCCTTTCTTCATAGGGAAAGTGTTCCAACCCTTTTATCATTCTAGGTGCCCTTTTCTGCACTTTTCCCAATGCTATAATATCCTTTTTGAGGTGTGGTGACCAGAAGTGTACACAGTACTCCAAATGAGGTCGCACCATTGATTTATACAGGGGCATTATGATACTGGCTGATTTGTTTTCGATTCCCTTCCTAATAATCCCCAGCATAGCGATGGCCTTTTTTATTGCAGTTGCACACTCTCTCAACATTTTCATTGAGTTACCTACTACAACTCCAAGATCTCTCTCTTGGTCAGTCTCTGCCAGTTCAGACCCCATCAATGTGTATTTATAGTTAGGATTTTTGGCTCCAATGTGCATCACTTTGCACCTGGCCACATTGAGCCCCATTTGCCATGTTGACGCCCACTCGCCCATCCTCGACAGATCCTTTTGGAGTGCCTCACAATTTTTCCTGGTTCTCACCACCCTGAACAACTTCATGTCATCTGCAAATTTAGCCACTTCACTGCTTACTCCCAACTCCAAATCATTAATAAACAAGGTAATAAGCATCGGACCGAGTACTGATCCCTGTGGTACCCCACTGCTTACCGCCCTCCACTGAGAAAATTGCCCATTTATACTCACTCTCTGTTTCCTATTAATTAGCCAGTTTTTGATCCAGAAGAGGACTTGTCCTTTTATCCAGTGACTATTGAGCTTACTTAGGAGCCTTTGATGAGGAACTTTATCAAAAGCTTTCTGGAAGTCAAGGTAAACTGCTCCTGGTTCATCATCGTCTTAGCTTACCTTACTGGACAAAGGCCTTTACAAATCCCTGACTTGGTCCTCACTCTCTGGCTCCCCCTGTATGTGAACTTTTTTTTTGAAGCCCCCCAAAGGGGGATTTTTTAATTTCTTTATAGACTACAAAAACTATTACAGAAAAAACAGGAAAGGGAACTACATATATGGGATAAAGAAAAGAAACCCACATCTAACTAAAACCCCAAGAAAGAAGATCTTCATTAGCTGCGTTACATTTAGCCTTCTTCTCTATTTAGCATTGAACACACTGAATCATTTGTTAACAATATATTTTCTTTTTTCAATTTTCCTCCCCTCCCTGTCTAGCCACAAAAACCCTCCCCAGCCATCTCTCCTCATCCTCTTCTCAGGCACAATTCAGAGTCCTTTAGCCTTTACTTCTCTCTTCCATGCCTTTTCCGAAGCTTGTAAGGACTCTTTGGGGCAGCCGCCCCCTTTTTATCCAATTAGTCCTCTCCGGAAGATTCAGAATCCAGCTCACCACTAGACTTGCTGTCCTCTTCTTTTTGTTCCTCCTCTGTTGTCCCCAGCTGAATCTTCAAAAATTCTTTAGCTTTTAAGGCAGAGTCAATCTTTTCTTTCTTATCTTTCATCTTAAAGGTGACTCCTTCCGGATAAACCATTTATATCCAATTTGATTGGTCTGAAGAAAAAGCACTAGTTCCTTGTATTTCTTTCTATGTTGTCTCACTTCGAATGGAATATCCTTAAGCGTTCGGATGACATTTTCTCCCACTTTCAAAGGAGCTCCAGACACCACTTTCAGGATTGCATCTCTCATATGTCTCTTAGAGAATTTTACAACAATTTCCCCAGGCAGAATATGATCAATAGACCACATCCATTTCGTTTAAAAGTAACTCTGGTTTCATTTCTGTTACTGGGGCTAGCAGTTCACATATCAGTTCTTTAAGATTCTCCCCCTGTTTTTCTGGAAGGCCCTGGAAGTGAAGAACCAAGTTAGACTTATCCATTTGTACTTGCAGCATCTGGTCTTCCAAAGATGATGTCTTTTCTTCCAGCTTTCCCACCTTCTTTTTAACTTTTTTCGTCGTTGCAGTCACCTCCTTTATTTTTTCATCATCCTGTTTCATAACTTGTATCATATCTTTTATCTGCGTTTGAGTTGCAGTGATGCCTTCTGTCACCTTAGCCATCTGTTCTTTAAACGTATTCAGCTGTTCCAGCAGAGGGCGCATGCACTCAGCTACAGCCTTAGCTGTATCGCTAGCCACTTCCGTTCGGGGACTCTCAGATCCCTTTGTCTTTAAAAGTCTGTCCTTATCCTTCTTCCCCGCCATCTTGACCAATTGTTTACTTTTCAGAATTGCAAGAAAGTCTCTGAATATGCGCCTAAACGTTAAATGCCCATCGGGTAAGTGCCTCTAGACAGGTCTCAATTCGTTGTCTTCCGCTCCCCCCCTTTCGTGTTTCTTACAGTTCGTGCGTTTGGGCGTCGTGTGGGAGGCGCCCCCCCACTTTGCCTCTTCCGTTTAGTATTCGGGTTTGGGGAGCTTCTTTAGTTTTAAATCGCTTTAGAGTGACTCACGTTCATTGCAGGTCTTCTGACCTCGTTTTCTGATTCATTTAAATTGCTGGATCTTCATCGCTTTACCCAGCCAGCGTTGCTAGTGCCGTACGGCCTCACCTCCGGGGGAACCACTGGAACAGAGAGGCGCCTCGATTTTTGGGCATTTCGCCCTTGAAGAGGCCGCCTCTTTAAAGTTCCCTGGCCCGGAACTCTCCACCAAGCCCCTGGGGGGGTCCACGATCCTGCGTGGCCCCTTCCCCCGGCTGAAGCGCAAACCTATCCTGGGAGGTCCGGGGAATAGGTCCGCGGGTGCGTCACTATCGACCGGAAGTTGTATGTGAACTTTTCACAGGGATGACATTTTTAGTGACATTGCAAAAGTAAATCCAGGCTGGGTAGCCATGTTGGTCTGAAGCAACAGATGTTGTTTACCTTGTTTACAATAGATGTTGTTTACCTTGACTCAGAGATGGTGGCAGACATTATTTTTCATGGCCCATCGCAACTATGCACCCAAAGTCCGGCTGTTCATTCTTCATGCATCTGCCTATGCTGGCATTCTTATGCAAAAGCATGCTTAATGGAGAAACCTACTCTCATGCTTCAGCATATACCCTTTCTGTGTAGTGACAGGGCTACCAGTAAGTGCTTAATACTACAAAGCTGCCCTCAGTGTCAGGAATCTCTGTGTTAGGGGTTTCAGTCACAGACTTAAAACAACAACAACAACAACTTCTGGCTTTCCCCACAGCTCTGTTTGGCCAACTGAAATTGCTTGGAGTTCCTGCTGTATCTTCATTATAAACCCCTCATTGTCCTTCACTTCTTTGCCCAGGACTTTTATTTGTTCAGCAACCGTTCTCGCTCCTCAGGCATTCTTGCACAGCAATCCTCTCCCTGCCCTAATCCCCCAGATTCATATTGTAGACCAGCACTGGGTTGTGAAAAATTGAAAATGTATTTTATTCCAAAGGGACAGAGAAGACAAACAGAGACAGACATGAAGATTTCATTTTCATTATTGTTTCAATTTTTCCTTTAGAATCCTTGAAAAAATCTACAGAGGCCCAACTTTGCCAGTAATAGAAATGCAAATATTACATTTCTTCAAGCACGCTCTTACAAGACTTTCAGATGGCCCTGCTGGCTTTCTATTGTCAATTCACTATTGAGAATTCTATCAGTCCTCTTGCTGGAATCCTCTAGTGCCTTTTTACCTCTCCCCCAAAAGCTCTACAGCTAACTACAAAGCAAACCCAGTGCAAATTCTGTTTCTTGTACAAATCCTTAAAATGTGGTAGAAGTTCTTCCATACTCTGTTCTTTGAAATCCTTCTATGCATTTGCCTGGTGGGCAACTGTGCTTTACAGTTCTGTGAAAGATGATGACTTGCCTATTTGGAATTCCAAGCACACACACAAATCCTCACCTTCTGCACACTGATGATGGTTATGTTCCCTGCAGGCAAAACTTCTCAAAGATTTTTTCCCCCCAGTCAGAATGAGTGAACCCTTTCAGAAGCATATTTTGCTGGGGAGATAGATAGCTCTGCTTGCAATACAATGTGAGGCATCTTGTATATAAGATGCAACCAGTAATATTTTTTGTCATTTCTAACAAACAAGAAAGAAATATACCTCATCTGCACTAGACTTTTAAATTAGCTGTGTTAGGATTTCATTCAGTAAATAAATGGCACAGAAAACTGATTTGATAGCTTGCACTGTAGCCATTTCTCTTGCACTTTCTTTCTGACTCGTATGTAATTTTGTTGTTTCAGTTAAAAGAGCCTCCATTTTTATATAGAAGGGTTTTTTCACATTTTTCAATATTCAACATGTTTTTCACCTTTTCAAGAGTCTCAATGCCACCATACGAGGGGGGAAACAAGTGCTTCTTATTGCTGACATATGGATTTGAATAGAATAAAGCTAGATTTCAGCGCAAAACAAAAACACTTCAACAATGTGCATAGCTGAGTAAAGAACATTGCAGAAATCCATGCAGTCCATAGTCTTCACAGTCAATTGTAGTTAGGGTCAGTGATAACAGCGCAATTCAACTCCTGTATTAGTAGCCGGTACAAATAATTCAGTGTTAGGAATAGGCTGCCAGAAAGGAACACATTTATGGTTATTAAACTTTAACAGTGACTGATGAGAGGTCTGCAGCTGGCCATCTCATTTGAAAGGTGATAGAAGAAGAGAGACAGAGTTTCATCTCCCAAGAAGTCTGTATATATGCTACTGGAGTTTCCATGTAGCTCCTTCCTTCTTTACCCAAGTGTTAGATACCTGATTTAAAGATTTCCAGGAGAAGGGGTATCTCAAAATTCCTCTTTTTTGCTAGAATCTGTCTTATCCAGACCAAAAAGCAGAAGATGGGAATCCATTTCTTCCTCTATCACTCTTCTCTGCTGATCTCAGTGTAGTTAGAAAGGCAAGGCCTCCAAGAAGGTGTGTGTGTGTGTGTGATTATATGTGTAGGCCTCTGGAGATCAGGGTGTGTGTGTGTGTGTGAGTGTGATTATATGTGTAGGCCTCTGGAGATGAGGGCCTAGAGGTTTTTCCGCTCACAAGATTGCAACTTTCATCCTGAAGTAAATTTTACATGTACTTGTTCTTTTTTTCTTCTTCCAATCCTGAGTGTATTGTGCTTTAGAAAAATAAAAATGAATTTCACTTAATGGAATTCCAGGAAGCAAAGGACAACAAAGGAATGAAAGAAGCATTTTAATTATGACTGTAATTGCTTTGCAATGTGTAGCTCCAAATATTTTGACATGAGAGGAGTTGAGCTGCAATTAGAAGCATAATGAAGGGTATATTGATCTGGGTTTGCAGCTTGCAACATAGCTGCTTTGGGGAAGTGACCTGTTTTTGATTGCCCTAGAATAGGACTTGTAAAACATGGCTACAGTGGCTAGAGGGTCAGTGGTAGATCATCTGCATTGCATACAGAAGCTCCCAGGTCCAATTCCCACCACATCCAGTTAAAAGGATCAGTCAGGAGGTGATGTGAAAGACCTCTGCCTGATACCCTAGAGAGCTGCTGCCTGTCAAAGTAGACAACCTTGATAGACCAATGGCATGCTTCACCGCTGTTTCAGATTTCTGTTTGGTTCCAGATTTCTACAAGTCAAATCCTATTCCATTGTCTGTTGGATGTACCATCCTGTTCATTGTACTGACTTATTGTTTTTCCACCTTGAGTCCCAGGGAGAAAGGCAGACTATGAATAATATAAATAAATGAAATACAATTTATGTACAGAAAGTTTCAAGAACATTCCAACTGCCCAGGCTTCCTAAAATAGTCAGGAAAAGACAGGCTGAGGCACTCAAACTTGTAGTTACTGGGTAAAGTGACAAATTTGATGTCAAAACCCCTTGAGTTTACAAAATCCCAGACAAAATTATACTGGATCTGCTCCTCTCCTGAGACAGTCCTCAAAACTTGGTATTCCAGCCTCTCCCAGAGGTAGGGTTGTCAAACTCTAAGTGAGACCTGGAGATCTCTTGGAATTACAATCTCTAGCCACACCACAAAACATCACAAAAAAGCAAGTGAAAACCCAATAATAAAATAAAATGGAAGCAGTAAAGGAATAAAAAAAATTACACAGGGTTGATTGAATCTATCATATTCTATTTTTTGTCTCCCCAAACACGTTACTGATCATTCTAATTTGAAGCTAAATTCCCTAAACTATTCTACATGTGTAAGCAGCTTCCATTATTACCCATCAGCAATTATTACCTCTCAAAGGATTCAGGAGTCCTCTATTACTCCATTACACCAATAAAGCACATTCAAGTCACTCATCCCACCAATCTCCTTCAGCCCATTAGCTCCCTTCCCCATCCTGGCTCTCTACTATCTTTTTCTCATTCAAGGGGGTCCTTGAATGGGAACACACTCCATAGTGGTGAGGACAGAGGTATGGACATAAATTTCCCACTTTGTATTTATTGATTAAGAAGATTTATATGCTACCTCAAGGCAGCTGACAGCTAATAAAACACAAGCATTAAAATCAAAGCCATTAAAAACACAAGCACTAAAACACAGCCAATGCCATCAAAGTACAGCCTAAACCCCCCCAAAAAAACAGGTCAGTGCCATTCAAACAATCCTTTCTGTTCACTTTCATATCCAATCTTGTTTCCAAGGAGACAAAGACTGTGTTCTTATAATGTCCTTTGGACAAGTACCCTCTGTCTTAATTTGTCTGACTTACCTCAGTTCCTCAGGATTGCTTCGCCTGTGTCGTTTTTCACTCTCTTACTTCTGTATCAGCCTGTCTTCTTGGGCTTGTTCCACTTTTTGTAAGTGTCAGCACAAACCAACAGATTCTGGGATATTCAGAACCAATATTATATACTGCATTTAATTTATACCCTGCCTTTCTTCCTAATAGGCACCAAAGTAGCTTACATCATTCTCCTCTTCTCCAGGTTATTCCCACAATAACCCAGTGATATAGTTTAGGCTAAGAGAATGTGACTGACCCAAGGTAACCCAGCAAGCATCCATGGCACAGTAGGGATTCAAACCTGTCTGTTCTAGGTTCTGGTCTGACACTCTAACCACTACAATTACTTCATTTGGATTCCCAGTGGTGGCTCAAAGGTTGAATCCACATGTGTGTTTCTTGCCGGTTTCTAGACATTTTCGCTCCCGTCCCCCAACAAACTGTCTACATTTGCATCTGGTTTCATGCTGGCAGTGCGCCAGTATAAAAATCAGTGTCTGCATATGTTTCCCACCCTCTGGTAGTGACGCCATTGTCATAGCTGCTCTGCACTGGTTTAAATGAATGCTGTTCTTTTCTGCTCTAACCCCTACTTTCTGGTTTCATTGCGCTGTCAAACTAATGCAGACATTTTTGAGCTGTTGCTCCGCTAATTTTTAATAATTCCAACTGGTGGCACACAATAAACTAGGCGGTAACTCGTGGTTCGATTCCAACAGTACTCTTTTCTCTTTTTACTAGCTAGCCCCCAAAATATTTTTTAAATTTGTATCTTGTTTTTAAGCTTTTATTTCTTGACCCCTTTTACAGACCGACTGAACATTTTTAAGTTCACTACCGGTGCAGTAAAAGCTTGCATTTATCTCAAAACATTTAAATCCAGAAATGGCGTTTCTAATTTTATTCCCGCTTGGCTCTATTTCCTCATAGCTATGTACCAGGCCTCAAATCTTATCTTCCAAAACTTATCAGCTTTCAAACCATTTATTTTCTTGAGCACCCCCCCCCCCCCCTTTTTGGGACATTTTTAAGTTCACCGGGGGGGGGGATTTACTTCGAGCTGTAGGAGGCACACTCAGCAGTAAAATACAAGACCTTGTGTTTAGCTCAGTGGGTAAATTCCTGCCCTGTAAATCAGGGCATTGTTGGTTTGATTCCTGCATGGCTGCTTTTACTCATCACTATGTACCAGTCCTCAAAAAATGTTATTTGAAATTTATCTGTTTATTAAATTTATAATCACTGAATATGACTGAGCAATGCACAGTCAGCAGCTTTTTCGGGTAAAAGCTTGCATTTGGCTCAAAAAGTTGCAATTCCTGCCTTGTACTCATGGCGTTTCTCATTTTAAGTTCACAGGGGTAAGAATGACAGACCCTAGAAGTAACAGAAGTGTTCTGGGAATGGAATGACAGGCTCCGGAGTGGAATGACAGCCCCTGGGGATAGCAGGAGTGTTCTGGAATTGGAATAAGAGACCACAGATTGGAATGACAGCCCCTGGGGGTAGCAGGAGTGTTCTGGAATTGGAATAAGAGACCACAGAGTGGAATGACAGTCCCTGGGGGTAGCAGGAGTGTTCTGGAATTGGAATAAGAGACCACAGAGTGGAATGACAGTCCCTGGGGGTAGCAGGAGTGTTCTGGAATTGGAATAAGAGACCACAGAGTGGAATGACAGTCCCTGGGGGTAGCAGGAGTGTTCTGGAATTGGAATAAGAGACCACAGAGTGGAATGACAGTCCCTGGGGGTAGCAGGAGTGTTCTGGAATTGGAATAAGAGACCACAGAGTGGAATGACAGTCCCTGGGGGTAGCAGGAGTGTTCTGGAACTGGAATAACAGGCCCCAGAGTTGAATGACAGCCCCTCGGGGTAGCCGTTGTGTTTTGGAATGACAGGTCCAATGGTGGAATGACATCCCCTTGGAGTAAGAACTGGAATGCCAGGCCTATCATTACAGTCCCAGGACACATCTCCTACCCCCTGGGCTGTCATTCCACTCTGGAACCGGTTATTCCAGTCCCAGAATACTCCTGCTAACCCCAGGGGCTACCATTCCACTGTGGGGCCTCTCATTCCAGCCCCAGAACACTCCAGTAACCCACAGGGGCCATCTAGTGATGAACAATAGATTGTGATTAGATAACTGAAAAAAGCACAAAGTGGACAGCTCCCCTAATGCTAACTTGAAAGCAGAGGTGCAGCAGTTCTAAACCACATGGGATAACAATGGCACCAAGCTGATTCTAAAATGCATATGTAGATTTGGCCAAAGTGGCTTCCAACATTCCCCTTTCTCCATTTTATCTTTATGGCAATCCTGTGAGGTAGTGTAGGCTCAGAGAACATGAATGTTGCAAGGGAAGCTTTCAAGGGAAAGTGGGGATCTGAACCTGGGGTCTTCTAGGGCCTAGTCCATACTCTAACCACTTTGGAACACTGGCAATCTCTCTTGTTTTAGTTCTGGTATAGAGTTCCTTTCAGATGTAGAAAGAATGGGTTTTTGTTTTGAGATTTCAGATGACATCTTTGAGCACTGAACCTTATCAACATCCCTTCATTACAATCTCGAACTTTCTGATCTTCCTTCAGTACCACATTGAAATGTGGTGAATAACAATTCCAGAGAGCAATATTTCCCTGAGAAGCTGCCTTTAATTTAAATAGGAAATTCTGTGAAGGGCACACTTGAAAAAAAGAGTTATAGAAAAGAAATGTTGCCCTGCTGAGGGAAAAACAATTGACATTTAAAATATATAGCACTGCTTATTTAGCTTGAGTAGGATTTAAGTAGCAAGCTTTATAGTAAGCCTCCATGCCTGCATGTCCAATTCTAATAAGAATAGTAGAGAATCATGCTTCCTATAAATAAGTGCCACTCAAAGACTGATGCATACAAAGCAACTACAAATGGGACTTCCTGTGGCTTCAGGTAATCATCCGTCTTCCAGTTCCCATTTCCCTTTCTTATAAAAGAACTCAGTCCCAGTTTTGATCTTCTCACTGCGGTTACATTTGTTCTCTGATAATTCATCCTCATTCTGAATTAATGAGTCTGACTCACAATATCTTGGCAAACCTTGTGTGTGTACATATTTATTACTACTTTACAATGTTTGCACTAAACAGAATCCAACTATGGTGTTTATTTTACCACTTGTTTGAAAACTTGCTGTAGGATGAAATCCTAGTCCAGTCCATAATAAAAGAGAGTAAACCAAAGAAAACTATAATTTGCAAAGCAAAAGAAATACAAGGACCATTTTTGGCAGGGCTGAGGCATCTTTTGGAATATAAACTCATGCGAGGTAGGAAGAGCTAGGATGGCAGCTGAGAGAGAAAAGGAGAATAATGATTTAGGGCATTTCTTCCAAGCCAAGCACAACGGTCGCAGCAGGACTGAAAGGAAGTCTTCAGTAGAGCAACTCTTCTCTTTTTGCTTATGACTCCCAAATATATTTTCCAGTCCCATTTATCTCTAGGTGCCATTCTGACATTTCTCTCGGTTGTCTCCCAACTAAAAATGGCAAGGGCTCAATTCCTTCTTACCTGAATCCCTCCCCTGTGCTTTTGTTCTTTGAGACTATTGGGGATCCTGTTATTTCCTTTCTCCAAGACAGGTCTTCCCCCTCTCCTTGCAGCCCATCCTGGTTGCTGTCTAAGGCCCACTTTAAACATAGAGTTGTCAACCTCCAGGTGGGGTCTGGAGATCTCCAGGCTGTAGGGATCAGTTCCCTGGGAGAAAATGGCTGCTTTGGAGAGGGGACTGTGTGGCATTACAGCCTGCTGAAATCCCTCCCCTCCCCAAACTGCATCCTCCTCAGGCCCCACCTCCTGAACATCCAGGAACTTCCCTGTCTTGATATGGGCAAGGCAAAGACAGCCATGGATATTTGCACACACAGGGGGCTCATTTAGACTGTTCTGCTAGCCATGCAAAGCCTCTATGCATGCTTAGGTAGCATGGCAAAGATTCATAGCCTTGATGGTTCCTGTACTGCCTGCTACCTAAGCACATGGAATTGCTTTGCATGGATAGCGGTCTCCTTTAAACAAAACAATGTGCAAGTCTTCAGCAGTTGAGAACTTTTGCCCCATCAGTGCCACATTTAAATCAGGCCTAATATCTAAAGTTGTCAGCCTCTTTGCCTTGAAAATAATGCCACTTGGAGCTGGCTTTCATCCCCTTCTCATCCTGTTTCAGTGGTCAGTAAGCAGACTGTGCAGAGGACCAAGTCAATTGCTAGTATTGAAAGCTGCTGCGCTGCGGTCTTTCCTTAAAGGAGGGTAAGGGGGGGGGAGGAACATGGACACACATCAGCTGTCATGTGACAGTCCATCCTGGGGACCAGCAGCTATTGTAGCTTATGTGGGGTGCCATTCCAAACAGTGGAGGGTACAGGAAGGACTTGCAAACATAGAAGTGGCTTGAAGCCAAGGAAGGATTGACTTGAGGCTTGCAGAAGGTATTTAAAGGGTCCATAATTGAAACCAATGGAGGATGGGGGCACCTTCTTTGAGGGTCCATAGAATTGGACCTCTTGGTCCAATATTTTTGAAACTTGAGGGTTTTTTGAGGAGAGTTTGGGGGTTTTTTGAGGAGAGGTTTTTTTGAGGAGAGTTGGGGGGGTTGCGGAGAGGTACTACCAGCTAAGAGGCTGTGGTGGCTCAAAGGTTAAGATGCTGAGCTGCAGTTCGGAAGGTCTGTAGTTTGGCAATTTGAGACCCTAGTGCCGTGTGATGGAGTGAGCTCCCGTCTCTGGCCCCAACTTCTGCTAACCTAGCAGTTCATAAACAAGAAAATGCAAGTAGATAAATAGGTGCAGCTTTGATGGGAATGTAACAGTGTTCCGTGCACCTCGGCATTTAGTCATGCTGGCCACATGACCACAAAAAGTCTTCGGACAGCTCTTTGGCTTGGAAATGGAGAAGAGCACCGCCCCCTATAGTTGGATTCAACTAGCTTTTGAGCAAGGGAAACCTTTACCTTTTAGGGCCCTGGTGGCTCAGAAGTTAAGACACTGAGCTGCAGACCAGAAGGTCTGTAGCTCAGCAGTTCGAGACCCTAGTGTCGTGTGATGGAGTGAGCTCCCGTCTCTGGCCCCAGCTTCTGCCAACCTAGCAGTTTGAAAGCAAGAAATTGCAAGTAGATAAATAGGTTCTGCTTTGGTGGGAAGGTAAAAGCATTCTGTGTGCCTCAGTGTTTAGTCATGACAGCCACATGACCATGGAAACATCTTTGGACAGTGCTGGCTCTTCGGCTTGGAAACAGAGATAAGCACTGCCCCCTAGAGTCAGATTCGACTGGCTTTTGAGCAAGGGAAACATTTACCTTTACCTTTTCACCAGCTATTCTGAAAATTTGGTGCCTTTGCCCCACAGCCCCCCCCCATAACCCCAGATACCCTTGGATTCCCTATTATACCCTATGGAGACCATTGGCTATAATGGTCCCCATAGGGTATAATGGAGCTGGAAGAATTTGGGATTTCCAAAAAACAACAACACCCAAATCTGAATACCATACTGGTATTGGGATTCAGGAATATAACAAAATATCGATATCGGGGGGGGGGGTCAATATACCAGAACCTGAAAAACCGTGTTTTTTATTAGTTGCTGTAGGTTTTCCGGGATGTGTGGCTGTGGTCTTGGCATTGTAGAACCTGACGTTTCACCAGTAACTGTGACTGGCATCCTCAGAGGTATAAACACAGAAAGATGGAATACTCTCTATGTCAAGGTGAGAAGAAAATATTAGGCATTAATTTATATCTACTTTAGAAGGTGGGTAGGGCTGAGTCATTGTCTTGTAGGAGTTCCCCAGGCTATGGACATGCTAATGGAGGAGCTTCCCTGAGGAGGTTCTTTTGTTTCCTGAGGAGGATTCCTGCTTCCTGAGGAGGTTGTTGAAATTCTAATCTTATCTGTAGTGCTATTGTCTGATGTAAAGCCTTTTGTGTTTTCAGGACAGGAAGCCATGTCCTATTTATTTTTAAATGCTCTTCTTTCCTGTTGAAATTATGTTTATGTTTGTGAATTTCAATGGCTTCTCTGTGTAATCTGACATGGTAATTGAAAGTGTTGTCCAACCTTTCAGTGTCTTGGAACAAAATACTGTGTCCTGTTTGAGTTAGGCTATGTTCAGCCACTGCTGATTTTTCAGGTTAGCCAAGTCTGCAGTTTCTTTCATGTTCTTTTATTCTTGTCCGAATGCCACGCTGTGTGGTCCCGATGTAAACTTGTCCACAACTGCATGGTATGCGGTACACTCCTGCAGAAGTAGGGGGGTCTCTTCTGTCTTTTGCTGATTGTAGCATCTGTTGTATTTTTCTGGTGGGTCTGAATACTGTTTGTAGGTTTTTTGTGTTTTTGCCATATATCAAAGGAATCACTGATCAGGTGGGAAAACTTATGAAAAAACACAACCTACAAGACAATGACTCAGCCCTACCCACCTTCTAGAGTAGATATAAATTTACTGCCTACCATTTTCTTCTTACCTTAACACAGAGTGTATTCCATCTTTCTGTGTTTATATCTCTGAGGATGCCAGTCACAGTTACTGGCGAAATGTCAGGTTCTACAGTTCCAAGACCACGGCCACACATCCTGAAAAATCTACAGCAACTAATGAACTCCGGCTGTGAAAGCCTTCGACAACATCCCGTGTTTTTTGTTTGTTTGTTTTTGCACACCGCTATCCAGAACCAAAAAAGTGGATGGAAGAAAGGGATGGGGCTGAGAAGCCTGTAAAAAACCTAAATGTTTCTCTCCTCCTGCAGGTGCAGAGAGCTCAAACAGGGGCCTTGGCAACTGGAGAGTGAGAGAAGGGGTTTCCTGAGAGATACTCTATCAACCTTGGAAGGGACCATGGTCTGAAAAGCAGCCAGAAATTCAGGCTGTTAACTGTGGCCTTTTCCCCCTCCCCCCAGACCTCCTGCCAAATGAAGACATGGGGCAAGAGTATGGGTTTAACATATGAATGGCTGATCTATATGACAATTTATTAAAATATGCTCTCATATTTTAAGGGCAGGCTATGCAGATTTGCCAATGGCTGCCTGTGTTGGACAAATCCGTCCTGGCTACAAACTTGAACAGTGATTACACCAGCCTTGTTTATAAACATGTGTACATACCATGTGCTGAGAGGTATATATACAATGGACATATAGTCTTGAGAACTGGATTTTATTTCTCATTCCTCCACATGAAGCCTGCTGGGTGGTCTTGAGCCAATCACAGTTCTCTCAGAACTCTCTCAGCCCCACCTACTTCAAAAGGGGGCTGTTGGGGGAAAGGAAGGAAAGGTGATTGTAAGCCCCTTTTCATAAGCCCTCCTGATGGCTGTAGTGCCACACTGGATCTCTACATTGAATGCTTTAGCCATAGATTCCAAACTGATGTGATCAATAAACACCTGTATGTACAACAAAATCTCTACCATGCTGAAATAAAGGCTATAGACATTCTCAGGAAAAATCCAGAGATTATCATTAAAGAGGCAGACAAAGGTGGAGCCATTGTCATTACAAATAGATCAGACTACATCCAAGAGGCTTAAGGACAACTCTCAAATACCTCTTTTTACAAACAACTGTACTCAGATCCCACACAGGAATACAAAAAAAGAACTAAACGAGATTATAAAGGTATCACTCCTGCACATACAGGAACAAATCCTTTCAGATACACCACAGTAATCTCTACCAGGTACTTTTTATCTTCTACCCAAAATACACAGACCTGGCAACCCAGGACACCCCGTTGTCTCAGGCATAGGCACTATCAATGCAGGGGTATCTGAATACATGAACTTTATTCTAAGACCCTATGCCATCAGTGCCCCTAGTTATATGCGTGACACCACAGATTTTCTGAGGAAAATACAATATTTGAGCAGTCAGCCAAAGAACACTATTTTAGCCACCACAGATGTGGAATCTCTGTACACCAACATCCCACACAAAGATGGATTAGAAGCCATAAGGAACATGGTTTCTGACAGTACCACAGCTGACATTGCCACCAAATTGTGCCATTATGTTTTCACCCATAACCACTTCAAATCTGATGACAACTTGTTCCTTCAGATCAATGGAACTGCCATAGGCACTTCCATGGCCCCACAGTATGCTAACATCTTTATGGCTGACTTGGAGCAGTGCTTCCTAAACTCCTACCCACTCACAGCTCTCTTATACCTATGATACATCGATGACATCTTTATTGTCTGTGTCATGACTCAGGTGGGCTGTCACCTGACGCTGCCACCACTCTGGTTCCAGGCTCCCTTGAGAACACCCAGAGCACCCTCCCAAGACCTTCAGACCTCCCTTTTGGCCGAATAATAGGCATGAGGACCAGGCAGAGTGAACAATGAAAATAGTTTATTTTATAGGAGGTCAAACAACAAGGTACAGAATAATATCAGTAAGTGGGTGAAAAGAAAAGAAATCAAATGCCCTAATGCGTCTAAATATATAGCTCACTATTCCAAGTGACACTAGACTACTCACCCTTCCCTCAAGATGAGGGTTTCTTCCTGCAGCAGCCTTCCTTCTGGCTCTGCCCTCTGGAAGAAAGAACAGCCTCTGCTCTGGCACCAGCCCTTTTGTTCCCCAGCCCTCTTCTTCCCTATTGGTCAATTTTGGCTCCAAAACCTCTCAGGGGCTTCTGGGAGTTGTAGGCTAGCCAGGCTCCCTTGGCCTAGTAGGCCTCTGGTGGCACAGCCCAGATCATGACAGTCTGGACACATGGTAAAGAAGACCTGGACATATTCCACCAGGCATTCAATGCCTTTCAGCCCACCATCGACCTGGCAATGAACCAATCAATGCAAGAAATACATTTTCTGGACACTACTATAAATATACACAATGGATACATAGACACCACCATATACTAGAAACCTACTGTCCAACAAACATATCTGCATGCCTCCATCTACCATCCTGAACATATCAAACAATACATGGTGTACAGCCAGGCTCTATGCTACAGCTGCATCTGTTCCAGTCCTACAGACAGAGATTCTCATCTGAGGGATCTACAACAACACTTTTTGGAACTAAAGTATCCACCTGATGAAGTCAAGAAACAGATTAACAAAGCCAGAATGGTACCCAAGGAAAACCTGTTGCAAGACAGGCCCAAAAGAGAGAATAACAGAACATTACTAGTGGTCATATACACCTCTCAACTCAAAACAGTTCAATGCATCATCAGCGACTTACAGCCTCTACTGTATTTGCCTATTGTGGTATATCTTAATGTACATCTTAAATCCCCTAAATATCAATCAGAATCAAGGCAATTTGGCTAACACAGGAAGCAATCCTGGACGGTTTTTGACATCTTCTGGGCATGGAACAGTGGTCCCTGCGGGTGTGGAGGGGGAAGTATTTGTGAATTTCATACATTGTGCAGGGGGTTGGACTAGATTATCCTGGAGGTCCCTTCCAACTCTATGATTTTATGATTCTGTGTACATACGGCAATCACAAGGCAGAAACCATGTTGAGGAGATTGTGGTGGAAAATAATTCAAGGTAGAAATGCACTAGGACCAGTTCTTCTGTTCAGAAAACAGCACCTTAATCACTTAATGGGTCCACTGTAGGCTAATGGGTCCACTGTAGGCTATGAAGGGTCTAGTTGATAATACATAATATTAATATATAATTAATATATAATACATAGCCTTCTTCCCTCACCAGATTTGTATGAACTTGGTCATGCAACCTGGTACTTGGGCATATAACCTGGTACTACACCACTTTAGTGTAGTGGTTAAGTGTGCAGACTCTAATCTGGGAGTACCGGGTTTGATTCCCCACTCCTCCACTAGCAGCTGCTGGATGACCTTGGGCAAGCCATTGTTCTATCAGAGCTGTTCTCTCAAGGACAGTTCTGGAAAGAGCTCTCTCAGCCCCACCTACCTCACAGGGAGTCTGTTGTTGGTAGGGGAAGGGAAAGGAGACTCTGAGTGAAGTGTGGGGTATAAATCCAATCTCTTCTCTTCTTCTTCTACTTAAGGGATGGTTAAATGACAGGAAGCAAAGAGTAGGAATAAATGGACAGTTCTCACAATGGAGGGAAGGAAGCAGTGGGGTCCCTCAAGGATTGGCACTGGGGCTGGTACTATTTAATTTATTCATAAATGATCCGGAACTAGGGGTGAGTAGTGTAGTGGCCAAGTTTGCAGGTGACACAGAATTATTCAGGATGGCAAAAACCAAGGCTGACTGTAAAGAGTTCCAAGAGGACCTCCACAAACTGGGTGAATGGGCGACAATGTGGTAAATGAAATTCAGTGTTGGTAAGTGAAAGGTGATGCACACTGGGACAAAAGGGGGTCTGAACTTGCTGAGACTGAGAGGGGAAAAGATTTTGGGGTCATAGTGGATAGCTCAATGAAAGTGTCGATGTCAGCCCTGTGTGCCGCAGTGGTGAAAAAGGAAAACTCTATGTTAGGAAAAGGATTGAGAATAAAATGGTCAATATTGTAATGCCCCCTCTATAATTAGGCTTCATTTGGAATACTGTGTACAGTTCTAGTCACTGTATGTCAAAAAGGCCATTGCAGAGCTAGAAAAAATACAGAGGAGGGCAACCAAGATGATTAGGGGGTTGGAGCACCTTCCCTATGAGAAAAGAGACAACCAAGGGGGGACATGATAGAGGCTTATAAAATTATGCATGGGGTAGAGAGAATTGACAAAGAGAACTTTTTCTCCCTGTCCCAAATTACTAGAACTTGAGGGCATCCAATGAAGCTAATGTGCAGCAGGTTCAGGATGAATAAAATGAAATACTACTTTACACAGAAAGTGATTAAAATGTGGAATTCACTGCCAGAGGATGTAGCGATGGCCACATGAATAAACAGCTTTAAAAGCAGATTAGATAGTTTCATGGAGGAAAAAATTATCAATGGCTACTAGCCATGATGACTTAAGGGAACTTCCACATTCAGAGGCACTAATCTTCTGAATCTCAGAGCCAGGAGGCAACATTAGAGGAAGGTCTTGACCTCTATGTCCTGTTGCTGGGCCTCCAGAGAAACTGGTTGGCCACTGTGTGAGGCAGGATGCTGGCCTACATGGACCATTGGTCTGATCCAGTAGGGCTCTTCTTATGTTCTTATGATTCTATGAGGAGTCTGGAAAGAGTTCAGTATGTTCATTGTCATGCTCTGGTCCTTGTAGCAGCTGAGAAGATATAGAATTATGTATGTGGATCAATAGCCTTGCTCAGATTATTGTTTGACCTGTCTAGGACACCATTCATGTTATGTGCAAGTTTCCCCCCCCCCACCCATGAGGTTGTTGGATTTCCACTCTATGCAGCTGAATAATGTAATGCCTTCCATGGAGCTAGTTTCAGAGGGTAGATGCATTGGTCTCCAGTTAAACAGCTAGATCTGAGTCCAATAGCACCTTAGAGACCAAAAGATTTTTGGGGTATAATATTTTGAGGTGCCATGTGTCTAGTCACATTTTGTCAGATGCCATGGTTCTAGTCACATTCAAATTATCAGTTTGGATGACTGCAAGTAGGTGCTTATTACTGTCCTAAGACCCAGTTCTTGCCCCCCCCATCTTGAATTCCAGTTTGTTTATTATCAGACTTGCAGGGACTATGAGGGAAGACTGGGAGACACAGTGAGCTCATTAGTGACAAGAAATTCAGAACTGGTAGAACTGGAACAGAACAGTTTCCCCTTCATAGTGTATATTTCATCACAGAATCACTTAAGTAAAGAAATAAGGGATAGTATACTTTCTTACCTGCTAATCATTGCAACAACAGAGACACAACTGAAATAGTCATAGTTTTCATTAAACAGCTCCGATATTGGGTGAATTTGACAACAGTACCAAGGATTTGAATTCTGCTTGTTGTTGGTGGTGTATTCCTGCATAGCTCCTATGTCTTTGCAGTCTGCTTGTCAGTCAGAAGAATTACAGGCTCAGCTTCCCCACTATCCCATCTCCATGCTAGAAAATGCTGCCTTTTTAGGGTTGCTAGGTCTCTCTGGTCACTGGTGGGGGATGAGTAGGGTTGCCGGATCCAGGTTGCGAAGCTCATGGAGATTGGGGGGGGGGTGAGCTTGGGGATGACAGGGACCTCAGTGGGGTACAATGCCATAGAGTCCACCCTCCAAAGCATCCATTTTCTCTGGGGGGACTGATCTCTGTATTCTGGAGATGAACTGTAATTCCAGGGGATCCCCAGGTCCCACCTGGAGGCTGCATTTTACTGTCTGACATGCACTCTGGATAGGAGCTACTAAAACAGTTGTTAAGAAGAGGAGAAAGTTTCCCACATTTTCCGTAGGCCTAGCTTGTGGATTGCAAGGCATGGATATGGGGGAGTAAGGAGCATCTTTTTCTGCACATTAAAAATGGCTGTCTGGTTGCCTGTAGAGAGACAAGAGAAAAATGTGGTGTGATAATAGGTAATAGCAGCTTTTCAGTAGAGATAGTTAATTACTATGCATTATGTACCTTCCATTCTACATGACCCAGGACACACTCCCCACTTTTTACAGAAAGCCTAACAGATAACAGTGCAATGAGGAGGGTTAAAGGAATCCACACTTATTCGTTTTCAATATTGGTTCCAGTTCAGTGAAGGCTAAATGCTAGATTGCATGTCATGAATCCTCTGGCTTCTAATAAGCATAATGTATAGCTTTTTAAACTGACATAAATACCATTCAGTCTTCTGTTTGCAGTCCTAAAGCATGAGTATTGCAAAAAGTAGAAAAGAGTCAGTAGCACCTCAATATTTGTGGTAGTCACTGCTCACTTCAGTGACTCATGAAAGCTCATACCCTACCATAAATTTTGTTAGTCTTTAAGGTGCTACTGGACTTTTACTCTTTTCTACTGCTGCAGACCGACTAACATGGCTACCCATCTTGATCTATTGCAAAAAAGTGTTTGTTTTGTAAGCCCAAATGCTGGTTTAAATGTCTGAATAAACCCTGCAAAATGTCTACCACACCACTCATTGTGAAAGTATTGAGTCTGCAGCCAGAGAAACTTTATGTGCATATAAAATGTTTTAGTGCAAACCTGAAAGTATAGTCTGAATGTGTCAAGCACATAAATTAAGTACCTATGCTGCTTAGGGTTAGGGTTGATCAGCTTCAATCAAAAGTACCGTCAGTACCTAGAAAACCCATATTTGTCCCCATGTATTTTACAGAATAAGCCTGTTTCACAACCATGTGATGGGTTAATCTGAAAGCTGATGACATGTCCAGTGCAACCAGTGGGCTTCATAGCTGATCTGGCAATCGAACAAAGAATTTCCATGTCCAGACCCAGCAATCCAACCCATGGACTTCAGTGCATCCTTGCTTTTAATATCATAATGTAGCAAAGTGGATTCCATTTTGCTTCTGTAAGGTACATTTTGATTAGAAAAATGGGTCAAAGTTCTCTGATTCAACATTTCAGTGAGATAGAGAAAGGGGGGGGGCAAAAACCAAAGCACCCAGCCACATTAATACTGAAATATGTGAAATACCCATCCAAAGTTGATGTTTCATGTAATATTTCTGCAGACAAATAAATGCTACAAAGTGAATAATTTCCTTGGTTTGTAGCCACTTCCTCCATTTAGTATTTTAGCATTTCAAATAAGTTCATAAATTTCAATGACATTGGCAAGTGCTTATGTCATGTTTGCATTTGCTATTTATAAATTTTATATTGACTTTGGGTTTCTTCCATCAGGGCAAGTGAATGACTATATGACAACACAATGGAAGCTGTCAACTGATTTAAAATATTTTAGTTCCTTTATCATCTGCCTTTTCACTAATTAAATCATTGACTACATTCAAATAGATGTGCAAAACTTTAATATAAGTCCTTGTTGAGATAAAGGAGGACAACTAAGAAAATGTACAATTTAGTAAACAAAAGCTCATCATTGAAAGGAAGATTTTCTCTAATATGTTATTTTCACTTCCTTTTATGGTATCCAAAACTAAAATAGCTTTAAAAGACAAAAGTGTGTTATCTGAGGCTCCATCCACACAAGTGAATATTGTGCTGCTGTTGTGGCATAGCTATCTTTGACAGCTAAATTTTTCTGGGTGGATAAGACAATGCACTTGTGAAGGACTGCTGAGAGATACAACGGTAGCATAATATCCAATGGCATGAAGATGCAACCTGTGGGTCATTGTTGAACTCCCCCACCCCAGCTACTAACATTTGGTCCCCGGCAATTACTCAGTTAAAGCCTCACATATTTAATCCAGTGATTCTGAATGCTTGTATCCTAATACAACATCACCAGTGATGCAAAATAGGCCAGGATTGTTATTTAGGGGACTCAGTCCTACTTTTCCATCTCCCTGTGTTGCATGCCACAATTATTATTTAGAAACATTTTAAAACGTTATAGGGTCCCGTTCACACGCGGCGAGTTGGGCCAGTTGCGGGCCAGTTTGGAGGCGGATCAAAGCAGCGCGATCACACCACCACATCTGGGAAGCGTTCTGCTTCCGCCTCCAAACTGGCCCAAACCCAGGAAGAACCGCCGCAAAATGAACCACCTACCTCGGTGGTTCGAGTGGACGCGGCGCTTCTTCCCGGGCGTCTGATCGCCGGCACTCCCTTGTGCCGGCTCAAGCCCGGGCCGGAGCCGAACTGCGCATGCTCCGACATGCGCAGATCGGCCGGCTCCCAGTTAGAGCCGTCTTTTCTCTCCAGCGTTTGATCGCGCCGGGGAGAAAAGGCGGCTCGGCCGGGGGATCCGGGGGATCCCGCCAAGCCGTATCAACGTTGGCGCGGCTTTTAAAAGCCGCGCTTTAAAGGGCTTTTCCCCTGCCGTGTGGCAGGGGCCTAAGTATAATAAACAGGAAGTTGCCACAAGAACAGTTTCTCTTAAAATATTCTCCCTTTGCAATGCAATTTGGAATGTATCCAAAAATAGGCCTTTGCAACTCACTGTGAATATTGTACCCCCCACCTGTTCCCAAAACCTAAAATGGCACCCCTGCAAGCAATACAACATATATGGCTGCCTGTGAGCTTATTCTAGGTCACTGAGAACTGAAACAATCATCCTAAAAACGAGGAGTCTATAATACTGTATTTTCTACTTATGCAAATAAAACTATAAATCCAACTTACATAATGCTGTCACAAACTGATAAGCTAAATATGAGACTTGGTAATTTATTTCTTGGGTTTAGTGATACAATTCTTGTACTGTTTCACTTATCGAGAAACAACAACTGCTTGGCTTGCAGCCTGAATCCTGACACAATGTATTATGTGGTGTTTTCAGAGCTTGATGCCCTTTGTAGTTTGACTTGGGCTTTACATTTAACTAATAACAATTTAAGTGAAACTGGTTGGAAAGAGAGGAAATTGAGTGTTGCCATTCAAAGGTTCACTTGTCCCAAAGAATCCACAACTTATCTTGAGCACTTTAAGTCAAAATCAATCTAGCTCGCCCATTACTGCACAATGTTCAACCTTGAACAGTCCCAATAATTCTTAACTACAAGAGGCAGTCATTCTTTCTTTAATATCCTTGAAGAGAATGACTACCCAGAGACCAATATTCAGAGGAACTACCATTCCCTGCAGAATATGGCTAGAGAGGATAAGAACCTGGCTCTGTTCACAAACTACTTGTCCTTTATTTTCATTGTAATATGAGGTTGACTGACAAAACTATTAAACACATTTTCAAATAGAGAGCTATTATGTAGATGTATAAATCTGCTTCATTGTTCTTCATAACTTGGCTGCATATTAGACAGGATCCAAGGTGCATTGATCAGCATTACTGTAGAGGTGACAGAACAATGTGTGACCTATATTTTACTTAAGGGTGTTACCACTTGCCCCCACAAGAAATATCTATGTATGGCTTACAAACCCATCCTTCTAAAAAGAATGATATAAGGAAAAATCTATAAAAAGAAAATCTCGAGAAAGGTGCAAAGGATGGTGTTTTAAATTATTTATTTAAAATGTGTATATCCCTCCTTCCCAGCCAAAATGGATCTCCAGGGCAGAAATATAAAAAGTCTGCCCAATAATCAGCCAAAGAGGCTAAATAAGCAATACAAACAGCAATGGTAGTCCCATGCCAAAAGTCCTCTGGAAAAGTGCCTTTTCAGTTTTTGCCAGCAATGAGGGGTGAGGTGAACATCTGTTGTAAATTAGTTCCACAACTTTGATGCCACTAGAGGAAAGGCCTTATCTTGTATATATACCCGCTGAACTTCAGACAGTAGGACCACAAATAAGAATCTCCAAGGATAATCTGAGACTCCAGGTAGATTAGTAAATTGTCCTCAATAAAATACCTATATTAACCTGTCTTTTCCCCCTTTTTAAAATATAATATAGTGGGAAGGATTCTAAATAACAAATTCCATGTATAATGGGGAGAACTTTTCTTGGCTCACCCCAATTTCTATCACTTTTGAATAACTTATTCACTCAGGGTGGTAGTGGTGAACCTCGAGTGTTCTTGAGCTCAAGAACTAAAAATGGATTTAGTACCAATGGATAAAGATAGATTACATAAAACAAAAACATTACTTTAAGAAGGAGAAGAAAGACACTGGAGGCAGTGAGAGCTTACTGATAGGACAGGCCTTTTGGGTCTCTCCTTAAGAGAGCTTACTGATAGGACAGGCCTTTTGGGTCTCTCCTTAAATCAAAATCTTAAATTTTGAGAATGTATAAGATCATCATTTTCTTCTGGAAATAATAGGATTTGTGGTTCCCTCTGCATTCCAAATTGAATGAGAAGACAAAAAACCCAACAAATTCCATGTTGCCTAGGAGAAAATGACATACCTGAATGTGCTTATGAACATAACTCAGATGTAGTGGAGGTGCTGATCCAAAAAGCTGATCCAAAGATAGCTATTCAGTTGTTACTGCAGAGGCTGTACTACACCTAAAGGAGCAAACTCACAGTTTAGGCATAATAATAGATGCCTCATTGACCTGGGATGCCCAGTTGATAGAGGTAGCCAGGAATGGGATTTTCTAATTTTGGTAAATTCACCAGGTGCAGCCTTTTCTGGCAAAGGGACACCTTGACAGCCACAGTCACATATGGCTTTGGTAACATCCAGGTTGGACTACTGTAATGCACTATGTGAGGGGCTGTCATTAAAGACTGCTTGGAAGGGTCAGCTATTTCAGAATGCAGCGGACAGAATGCTTATAGGGATTGGTGTCAGAACCCACAGGCAACAACAAACTACACGCATTCAGGAACGGTTATAGTTTTATTGCAGAGCTATAGATGAAGTAACATAGGCACTGTTAAGAATGGCGGTGGCCCCATGGGCATAATAGGATATAGGATATTCATATGCACCCCCCCACAGCACTGGCCAATTAGGCACCCTCCCGCGCGCGGGATAAAGCTTAGATACCGTTAGGTAGCTGAAGCTGAGAACGAACACTCTCCCACGACACCTAGGGAAAACCCAGACACCACAACACCCTCCTGCACATCTGTATAGATAAGCATTTTGGCGTACAGCAGAGAAAGCACAGAAAGGAATGCAATAGCAATTAACCTGAAAGGAAAGCAGTAGCAATTAACCAGATACAGACCAAACTCCCCAACCTTCATGGCAGCATAGCTGACATACTGCCCTCTCAAAAATCAGCTTCTCCCGACCATTCCGGGAGTTCTCCCAGTTTTTCCGGGAGTTCTTCCGGTTTGTCCGGGAAGTCGCGATGGAACTGTCGTAACAGTTCAGGGGCCCGAATATCCCCTACTTCCACCCATTCAAGGTGCTGGGGTCCGAAATACACCTACTCAACCAAATACAACAACTTTCCCCGTTTGATCTTAGAGTCCAAAATTTTAGATATCTCATAATGTTCCTCACCCTCAATCATGATAGGAGGGGGCACTGGTTTCGATGGACGCCAGGAGCTGGAACCCGAACTTTCTTCAGGAGGCTGAAATGAAATACAGAATGCAACTTTCTCAAATTTTTTGGCAAGTCCAAATCCACAGCAAAATCATTGATGATCTTTTTGACCTTAAACGGGCCAATGTATTTCCATCTCAACTTCCGACTTGGCCGTAACATCTTGATATTTTTAGTAGAAACATACACAGAGTCACCAGGCTGTAGAGCCCAACCCTCCACCCTTCTCTTATCAGCCTGCGCCTTATATGCTTCTTTGGCAGCTGTGAAAGTCTTACACAGTAGAGGCCAAGAGTCCTGCAATTGTTTACACCATTGAGCAGCGCCCCCTGACCCCATGTCCATGTCTCCGTCTAGGAAGGGGACAGGCGGGCTGTCATAACCATACAGCGCCTTAAATGGGGACATCCCCATTGAAGAATTACAAGTATTATTATAACAGAATTCAGCAAGGGGCAACAAGTCATTCCAATTATCCTGTTGATAGTTAGCAAAACAACACAGATATTGTTCCAAAGTTTGATTAACTCGTTCAGTCTGGCAGTCAGTTTCCAGATGGTAAGCACTGCTAAGGCCACGTTCTACTCCCATCAGCTTCATAAGCTCCCCCCAGAACCAGGAGACGAACTAGGTCCCCCGGTCAAAGACCACCTTGGTGGGGAGGATGTGTAGCCTCACCATGTGTAGGAGAAACGCTTTTGCCAGCGTTTTAGCCATGGGTAGGGAAGCGAACAGAATGAAATGTGCTTGTTTCGAAAAGAAATCCACTACCACCCAAATCACAGTCATTAATTTGCTTGGTGGTAAGTCAGTTATAAAATCCATAGAGATAACTTCCCAGGGTCGACTTGGAGTAGGAAGCGGGTGTAACAGTCCCGGGGGTTCTGGGTTTATTCATGGCACAGATTTGGCATGATTGAACAAAGGAGGATAAATCCTTGCACATTTGTGGTCACCAAAACTGCCTTTGGAGTAATTGAAGGGATTTAACGAATCCTGAGTGTCCAGACAGTTTGGAGCCATGCACTGCCTGTAACACCTCCACCCTGAGTGAGAGGGGAACGAACAGCTTATGTCCCCGGTACCAACAGCCATTGTCCCGTAGTTCAAAATCTCCCTCCGCTTCCAGAACTTCTTTATCCCCCTCCAACAGGGCAGAGGCAAATTTACTGTGCCAAATGTCTGCTTCCTCCTTACCCGCCCCAGCAAGAGGCGGGTGCAACATCACAGGGGGAGGAGTAAGGCGGGCTTGGCTGCGAGTTGTCACCACCCCGCCCAGCTGTGAGGGTGTGAACACCGAGTCCAAAACCACCTCTCGTTGGCTGTCATGTTGGGGTAGACGTGACAGGGCGTCAGCCAAAGAGCTCGCAGAACCCGGGAAATGATGCAAGGTGAATTGAAACTTGGAAAAGAAATCGGTCCACCGGAGCTGTTTAACATTGAGGCATCGAGGTGTTTTAAGAGTTTCTACGTTCTTATGATCAGTCCACACCTCAAACGGGACCCTCGCCCCCTCCAACCCTCGCCCCCTCGAACGGGACCCTCCCACGCTTGGGATAAAGCTTAGAGACCGTTAGGTAGCTGAAGCTGAGAACGAACACTCTCCCACGACACCTAGGGAAAACCCAGACACCACAACACCCTCCTGCACATCTGTATAGATAAGCATTTTGACGCACAGCAGAGAAAGCACAGAAAGGAATGCAGTAGCAATTAACCTGAAAGGAAAGCAATAGCAATTAACCAGATACAGACCAAACTCACCAACCTTCATGGCAGCATAGTTGACAATTGGCCACATTATTCCCATTTAATTCCAATTGTGTTAGTAGCCATTGTGATTCTGCTCCCAATACAAAGAGCTGGCTTGGGTCCAAGTTCCCTCGTAGAATGCTTCGTCTTGTTTACACTGGTTTGTGCTCTGTCAGAGAGATCTGATTGGAGTGGACCCACCCAGCAGCCACGTCTGTTCTTTAGATCTCCTGCAAGTTGGTTCCTTCTGTAGTTGTTAGACACTGAAAGCTTCAGGTTATTATCCAAATATATGATAGGCTTGCCAAGCTCCCACTGGGGGCGGGAGATTTTGATTTAAGGAGAGACCCAAAAGGCCTGTCCTATCAGTAAACTCTCACTGCCTCCAGTGTCTTTCTTCTCCTTCTTAAAGTAATGTTTTTGCTTTATGTAATCTATTTTTATCCATTGGTACTAAATCCCCCGATTTTCAACCCCCTTACCTGCTTTTTTGAAATCCGGCACCGAGGGACAAAATGGAAGCTTGCATTCCCCCCCCCCCGCCTGGCTGGCTACTGCTCATTTTAAAAGCATGGGCAGTCATTTCAGAGCTCTGTCTTGCCTCTCCCCACCACCACCACCTAAAAGGAGGAAGGAGCAAAAGGGAGGCTTCTTTCCTATCATTTTTCTGCCTGTCTTTCTATCTTCCTTCTTTCCTTCCTTTCATTTTTATTTCTGTCTTTCACTCCTCTCCCCCTATCTTTTTTCTACCTCTTCCTTCCTTTCTGTTTCTATCTCTTTGTCTTTCTCTCTCTGTTTTTATGTCTTCCTCTCTTTTTCTTACTTTGCCTTTTTTCACTTTCTCTCTCTCTCTCTCTTTCTGTGTTTCTGTCTTGCTTTCTTTCTGTCTCTCTATCTTTCTCTCTCAGTCCATTTTTTTCTTTTGGTGCATAATGCCTTCAGCTCTCACACACAATGCCACTTTTGTCACCTCTTCCAGATGATTCTTTAAAGTCCATCTTTTCTATGAATTGTTTGGAACAACTGCCTAATCCCTATTTTCTGCTGAAATTGGTCATTGCTACTTAAGACTAAACTGCATATTTTTCCTCTTGTTCTTTCTTTCTTAAGGGAAGAGAGATTATATTTGAATAGTTGCTATAATTATTTTTTAAAAAACAAAGTCTGTCTACTCACAATTTTAAAACTAGTTCCATAGCCAACACATGGTAACTCTGTAGGGTTTTCAAGGCAAGAGACATTCAAAGGTGGTTTGCCATTGCCTACCTCTGCATAGCAACTCTGGGCTTCCTTTATGGTCTCCCATCCGACTACAGACCAGAGCTGACCCTGATTAGCTTCTAAAATCTGTCGAGATCAGACTAACCTGAGCCATCTGAGTCCATGACATGGTGTTATGTAGGCAGGGCTGCTGTGTGGGTGCTTCCCAGGCAGTCCTCTCCAACCTGTTCTTGGGAGCCACAATCATTAGGGAAGAGCCACGTGACAGAAGGATAATAATAGTTTACTCATAGTTTGGCAAATTGGTCTAGGGAACTAAATAAGAGAAGGTATTAGCGAGCTCAGTGGTTATGGATTTGAATAGAGCTCTTTATAGTCCAATCCTGAGGACACTTCCCTGGAAAAAAGACCCCTTGAATATAACTGAGTGGGATGACTCTGTTAGACTGATGAGGAATTGTTATAGGAAGGGGGTAAACAATTAAAATATATGAGAGAATGTCTGAAAATGTGATACAGTCCCCTATTATTTCACACAGACCTTGCAATAGTATTTTAGCTAACACCACCTAAGCAACTCCCATCCTGTTTCTACAATTTCTAAAATGTACTTCATACTGGCTGTGCATCTCCCTTCCTAATTCATCTCAACTATGTACAGCTTCTATGTCATGCTTCATTTGGACTGCTTTGCTTTCTCAGGTCCTAGCCTCCTTCTTTTCTATAACCATGGTTCCGTATCCCCTTCCTCAAGCTTTGCTGCTTGTCCCGACTCTCCAAAGTCAGAGCAGTTTGGCCAGTGGCAACCCAAAATACAGCTACCTGTCCAGGAAGTTCAACTGAATGCCACTAGAGGTTTTGTCACCACTACTACATCACTTAATGCATGGCAATATAAGTTAATTGTTCAGACTATAAGTTATGATGTTTTAATTTGTGAAGACCTGTTTTCTTTGGTCACATCAGCTGGTGCTATTTTTTTCTGTAAACTCCTCTTCCATCACAATGGACTCTGCTCACATGTTCTCTCCCAATCCCCTCTTTATCCCATCCTTCCTCCAATCTCCCTTCCCTTATATTGACCTCACAACAATGGCAATATCACCCAGCCTAATGAAGGGAGCTTTGACTCTTGGAAGCTTATTCCCTGAAACTCTTGTTGGTCTCTAATCTGCCATTAGACTCAAATCTGACTGTCCCAGTATCACCGAGTAAGTATCATGCAAAATGTAGATCTGAACATGGGTCTCCTCAGTCCACACTGGTCTTCATGCCATTGGTCCATCTACTTCAGCATGGCCTGCTCTGATGTAGGTGATCTCTAGAGACTCAGACAGAGAAAGATCCTTCCCAACACCTGTTCTCTTAGACCTCCTAGGTTTACCATTATCCTTTGGCACACAAAGCATGGTCTCTCTACCATCAGTCCATCAATGTCAGTCTTGTCTACTCAGACTGGCAGTAGTTCTCCAAGGTTTTATGTAGAGGATTTTGCCCATGCCGTACTTTGTTTCTGAGCCATCAGGCCTGGGGGCGGGGGGAAGGATGTAGGCGGGCTGCTTTTGTTTATAATGCAAAAGCATATTACCTCTTTCTAACAACATGGGTCTATGCAAGATGTATATATGTCCACTGTAATTTGTGAAAAGAGCTTCTGTTTCCATGGATGGTGAGCAGGAAGAGAAGGAAATGACAACAGATATGTTCTTGATATGTACACGATCCAGCCAGAACACTTAACACTTTACTCATGTTTGTGCCACACAGCATTATCCTGGTTGGGAAGAGATATATGACAGTGTATTTAAATTTGAATTTTGAAAGAAGGTTACTTTAGAGGGACAGGTGTAGTTTGGTGCAGTGTACAAATGTGTCAAACCTCCATTTCCAATTATACTGAATGACACTAGAATGTAGTTCTAATCTGAACTGGTTTCCTCAAACAAGTTTAAATTCACTTACCACAAGCACTTATGTTTCACACCACAAATTCTTCTAAGGTCAGTATATTTAAATACAAAATACCTGGGAGTGTTAACAATGTAATTCATTAGGCGGCTTTGAACAATACTATGGCTTGTAGGTTACAAAAATATCTTACAATATATTATTGCAGATGTTTTATTAATAGGTTATTAAATTCCTTTTAAGTTATGATGTAATAGAATTTCATTGTTTTGCTGTGGTGGTTCACAACCTGAATCTTCTGTGAGATGAAAAAATGTCAGGGCTTTAAAGAGATAGTTAAAAGCTCCTGGTTCAAATTGTCATTTTATTATTCTTTTGTATATAGATTCAAGCCGGATTCCATCCTTGCATTCGGCGATGCTGAAAGAGGTGACACGTACATGAAAGGACTTATAGCTGAGGTTGGGTGCACATTTGACAAGTCATAATGGAATTGTTTGCAAAGTTTTATTGAAATCCCTGCTTTCATTTATCTTTGTTAGCACAAGCCACAGAAATCTGTGATATAACATTCTTGTATAATTTAAACTAAATATAACCAAATTAACCCAGGAAGCAGAAAAAGAATAGCATATTTTATTCTAATAGAAAAATTACTTTTAGAGATTATTATTATGCTATATTACTTTGCGAATGTAATAACAATTGCGTTGGACTTGTTCATTTTTTAAAAGGTGAAAACTAATATAAAATCTGAAAGCAAGCTTTGCACCAATTTGATATTTTCATATTTGGGGGGGGGGGACACAAATGTAGTTACTTTACTCCAAAATATTATTCATCAAAGGCCAGAAACATAAATTCTGATTTCAGTGAAAGTTTTCATTGTGTGCTTGCTTTTATTAAGAATGTCCTTACTACTACTACTACTACTACTACTACTACTACTACTACTACTACTACTACTACTGATACAGTTTTCAATGAGATCTCCGTGGTTTCAGGTAGAGAAAGGCCCTTCCCAACACCTGGTACCTCTGGTCCTTGAACTAGAGATTCCAGAGACTGATGCTGGGTCTTTCTACATGGATCATATCCATCTTGCTACAGAGGAAGTCGAGATCTTGCTGTAGGGATGAAGAGTGGTAAGAAGAAGAAGAAGAAGAAGAAGAGATTGGATTTATACCCCGCCCTTCACTTGGAGTCTCAGAGCGGCTTACAAACTCCTTTCCCTTACCCTCCCCACAACAGACACCCTGTGAGGTGGGTGGGGCTGAGAGAACTCTGACACAAACTGCTCTTTCAGGAACAGCTGTGACGGAGCTTGTGACTGACCCAAGGTCACATCAGCAGGTGCAAGTGGAGGAGTGGGGAATCAAACCTGGTTCTCCCAGATTAGAGTCCGCACACTTAACCACTACACCAAACTGGAGCATGTGTTTGCTAGAAAGTACTGCAATGGCAAAAACCTGATACAGTTAGCAAAGGCACAAATCTTCCCTGTTCTGTAATTGCAGGGAGAAGTGTTGCACCTGCAAAGATGGAAACAATCAGATCTTAGTGCATGCACTACTTCTCTGTACTCAAGGTGACTAAGCCATTTTTTTACACTGTCAGCTTCTCCATGGTGGAAGCCTCTAAAGTGATGTGCGTGTGAACCCTTTGCAGGCTATTGCTGGAGGTTACAAAGCTGAATAGACTTCTTGGATTTCAATCAATAGAGTACAGCTGAGGCTTCCGGTTTATGGCGACACACAGGCAGACACATCTCCCGGACATCCCAGGGATGTAAACTGCACACCAGCATGTGGGAGGGGGTCCGACGGGTCACTACCCCCTCCCCAGAGCCTTGGTAAAAGGCTCCCAGCCAGGGGGCTTTTGAGGGGCGACCTCTTCAATGGCCGAATGCCAGATAATTGAGGCACCTCTCCACCCTGAATGTCCTGCCGCTGAGTGACTGCATGGTACTAGTGCTGCTGACCGGGACAAGTGTTGGAGATCGGGCGAAATAAATGATGACGAGCGAGGCCGAAAGGCCAACAACGAACTGTGAGTCGGGTTGAAGCGAGCATGAAGATATAAAAAGAAGCTGCCACCTCTAAAGAGCGACAGGAAAGCAAGCGGGGGAGGGGTCCCTCCCAAACACATAGAAGGAACACGGACGGAAAGACGGGGGAGCGGGAAAATAAGCGACTAAAACTGTTTTAAGAGACTTACCAGACTGCAGAAAAGCATTCGGGCAAATATCAGAGACTTTAGCAACTTTTCTGAAAAGTAAACAAATCCAAAAAGATGGTGGGGAAGAAACTGGAGAAAGAGAAGCTGTCGAAATTAAATCTAGGGGGCAGTCCTCAAATGGATGAGGTCACTGAGTTCCCAAAGCTCTTGGCTGATTCCATGTGCCCCCTGCTGGACAAGATCACTGGCATTAAACAACAACTGTCAATAATTGATCAGAGTGTGGCAGCGCAGTAGATGCAACTGACTCAATCCATAAAAACCACAGAGCAAATGGGAGAGAAGGTGAAAGAAATGGATGTCACTACTAAAAGAGTTAAGAAAAAGCTGAAAAAGCTGAAAATGAAGCAAGCTACGGAAGATTCAAAGCTTTTACAGCTACAAATGGATAAAGCAAATTTGGTCCTACAGTTTCAAGGGGTCCTGGAAATTAAAAGAGAGAATCTGAAGCAACGGTTGAGCAAAGCAATATCCCCAATGACAGATTCAACAGCGGAATACCTTTGCAGTGAGATGGATGTGATCTACAGGTCCTATTCATCATACATCAAAAAAAATAATCTGCCTGGGGAAATAGTCATCAGATTCTCGAAGAGACATGTGAGAGATGCTATTGTGAAAGCAACTTCAGGAACACCCTTGAAAATTGGGGGCAATAATATTAGGATTTTAAAAGACATTCCATTTGATATAAGGCAGAAGAGAAAGAACTATAAAGAATTAACCCTTTTCTTACAAACAAATGGCATCAGTTACAGGTGGTTAATCCCAGAAGTCATCATTTTCAAGCTCAACGATAAAAAAGAAAAGATTGACTCTGTTTTTAAAGCACATGAATTTCTGCAGACACAGCTTGGGGAACCAGAAGAGGGCAAAGGGGAGGAAGAAGAAAGCAAATCTGATGGCGAGTTGGGCTCAGGATCTTCATACGAGGACTCCCCCTCTGAAAAGGGGGAGGCAGCCCCCAAAAACTCATATAAATTGAGGATTAGAAAAGATAAGAATAAATAAGGGCTGAAGGACTTTGATCTGTGCCTGAAAACATGTTGAAATAACTTGGGGATGCTCTCGGAACTTCTTTAAACAGTTAAAGGGATCTAGCATAACCGACTAAATTCATTGTATTATTAGTAGCTTTTTGAAAATAGCATGGTGATAAGCTGATGTATTGATCTCCTAACCCTTGGGGTTTTAGTTAGTTGTGGGCCTTTTTTCTTTTTTCCCTAGATGTAGTTCCCTTCCCTTTATTTTCTGTTGTAGTTTTGTAGTCTGTAAAAAAATCAATAAAAACCTCCCCCCAGGGGGATGAAAAAATATATATAGTACAGCTGAAAGCAATGGGGTATAATGGGCCTAAATCCAAGGATTTAAGCTATATGGCTTTTGACTGGCAGCCTGCTTTCAGTCTCAAGATAGACGAATGACTCATTGCAGCTAGATCTACCAAATATTAGCTTAATTATATGTTTAATCTCATTGAACTCAATGGTTCATTGGACAGGTAATGAAAATATAAGCATATTTTAAAACTTAATAACCTTAAACCAATACTAGTAATTTGCTTTTGCTAGTCCAATGTAAACTCACCCCCACCAATTTCCACTACAATACAAATGTCCCCATCAAGTTCAAAACATTTGCTCTGATTCATAAACACTTCATCCCAACTGAAGTATATATGCCCACTGATGAATCAAACCATATCCCCTGTCTTCTATAAATCCCTAATAGCTTTTATGAAAACATTCTGAAATGAAGTTAAAAGGTTTTGCGCTATAGAAAATCAACAGAGTGAATGTCATTCATCGACATGGCTTTTTAAAAAAGGGATTTTAAGGGTTTTAAACATGGATTTCCCCCAAGATTCAGCCACTGTCAAATGAAAGTTAAGCATCCTTGAGACCCACAGAAACCAATGTGATTTCAATGCACACTTCAGAATTTAATATGGCAGTCCTATACATATTTACTAAAGAGCAATTCCCATAGATTCTGTGGAATTTCTTCTGAATATATTTATCAAAAGTCCAATTTGCCCTATTTGGACAAACTTATTGAGAGGGCGGTGGTGTTACAGCTACAGGGCTTTCTGGATGATGCTTCTATCCTAAATCCTTTCCAGTCCCGCCCGGACATGGGACGGAGACAGTGCTGGTCACTCTTGCTGAGGACCTCAGAAGGCATCTGGATCGAGGCGGTGTGGCGGCACTGTTGTTGTTAGATCTGTCATCCGCGTTCGACACAGTCCACCACCAGTTGCTGACTCGCCGCCGTGGGGATTCAGGGGCTCGCCCTTCAATGGCTTGCCTCTTTTCTCCAAGGTGATAGGGGAACAGCAGTCCTGGAGACATCTTCTAGAATGTGGGGTGCCTCAGGTGGCGGTGCTGTCCCCGATGCTGTTTAACATCTATATGCGTCCCCTTGCCCAGATTGCCCGGAGGTGTGAGCTTGGGTGCCATCAGTATGCTGATGACACCCAGCTCTATCTGATGCTTGGTGGTCAGTCGAACTCCAGCCCAGAAGTTCTTCACCGAACATTGCAAGCTGTGGCTGGTTGGCTCAGTTGGTTGGGATTCAGGGGCTCGCCCTTCAATGGCTTGCCTCTTTTCTCCAAGGTGATAGGGGAACAGCAGTCCTGGAGACATCTTCTAGAATGTGGGGTGCCTCAGGTGGCGGTGCTGTCCCCGATGCTGTTTAACATCTATATGCGTCCCCTTGCCCAGATTGCCCGGAGGTGTGAGCTTGGGTGCCATCAGTATGCTGATGACACCCAGCTCTATCTGATGCTTGGTGGTCAGTCGAACTCCAGCCCAGAAGTTCTTCACCGAACATTGCAAGCTGTGGCTGGTTGGCTCAGTTGGTTGAAACTAAATCCGGCAAAGACAGAGGTCCTGGGCCTGCATCGGGTCGGTTCAGGGTTGGGGCTCCCTCTCCTGACCTTTGATGGGGTGCCTTTGGTGCCAGTGTTGGAGGTTAGGAGTTTGGGAGTGCTCCTGGACTCCTCATTAACTATGGAGGCCCAGGTAGCAGCCACTGCCAAGTCGGCCTTCTACCATCTTCGGCTGGTCCAGCAATTGGTTCCCTTCCTCGACCGCGATGACCTGGCCACAGTGATCCATGCGACGGTCACCTCAAGGTTAGACTGCTGTAACTCTCTCTACATGGGGCTGCCTTTGTCACAAATCCGGAAGCTGCAGCTTGTGCAGAATGCTGCAGCCAGGCTTTTGATGTCTCCCTAGGCAGGAGCACATCTGGCCTGTGCTGAAAGCACTGCACTGGCTGCCAATAGCGTACCGGATTAGCTTCAAAGTGCTGGTTCTTACCTTTAAAGCACTATATGGCCAGTGTCCGACATACCCAAGGGACCACTTTTCCCCATATGTTCTCCCAAGGGCACTACAGTCGGGGATGCAACATCTGCTGGTGATTCCAGGCCCCAAAGATGCCAGGTATGCTGTTACCAGGGCCAGGGCTTTTTCGGTGGTGGCTCCTACCTGGTGGAACGAGCTCCCGGAGGAGATCCAAGCCCTGCAGGATCTTGTGCAGATCCGCAGGGCCTGCAAGATGGAGCTCTTCCACCAGGCTTTCGAGTAGGAGCTGCCACTATTTCTACCACTACCTCCACCACCACCACCAATTGAGTTGGGTAACAGCGGAGGGTGAGATGGCCCTGTGTTAAATGAACTACAGCGCTGCGTGGATCTGATACCACTGAACTGGGACTGCTATCCCCAGGAAGCCATCTTGTTACTGAAGACTTTCCTAAACGTCTTCGGACAGCGCTGGCTCTTCGGCTTGGAAACGGAAATGAGCACCGCAACCCTAGAGTCATGGCCCTGTGTTAAATGAACTACAGCGCTGCGTGGATCTGATACCACTGAACTGGGACTGCTATCCCCAGGAAGCCATCTTGTTACTGAAGACTTTCCTGAAACATCTTGAGCACTTTGTATTGTTGTAACTGATTGATTGTTTTATCTTGTTTTTAATTGTTTTAACTATTGGCATATATGCCCTATCTGTGAGCCGCC
>NW_015164183.1:1680096-1710898 GCF_001447785.1 Gekko japonicus
TGATGCCTGAAGCAGATCCCTGCAGAGGCCATTTCAAAAGGTTTGGGGGGAATTCAGCGGTCCCTGAAGGAATTTTTTTTAGTTTTTGGATTTTTCTACAAACCCAGGAAGTCTACTGACTATGTAGGAAAAGCTGTTGGGGGAGAGTGAGCTCCCTGTTGGTGGAATAAGTATCCAGACAGAAAAAAACCTCTTGAAAATAGAATAAGGACAAGGGGCGGACCCACAATACTCGCAGGGGGGAAGGGACCACACATGAGGCAGAGGAAGAAGCAGACCCCCCATCCCCTCCACGCCCTCCCCCCCCCGCTCGATCTCCCCCACTTCCCCCCCGCCGCCTCCGAAGCTGCTCTTTCCTCACTGCTCTCTCCCCCCCGCCGCCTCCGAAGCGAGGCCCTTGGGCCTCACTGCTCTTCCCCCCCCGGCTTCGAAGCAGCAGCGGCGAGGGAGTTCGCAGAGCGTTCCCTGCGCATGCGCAGGGGACGCTCTGTCACTTTCGGGGGGATTTAAATATCCCCCTGGTATTTTTTCTGTGTTTTTAGATTTTTGTGCACACCTGGGGACTGCCCCAAGTGTGCACAAAAATCTCCCTCCCCCCCAGGTGCCTTCGATGCGCGGATTTAGGTATCTGCACGCAGGGGGCACCTTTCGCTATTAGATATATAGACAGGAACACACTGCTTTTCCCGTTGACTTTACTAGGACTTTAAACTGCATTATTCACAAATTCTTCAAGTCCTACTGAAACTTAGTGATGAAGTGCCATAGAAATTTAAATAAACAATGAATTCTAGAGGTCTTTTTGTGAACTTAGAGCTGTTTGCAATTTCTTATGTGATCCAACATCCATAAGAAAGAGCAGCAAACCAAACTTCAAAATATTCAAAATGGTTCAAACAGCAAAATTTCAACTAGTATTCCTAAGAAAATTCCAGATCTGTGGCAGCTATGAAGAAAAGGCTTAGAAAAACGCAACCCTAAGGCAGCAGCATGCTACACTTAAGGATTTATTATGTCTACTACACCTCACATAAGGGCCATGTTGGCTCTGAGGTTAAGACGCTGAGCTGCAGACCAGAAGGTCTGTAGTTTGGGAGTTCGAGATGCTAGTGTCATATGATGGAGTGAGCTCCCGTCTTTGGCCCCAGCTCCTGCCAACCTAGCAGTTCAAAAGCAAGAAATTGCAAGTAGACTAATAGGTACCACTTCGGTGGGAAGGTAACAGCATTCTGTGTGCCTTTGCATTTAATCATGTCAGCAACATGACCCCGGAAATATCTTCGGACAGTGCTGACTCTTTGGCTTGGAAATGGAGATGAGCACTGCCCCCCAGAGTCAGATTCCACTGGCTTTCGAGCAAGGGAAACTTTCACCTTTACACCTCACATGCATAGCCAGGTGCATGGGACTTTTTCTCTGAAACATCCTGCCCCACACACTAGCCTCTCCTGATCTTCTTCTGCCCACAGTCAGTTAAATGGTGACATGAGTTTAAGAGTGTTGGTAGAGTGATAGATGTGTGCCCCCACAGTTTTCTTATTTGGACCCTGCTAGAATACTGCTGTATTTTATTTATGCTATAAGTGTGAATCCCTTTTTTATTTAACAGAAAATACAGTATTTAACATTTATTTATTTATTTCAAAAGGGGAGGGGTACACAAAATACCAAATAGAGTGAAATTCCTTTTATGCCAATAAAAGGTATTTGTTGTTGTTGTTGAGTGAAATTCCATGGGCTCTGACTGCCTGACAAACACTTGGGTTTTCATTAGGCCAAAATCACAAGGATTAGTTCAGAGCCCTGGAAGGGAGGGGTTTGTGGGTTAATTGCCACAAGAGTGTTTCACATCATGGCTTGGATCCAACAGTTGTATCCAACAGTAGATTTCCACAGATGGAATGGGTTTTTTTGAGTCCTCTCCCCTTCTACAGATCAAAGTGTACCTAAATGCTGTTCTGGGGGGGTTCCCTCTGTTATTTCTTATTTGTGGAAATGCTCTGTTGCACTGAACCCTGTATTGTTATGTCAAATATAGTCTCCTTCTATATGTGCCAATTTTTGCCTAATTTTTACAAGTGCAAAAGCAACTTATCTACATTTACATTTCATTTTTGATTCATAGAATCATAGAATGAATCATAGAATCATAGAATGTTATGAGTTGGAAGGGACCTTGCAGGTCATCTAGTCCAGCCCCCTGCACTCTGCAGAAGTATACTGAAAGATAGCCTTACATACCTACAACATACCCGAAAGATGGTTGTCCAGCCTCCGCTTGAAAATGTCCAGCGAAGGTGCATCCACCACCTCCCGAGGCAGACTGTTCCACTGCTCAACCACTCTTAAAGTTAGGAAGTTTCTCCTGATATTTAGCTGGTAACGACTCCCGATTAGATCTAGTCTTGCAATCCGAAGCAAGAGTGAATAGATCTGCTCCATCTTCTACATGACAGCCCTTCAAATACTTGAAGACTGCAATCATGTCCCCTCTAAGCCTTCTCTTTCCCAAGCTAAACATACCCAACTCTTTCAGCCTTTTCTCATAAGACTTGGATTCCAACCTTCTCACCATCCTGGTTGCCCTCTTCGGGACACGCTCGAGCTTGTCAATATCCTTCCTAAAATGTGGTGCCCAAAACTGGACACAGTACTCCAGATGGGGCCTCATTCCTCACTTGCCAAAAATTATATTAACAGAGCCAATGTTAAACCTTTATGTATAAATTTAATATATTAGGAGAAAGGACTACTGTTTGGCCAGACCTCTTGCTGGAGACAGCAAGAAGTCAATTTACCCTCCGTCATGGACTTTTAATTCCCAGGATATCCAGACTATTGTGCCACTGTTTAAGACAACTATAATGGCCCCATCCACTTCCCTCCATCAGAGGCCAGATTTTCCCTCCATTTTTCTCTCCCTTTCAGACTGTGCAGCCCTAATGGTCTGTTTTCTTCTTTCCAGAAGAACTTTGGCTGTCCCACCCTTGTCAGTACGATACTTTATTTATTATTTATTATTTGTATTTCTATCCTGTCCATCCCATGAATGGGCTCAGGGCAGGTAACCTCATTTCTAATAAATACAGTCAAAATATAAAATTTCAAAACTCAGAACTATATAAAATATTAAAATTGATAGTTACAGCTTAAAACACAAATTCAGTTGGCTATAATGGGTTCTGGCCCATTGATATAGATGGAATGGTGGCCAGCTATCAGTGGGTAGATCACAGCAGCCTCAGGGAGGACATATATGGACACCCACTGCCTCAGCCAAAGGCCTGGTGGAACAGCTCCATCTTGCAGGTCCTGCAGAATTGAAGAAAATCGCACAGGGCCCTGATATCAATAGGGAGCATGTTCCACCAGGATGGGGCCAGGGCAGAGAAGGCCCTGGCTCTGGTTGAGGCAAGACAGATGTCCCTTGAGCCAGGAACCACCAGGAGGTATTGGTCTTTAGAGCACAGAGCGCTCTGGGGTGTATACGGGAAGAGGCGGTCCTTTAGATATGTTGGTACCAGGCTGTGTAAGGCTTTGAAGGTCATTATCAACACCTTGAAGCGAATCCGGTACTCAACTGGCAGCCAATGCAATTGGCGGAGCACAAGCCAAATGTGAGCTTGCACAGGCGTCGACGTCAGCAGGTGCGCCGCCACATTTTGCATCAGTTGCAATTTCCAGGTTAGCCTCAAGGGCAAGCCTGTGTAGAGTGTAGAGTGAGTTGCAGTAATCAAGCCTGAAAGTGACCATTGCATGGGTCATTGTAACTAAGTCCTGGGGGGAGAGATAGGACTTCAGTGACCTAATCTGCCTAAGATGGAAAAATGCAGGGTTCCAGTTTAAGCATTTCGCTGCTCAGATGCACCCACTTATGACTGTTCTTCATAATATTCTAATACATTTATTATCATCCTGATATTATTTTTGATTTGTCTTTTTGGCAGAAATCCTGCTTGATCCTGGTGTATGACTTGTGATAAGACTTTATTAATTCTTGCAGCTATCACCGATGCAAAGATTTTATAATCTGCATTTAATAATGAAATTGGTCTGTAATTCTTAATCTCTTTATCATCTGTACCTGGTTTGTGGATCAGTGTGATTAACGCATATTTCCAGGAATTTGGCATTTTTTCGGATTGTGGTATTTTTTGAAATATTTCTTTAAGTACTAGTATTATCTGGTCTATAAATCTCTGATAGATCTCGATTGGTATCCCATCTGGTCCAGGGGGGTTGTTTTTCTTTTGTTTTTTAGTTGCCTCTACAATTTCACATATTGTTATTTGTTCATTTAAAATTCTGTTTTGTTCCTCATTAAAGCTCTTAGTATTTTTATTGTTTATATATTCTATGATAGTATTTTTATCTTGTTTGTTTTGCTGGGAAAAAGTTGTATAGAAATTTTCTACTATCTTTTTCATCTCTATTGTATTGCCTTTTTCTTCACCCTTGCCATTTCTCAGTGCTTTAATTATTCTTTTCCCTCCTTCTTTCCTTAGTTTATAAGCTAGCCATCTTGTGGGTTTGTTAGCATTTTAAAAATAATAGTGTTTAGCAAATTCAATGTTCTTGGCAATTTCCTGTGTTAATATAAGATTCATGTGGTGATGTAGAACTTTTAGGTTTGATCTTATTTTTGCTGGGTCCTTGACACGCTTCTTCAATTTATCCTCTTCTTTCCTGATTTGCTTAGTCAGCTCATCATATTGTTTGTTTCTTTGTTTTCTTTTCCAAGCTTCTTGGTTTATAAACCAGCCTCTTAAGTAGGCTTTAAAGGTATCCCATACTATTTCTTTTTTAAAAGTCTGTTATCTCTTCTTCTGTTCTACTGGCAATTTTTTAATCTCTTATTAAGTTTTTATTTATTATCCATCTTGATATCTTGGGTTTCATCTGGAAAGTTAATATTATCGGGCAATGAGGCTTCGCATGGGGTCCTGGAAGCATTAAAGGGAAAAAATGTTTTCAGAGCTTTAGGCTTCCCATCCCAGCGTCTGTTTCTCTTTACATCTCATGTAAATTTCATTTCATGCAGCACTGAATTTTTTAAAAAACTTTTTACACTGGGGCTGCTGCTATTTGCCTCCTCTCTGATCCCCCTTTCAAATCAATACCAACAGGGAACTAAACCTTGCACAGCTTCTTTTAAACTCCCCTCCCCCATTTATTTTTATTTTATTTTATTTTTAATTCAGCTATCCAAGACTAGTGATAGTCTCATGCTGCTTGTAGAAAAAATGTAAAATATTAAAACAAGGGGGAAATGGAGCTTGTAAACCAATGAAGGAGGGAGGATGAAAGAAGGTGCAGAGTGGGGGGAATAACATCAGTGTGCGTGGTGGAGTAGCCTTTGAGGGGCAGGAAAAGTGTGGGGGGAATCCGAGGGAATCTGTATGCTTTTGAATTACCTTCAGTTTGGAAGCAAAGCAAGGGGGAAAACATCACAAAAGTACTCTAAAAAACCTGGGGAAACAGTGACTGGAAAGTGAACTGAGCACTGAAGGGAGGCAAATCCATGCAGAACGAAAAAGAAAACTTGACGGACATGCATGGTGAAAGCAAGGCAAAACATCCATGCACAATGGGCTTTCTTTGGTCTTAAAGGTGCCACTAGACTCAAACTTTGTTCTTCCGCTTCAGATCAACAGGGCTACCCACGTGAATGTATAAAAACTGCTAATAGCAAAGAATGGCTTCAACTTCCTTTTCTTCATCTTACTCATTTGACTTCTTTATATTAGGGATAGACCAAAATCTGCTGTTTTGGCTTGCATCCTGTTTGATAGTCATGCATGGGGAGCCACTTTTCCAGCTGACTGTTCATCTGTTCATCAACTTGGATGTTTGGCAGGTTACTTCACCATGTTCCTGTTCATTAGCAAATGACTTTTCACACGTGCACCGTTTCCCACAGCCCATTGTAGTTGTATTCCCCTACGCCATCTTTGCTGAGCCATTTCTATATTCAACTTTTTTTAAAAAAAATCTGTGTTTAAGTAGTCCTTAGAAGTGCTAATACCAACTGATGTGTTTTTATCAGCAATGTTTTTGTGCATACATAGTTTTGCAATAACAAAACTAGAGTCCAGTGGCACCTTTAAGACCAACAAAGTTTTATTCATGGCATGAACTTTAAGACCAACAAAGTTTTATTCATGGCATGAACTTTCATGTGCATGCAAACCTTTTTCAGATACAAAAGTAATACAGTAACCTGATACAAAACTGTTTGGCATTTTGTGCTTAGCTGAATAGACCCAGTGATCGGCTCATATCTGATTGTCACAATTGAAAATGATAAGTTTGTCTGCTGAACACTTTCATTATGAAATTTGCAGCATTCCTACTTTATGCAGCAAATGATGGCTGTAGTTGCTTACTGACCTGAAAAAGAAAAGCCTGGCTGGATTTGTTTGTCTTCTTTTAGGCCAGTTGCTAGAAAAACAAGGGTTAAGATACATCTAAGTGGTCAGCCGTGTTGGTCTGAAGCAGTAGAACAAATTTAGAGTCCAGTGGCACCTTTAAGACCAACAAAGTTATATTCAAGGTATGAGCTTTCATCAAGCCCGGAGCTACACTGGGGCATTTCAGAGCCTGCCCCCCTGACATCCTGCCAAGACCCCTTGACTTCTGTGCAGCCCCCAGCACCCCACCCCCGAGTGTCTGGGCCACCCAGAAGACTCCCAATTCTCTGGGCCATTTGGAGGACTCCCCATCACCACACCTTCCCCAAACACAGCCTGCTTCCCCATGTAGGCAAGCAGAGTGTGATTTTTTTTATTTTGTGATGTCAGTGCCCCCTGACTTATTTAAAGCCCCCCGCCCGAATTACAAAATCCTGGCTACAGCCCTGGCTTTCATGTTCATGCACACTTGTTCAAATACATTGGAATGGTAGATAAGATGTTGGGCTTAGACCCAGACACATGGAAAACATTTGAGTCAGGCCCTGACTCACTGTGAGCTCTAACCCGGGCTGTCAGGCTTTTCTTCTTTCAAGAATTAGCAGCCTTGTGGTGAAGGGCCAGTTGTGTCAGACTCTTTACCCCTCAGTGGGTCGGAAGCAAAGATAGGTCAACATAACAGCTTGAAATTATCAGAATAACATCAACTCTGGATTGTCCTGCAGGGCTATGGTGATCCTGGAAAGACTAGTGTTCTCAGTCATGGAAGGTATGATTGAGAAGCTGGGTAGACGAATTATGGCCCCTGCCATACGGCAGGGAAACCACGAAGCAAAAGTGCGGCTAATAGAGCCGCTCCAACGTTGAGACGCTGTGGCGGGATCCCACGGATCCCCTGGCCGCAGCGCCTCTTCTCCCCGGCAAGAGCAGACGCCGGGGAGGACGAGCCCAATGGGAGGGGGAGGCTGCCGAACTGCGCATGCCCGAGCATGCGCAGTACGGCCGGGGGCTGGGATGCGGCGGCGCAAGGACGCGCCGCCGATCCCACGGCCAGCTTGGGGCGCTCCAGACGGCTGCAACCACCTAGATAGGTGGTTCATTTTTGCAGCGGGGTAGCACCATTTGGGCCGGATCAGGGACGGAGACGGCACGCTCCCCAGATGTTGCGGTGGGATCGCGTCCGTTTGCTCCGCCCCTGTTCCGTCCCACTCCCGTCCCAAATGGGCTCGTATGAACGGGGCCCCTGACTGACAAAGCTCATAAAAGAGACAGATTACCAGCACCCAGGAAGAGGGAGGAAGGTTTTGTGCTGATAATATACAGAATGGTATAGCTACCTGCTATAAGAAGCTCTGAGGTTGAGCTGGTTGCTATCTGGTTGAAGAATCATCACCATGAGCCAATTTTTGTTCAAAATTTCAGCATTCCACAACATTTCATAGACTGAAAACAGGTAAATTAGAATATAATTTTGCAGCTTTCTAGAGCTGAAAAAATAGTAACTACCCAGAAATTCAGAAATATGTATATCCTGTGGTTTAAAGTTTTAAATCCAGAGAGACGTCATGCAAAGGTTCCTCAGGAAATAAATCTTAATAAATCCACATACATTCATTTCAATAGTAATCTACACTCTACTCCCTCAAGGAAAGAACAGGCCAGCTGTAAAATATGCGACCCCCTACAGACATAGTGCTCTTGACAATTACCCATGCTTTCCAATGGCAGACCAACCCAGAATCCAACATTAAAATCTGGTTGGTTACCAAATAAATGTATACAAGAGTGCTTCCCTACAATACTCAGTAGGACAAGAAAAAAATTATTTAGGTTTGTATCCTGTCTCCCCACTAGCAGGCTCAGGGTTGGTGACAACAATGGGAATACAAAATCATCAAAACAATTTAACAATAAATAGTTAAAATAGGTAATACAGTACTAAATACACACACACACAGTGTTTTTTAAAATCCTGTTTATAATGCCCTCCTGTTTGTCATGCTTTTATTTAGACAGTCTTGTATTTTCATTCAGAAGAGACAGTAACAAGCCATTCAAGTTTTTGAAAATCAGCTTGACATTTTCCCCCTTTTCTATTATTTAGAATATACTTTTTTATTATATTTATAAGCCTGTCTTTTTGAGACAGCAGTCTATCATTGAGAGAAATCATTGATCATTATGGTCTTGTAGTAGTGCCGAAACAATGGGCAAAAGGTTTGTCTAAAGGTTTCCTTTATTTCCATTTGGGTACCTGGGATAATTGAACTTCTACTGCTGTGAGCCACAGAATGGACTGAATTAGAAGTCGTGCCCACCCACTGTTTCTGATGTGAAATACCTTGCTGTTCATGTAGACTATATAAACTTCTTCAAGGATCATGTTGTTCTTTATGTATCAAAATATCAATGTGTAGAAGATGCAGGAGATTTTAAAAAAGGGTTTATCATCGTAGAAAGATAGATACTAATTCTTTACTCCATCATATGACATTCATGCCAATGTAAAATTTGTTCTTTTAGTCCTTAAAAAAAGAGGAAAGGTTCTGTAACATCAGGAACTGAAATTATCCTATTCAGCTATATATACCAATTTCTGGTGCATAAACAGATTTTAAAAACTTTGCACACAAAATATCATGTGGAGTTGAAGATATAACTTTCATATATGAACAGTAATGACACAGAAAAACAGTTTAACATCGACAGTAGGCATTTTAACCAGTGTTTCGATTCTAGCTATATTATTAGTTTAGAGACCAAAGTAGATAATCAATTCTCCTATTCATTCAGAACCAATTTGCACCTTAACGCTACCAGACATTGTGATTTCTGTGTTGTGATGACAGCTATTGGTGTAGTATAGATATGTAGAGTTACGAGGTTGTAGATCAGAGGCGAAGAGAAACTCCATGAAGGGAAGCCATTAGATGGTTTAGGGTAGATTTCTGAGTGACGTAGATGATCTGTTATCTTCTCTAAAATTAGGTGGTCCCACACTTTATTCAACCAGCATGAGCGGGACGGGGCTTTATCTGCTTTCCATCTAAATGCAATAGATGTCTTGGCAGCCACTAGGAGACTAGTGATTAGATCCCGGTGAAGTGGTGGTATTGCTATTGTGTTCCATATATCCAGAAACAATAAAGCCAGGTCAAATGGGATATTGTAGCTAGTGATTAGTTTGATTTGAGCTAGTACATCGTGCCAGAACTTTTGAATGTGGACACACTGCCACCAACAATGTGCGAAGGTGCCAACATTTCCATACTTCTTCCAGCATAAGGGCGAGTGTGTTTTTTTTTTTTTCTTGTTTTTCTTTCTTTAATAGGTTTTCACAGCAAACGTGAAGCAATTGCACAGATCATTGCTTAATACATTTGTTGATGTCATCTTGGAGACTCGTTCCAGCGTAAGGTACCATCAGGTGATGATTCTATGTCTCTGCAGTTTTGTTGAAATGACAGATGAGGTCATAAATTTGGGTTTCCATATTTGTGACCATTGATGAGGTGTTATGTTATTCCCACAGTCATGTTGCCACTGTTGTTGTTGTCGCATAGGTACATCTCCTTTTTGACGAATCAGGATATCATATGTCGCTGTAATTAAACCTTTAGAAATGTTATTTTTAGGATCAATGAGTTTTTCAAAAGTAGTCAGTGGAACTTTCAGTAAGTTAGTTAAACCCAATTGTTGAACCGTAAAAAAACCATGGGATAGGTTTTTTAAATTTTCGTTCTAATAGCTTTTTAGAAGAGACACCATCTTTTGTCAAGATGTCAATCAGACAAGACATATTTGCTTGCTTCCAGCTTTCTGCTATCCCAGTGTCACAACCAGGGAGGAATCAAGATTGGGAAAGAAATGAGGTGAATCTTGAGTACTTCGGAAGTAGTAATGATTGACAGGAGTCCCAATTTTTCAGGATGTCCATCTGGAATATGTTGTCTGTTATGTTGTGAGGGCGGTTGCCTGATGAATTCCATATGCAATCTTGAATTGTAAGAGGAGATACTAAGGGAATTATTGGTTTAACCCAATCCAAGTTGTTACCGTGGCGTAGCATCTTAATTATAGGGATCAACAGTGTCGCTTTGTAATATAATGTCAAGTCCGGATAGTTAAGGCCACCTTGTGTAGGTCTTCTCCTGAATGTTGTGAATTTTGTCCTCGGGTGTTTACCTTGCCATAGGAATGAGTTTAATGTCCTTTGCCATTGATTAAGTGTGTCATTTGGTAATTAGATAGGAATCACACAAAATAGATATAAGAGTTTGGGGAGAATGAAAGATCTGATTAGGTGTAATTTGTCCAAATAGCCCAGCTGGAGTTTTTCCCATTTACGAAGTTCACTTTTAATTTCTGAGAACTTTGATTGGTGATTTTTAGAATATAAGTCAGCTATCTTCCTGGGTAGATGTATTCCCAGGTACTGAAGGGATGTGCTGGACCATTGATATTTATGTTCTTTTTTCAAGTGTAGCTCCAAAGATGATGATAAGTTCAATGGCATTATGAGAGATTTAGAATGGTTGACTTTGAGTCCTGAAACCACGCCAAATTGTTTCAAAGTTTGCTGCAAGTGAATCATAGAAGTATCCGGATCTGTCAAGTATACCAACATGTCATCCGTGAATAGACTTAGTTTGAAGGTGTGGGGACCTACCAAAATTCCTTGGAAGTTATTATTGTTTCTTTCAGTTGCCAATGGTTCAAGGGCCCTTCCCCTGAACCTTATGCATTGACATTTGAAACTTTAAGAACTATTAATCAAACCTTGAAACAGTGTTATATCATAACCTAGAATACAAATATATCATGGGGTTGTCATGAACTACAGACTTTAAACTGCAAACTGGAATGTTTTTTACTCTTTCACTCTACATCACATTAACTAAGTCAGGATTACTGTTGTTTGCTTTTATACATGCCGGATGGTCAGCTTGTCATCTTTGTATGGGGATGGCGGGTGCTCACGTTTATGAGACGCTTTGCTAGTGTCCATTTGCAGTGTGATGTGCAGAGCCTGTAAGAGCTTGAGACCTGTTTCTATATTTCCTATGTTATAAAGTTCCTCTTTGACTTTCACTTGAATAGTAGTCAGATTCTGCCATCTATACTGGATCTTGGCGTGCCTTAATGTTTTTGTGACTGGGCGTAATTCCCTCCTTCTGTTCAGGACTTCTCTTGGCAAATCAGGAAAGACTTGCATTGGGGACTGTAATGATTCCTTGTTTTATATGTGTGTGTGTGTCTCTTTAAAAGTTTGGTTGCATGGCTGAGATATATTAGAGTGGTTGAAGAGACAAGAGTGGTGTGATTGGTGATTGACAGAGAGGGGGAGGGGTTTTGGAAGTGGTTCTGAGTGGATGAATATGTATTAGTTAGTTAGTTAGTAAGTTAGTTAGTTAGTTAGTTAGTTCTGTGTATGGAAAAAAGTTGAATGTATATGAAACAATTAAAGTTTAAGAGAACAGAAATTATATGAAAGGCTGAGTGACAGACTGGAGAGAAACAAGAAACGTAGATGATCTTGAGTTAATGAGTTACAAAGTTACTTGAAAGATCCCTGTCAGAAAGGGAGCAGATCTTGTGTGAGACACAACGCAATTGTTAAAATTATTCACATTACTGGTTACATTGTTCTACACTTTTATTTATGAGTTATTTTAATAAATCTTCTTTTATTTAAGTATACCAGCTCTGAAAGGAATACTTCCTCAGGACCACATTAGTTCCTAGAAAGCCTTAAACTCGACCTACTTGTCTAATAGAAAGAGTAAAAGCATAAAGGTTGGAAATCCTTTTAAAATTTCCTGGTGGCAGCTGGATATACCCAGTAGAACAAAACATAAAGAACACTTTTAAAGGGAAACCAGACCTCCCCAGATAAGGGGTCGTCACAGGGACCCTTTGTATGATAGTGAGCTGTTTGCTCGTGCAATTTCTAAGATTTATTTTCTAGTGCGAAAGTCAGGTACTTTAACTAAAATGTCTCTGGGACCCCTAAAGCACATTGGTTCAGCTGTGCCTCTGTGAAACACTGACAGAATTATGGGAACGACGCCATCTTCTAATTGCATTTCCACCGCTAGCCACTCCACTAAATGAATCTGTAGATCTATGTTAGTTTCAAGTTTTTCTTGAAAACCTCTAAGTTTTAAATGGGTCTTATGAGCCGAGGTTTCGAGCACTACCACCCGGTCCCACAAGTACTCCATTTCATTGTGTAAAGAGTTCACATCGACTTTTAAATTGGCGCTATTTTGTGCGCCTGCTCCGTAGTTTGACTGACCTTATTTAAAGAGACAGTGAGTTCAGCAAACTTCTCATTTAGTGGTGCGATGAGAGCCGACATGCTGCTAGTATTTTTTTCTTCATGTTCGCAAACATATTCAGCAGAGACGCCTCTGATGGTGAGTTATTAGGCGGGATCGCTGTCGCCTCATCAGTTGCCATTTTGTTGATGTTGTCAGGGCCCTCATCAAGAGGTTTACTTGTGGCATTCTCAGAAAGAAGTTTTGAATGCTTCTTGGAGTTGATGTGCTTGCAGTAACTTTAGCAGAGTCAGATCTGCCCATTCTTTTGATATTTCACGGGTTCTAGGTTAGTTATTTGTATGGTTCAGGGGATGAGAGGGTCGGGGCTAGTTTTTCAAGCATCTGTCTCCATCAGACCCAGCACCACGCCCCCAATTAGCCAGTTTTTGATCCACAAAAGGACTTGTCCTTTTATCCCATGATTTTTGAGATTACTTAGGAGCCTTTGATGAGGAACTTTATCAAAAGCTTTCTGGAAGTCAAGGTAAACAATATCTATTGGGTCCCCCTTGTCCACATGTTTGTTCACCCCCTCAAAGAACACTAACAGATTAGTGAGACAAGATCTTCCCTTACAGAACCCATGCTGAGGTTTTGTTCATCTATGTGTCTACTAATTCTTTCCTTAATAATGGTTTCCAACAATTTACCTGGTATCGACGTCAGACTGACTGGCCTGTAATTTCCTGGATCTCCTCTGGAATCCTTTTTAAAGATGGGAGTGACATTAGCTACCTTCCAGTCCTCAGGAATGGAGGCAGATTTTAAGGAAAGATTACATATTTTTGTAAGGAGATCCACAAGTTCACATTTGAGTTCTTTCAGAACTCTCGGATGTATGCCATCTGGGCCTGGTGATTTATCAGTTTTTAAGTTGTCTATCAGTTTTAGGACCTCCTCTCTTGTCACCTCCATCTGACTCAGGTCTTTCAACATCCCTCCCAAAATCAGTGGTTCTGGAGTGGGCAAGCACTTCTCATCTTCCACAATGAAGACAGAGGCAAAAAATGCATTTCGCTTCTCAGCCATTTCCCTATCATCCTTCAGTACTCCTTTTACCCCTTGGTCATCCAAGGGCCCCACTGCCTCCCTGGCTGGTTTCCTGCTTCAAATGTATTTGAAGTAAATTTTATTGTTAGTCTTTACGTTTTTCGCTATATGCTCCTCATATTCCCTTTTTGCCTGCCTGACCACAGACTTGCATTTTATTTGCCATAGCCTGTGTTCTGTTTTATCAGCCTCACTGTGACTAGCTTTTTATATACACTTTTCTGCCAATTCTGGCACCCAAGATATCTTGCAAAGCTGTAAAAAGATCTCAAAACAAAAACACTGTGATTTTTTAAAAATAATTTAAATCAAATAGCAGCTTTTAAGAAATCTTCACCCCTGTTTTCAGAAGGTCCTGGAATGGTTGTCTGTTCAGGATATAAATTCAGGGACCACTTCAGGCCTATGTTCAGTAGGAAGACATAGCCTTGTGCAAATCAATCTCCTCCTCCTCTTCTTCTTCTTCTTCTTGCCCAGCTCAACATTTATGTCCAACTGTGCCAATGATGAAAATTTGGCCCCTGGTTGTGATGTTTTTGTGAAGTTCTTTGCTGACAAAAGCTCTGTATCTGTTCCAAGTTGAGTGCAGATCTGGTACCTGAGGCATCAGAAGTTCCTGCTTGTTAATTTGTTATGAATAGTTCAGATTGATCCTGTCTATGGATACTGACAGAGTCCTTGGGAGTGCAAGGGCCACCACTTGTGCTCTGAATCCATGCCCATCACGGTTTTTTAAATCTTGCCAGGAAAAGGGATTGGAGCCATGAGTGAAAATCATCAATTCCTCCCTGATTGAAGGGGCTCTCCCTAGGTCTTTGAAGGAGGCAGTAGTTAGACCTCAGCTCAAAAAGCATTCATTAGTTAGGGATGAGGTGGCCAATTACAGGCCAGTCTCCAATTTACATTTTCTAAAGAAGGTGATAGGGATGCAAGACCCCCTGGTGGGGGTAGGGGTTTCCTGCTACCAGGCCCCACTTCTCTGCCACCTCCCCCCCCAAAAAAAAGGGAGGGATGCCCAGCATTTCAGCAATATGCCTACATGACCTGGAAGTGATGTAGGTATGTTGGAGACAATGCTCTGGTTTTGGGGCAAAGACCTCTTTGGTAGAAGCTAATTCTATTATAGTAGTAGTAGTTTATTACGGCATCACACCAAACATTAACCAAGACATGTTTGGATATAGAATTATAAAATATCTGGGTAAAATGCAATAAATATATATAAAACCATAAAAATGTATGACAAATCCAGTAAGAATTATAAAAGGCAAAAACAGTTTTATAAATTTAGCTGTACATTTCTAATGTGATAGCATGCTGCCCAAAATTTAGCCATAGATTCAGTAATAATCCAATTTTTATCAGATAACAGTCAGTTACAGTGCTCCCAGTCTGTCTGGCCAGATGTTTCTTTTACAAAAGTTGTGATATATTTATCTTGGACCTTATTATACCAGTTGCATCTAAACATCATATGTTCGATGGCTTCTACCTCCCCAGGATCACACTGTCAGAGTCTCTGGTCAAACAAGACCCTTCTATATCTACCCTCAAGTACCGTGGTGGGGAGAGCCTCACATCTGGCTAGTGTAAAGGCTTTCCTAAATTTATAGGTATCTAGATGCGATAAGTAGCCCATAGGGCCTGGGCGGTATCTGATTTGCTCAGGCACTCTAAAGTTGGGATATTTACCAAGATCTGCCTGCCTCTCCATGTCCATTATTCTCTGTTTGAGAGCTAGCTTTGCCTGGTCCCAGAGCATGGCCAAAATCACTTGGGGAGTGAAACCAAGTACATGTAGTTTGTTATGAACTGATTTTAGCCATTTAGATTGAAAATTGTCCAACAGGAGCAAATGGGTTAGTCTCATTGGCTGGAAATTTATTTTAAGCCAATACTGAAGTGAGCTCAGAGTAATTTTGGCTTCCATTTTCAAAGTGCCTATTTCTAATTGTAATAATACATTCAGCTCGCATCTCGGGACCTGTACGACCACTCTGAGAAATTTGGACTGGACCTTCTCAAGGGGAGCGAAGCTAGAGGCTGAAGGACCAATGAAGGTGCCATAAAGCATTTGTGCAACTGCCTTTGCCTGAAAGAATTTTTGGGCAGCTGAAATGTAATGTGCCCCCTTGGTATGATAGAATTTAAGAATGGCATTTCTAGTTCTTTCACCATGAATTGCCACATGTAGTAAATGAGCATTTTGGGCCCCTGTTCATTGGAGGACCATGCCTAAGTACTTAAAACAGGAGACTTGCTCAAGGAAATGTCCATTGACAGTCCAAATTTTTTTCTTTTGTTTGGGTCCAAAGGCCATGACTTTGGACTTTTGATAATTTATTTCCAGTTCCTTCTTTTTGCAAAAATCTGCAAATCTCCTGAGGTCTCTTCTAAGGCCAACAAGTGTTCTAGCTAGAAGGACGGCATCATCTGCATATAAAAGGATCGAACCGTGGTGTTGTAATTTTGGGGAGTGTAAGCTAGGTGAATCCAAATGACTTACAATGTCATTGATGTAAAAATTGAACAAAAAAGGAGCCAGTGAACAACCTTGCCTAACTCCCTTATAGGTATTGATAGTCCGATAGATTTCCCTTCCTATTTAGCCTAACCCTCAATTGAGTGTTGTCATGCAGCACATGCAATAGTGTGAACAACCTCCTATCTATTGAAGAGGATTCTAAGTTGGCCCACAATTTTATTCTTGAGATGGAATCAAAGGCCGCCTTCAGGTCGACAAAAGCGGCAAAAAATGAGGTAGGGCCTTTTGCAGCATATTTTTCAATGAGATGTTGAATGATAAGGCAATGGTCCAAAGTGGATATATGCTCTCTGAACCCAGCTTGCTCTATTGTGATCACATTTTCTTGATGCAGCCAAGACACAAACTTTTCTAGAAGTTGTCTAGCATATTGCTTACTGCATATATTTAATAAACTAATAGGCTGATAGTTTGTGGGTTCATCTCTTTTCCCTTTTTTAAATATGAGGACCACTATTGCTGTACTCCATTCTGAGGGAATAAGACCTGAGGAGTCAATGAAGGTAAACAAGGCTGCAAGAAAGGGTGCCCACCAATCGCTATTTTCTTTTTAAAAAATCAGGTGGCAATCCATCCAACCCAGGAGCCTTACCTGATTTCAGTTGGACAATATGAGAATTTATTTCCTCTTTGGAAACAGGTGGCCAGGGGGGCAGACCCTTGAAATCTCCAGGTGTAACTGGTAAAGGAGGAAGGTTTTTATAGAGTTCGTTTAAAAAGGTGGGCCATTTATAGGAAGAGATTGGAGGGTCTATTTGACAGGAGGGATTTTGTTTCCTGTCCGAGACCAGTTTCCAGAACAGAGATGAGTTTTTTCTGTTTGGTAGCTATAATCAGTTCAGACCAAAGCATGTTGGTGTAATTTTTTTATTCCTTTGGGGAAATTAACTGTTTATATGTCTTGTTTGGGGACCAGAGCTCTTGCTGAACTTCCGTTCTTCGATTTCTGTTTGAATTCTTGAAGGAGTAGTAGAAAGCAGAGAGGGCTTTTCTTGCATTTTGTCACTCTACATCAAACCAAGGTTTAGAATTTCTATGAGATGTTAATGATTGCCCTTTGGTTCCAAATAGAGTAGTTTTCAATTCATGAACAAGTTTGCTATAAATCAATAAGGGTTCACTCTGTGAATTAGGTTCAAAACAAACATTTATAATATATATATATATTGGAAATCTTCAGCATCAATTACACCTCTGAACCTAGTCTGTAACTGAGGAGACCATGGCACCCTGCAGCTTAATACTAATAGAGAGCCTTCCTGTGAGGAAGGTGGGGGGTGAGACTTGAGATAGAGGGGCAACCAGAAGCTGTAGAAGAAGGGGGAAATGGTCACTGTCAAAATAAGGGAGCACGTTAAAATTGGTTACTGAAGGTAATATATAGGCACATGCTAACATGTAGTCAATGGTACTAAATCTTTGACCTCACATATAAGTGTACTCGGCTGGTTAATCCTCTGGAAAGGTCCCATTTAAGACATAAAGTCCCAACTTTGAGGCCATTTTAGCTAAATATAAGTCAGAGAGGTTGGAAGTTGAGTCCTTAAAGAGCCTGGGAAGGGGGAAGTGCTTAAAAGGGTCATCGGGATCACTGAAAAAAATCCTTATATTTAAATTCAAGACTTGCATCATCAGGGCCAAGATGAGCATTTAAGTCTCTAACGAGCAGCACATTTGCCTACAGATGGTGGTGAGGAAAGTAAGGTGAAATATTTTTTGGCATTTGACTCTTGATTTGAAGATCTCAGTGATGGAGTCAATGGTGAAAGCAAAGAAGTCTTATCCTCCTCTGCATTCTGCAGATCTAGCAAACAGGAGGTGCCAGTAGCTGAAATGATCATCTCCTCCTCTTTACATAAAATGCTCTGCTCCATATCTTTTGAGGGAGCCTCTTCAGAACTTCTTTGGTTGGCATTTCCCAATGCATTTCCCTCAAGAGTGTTAGCCTGTTTTGCTGAATCCTGAAGTCTACAAAGTAGCTCTTCTAGCCTATCCAAAATCTCTAGGTATTCTTCCATTGTCAGGCCAGAGAAAGATGACAGCAACCCAGACTCCGCAGAGTTCTCTAAATATGGGACTTTCATAAGAGGTGCCGGTATCTGATCCGACCAGGTAATTTGGTCAGTTTCCATAAGAGTCACTGGAGATTATATCGGTGCGGAAGTCACCCTTCCTTTCAGCCCTGTAGCACACAATTGTCAGAAAAAGTTAGGAAGGAGGGGAGAGATCTTAGCAGACTCTGGTTGTAAATATTCCAGATTTCTTTAAAAGTTGTCTCTGTGTCAGGAGCAGCCGCCGCATTTTCTGAGTTTTAAAAGAAAGCAACACTTTTTGCATTTGGGTAGGGCTGTTTAGGACTTCAACCGTGGTTAAATCAACAAATGAAGGGTATTTCTTCAAAATAATACTTAGGTGTCTTCGTGCTTGTTTCTTTGTAAGCCATTTTATCATTTGCCCTTTATAGGGGCAAATAGTTAGACAAACTTTACAGGGTTGCAGAGAGAGTGCAAACATGTCAGAGTCCCTCGTAGCCTTTTTGCACCTCTCATCAGTTGCTTGCTGGCAGAGCTGGTGAGGACCAGGGGAGGTTGCTTTTACTGGATTGCTTCCATACTTGCTGAGATAATCATTATGAGATTTAAATATATCCTTTTTTTACCAGACTGTTAATTAAGGAGGAGATTTTTTTCCCCAGAAAACCAGGTATGTCCTTTATAGCTTTAAGAGTAAAATTTACAGTTCTCATAATCAAACTCAACACATCCGTAGACTCCAAAGGATTTTCATCTTTGAAATAGTCTACCTCTTCCCCTTTTACACATAAAAGTTCTTTCAGCTTTATATCTCCATTTTGCTGTTCTAAATCAGAGGAAGCTGCCATTTGTTTATCAGCTTCCCCCTTTTGCTTGCTTCCACGGCTATCACTTTCTGCCAAAGGGGCAAAGGAGTTTGATATTGGAATGCTCGATATGTGCTCAGATTCCACAGGAAAGAATTCCATTATTTTTGTTTGTTCGGAAGCAGGGAGAAAAGATGAATCTTCTCTATCTCTGTCACGTAAACATTTCCTAATGCCCATATTCCCGGCAATAAGTTGTTAGTAGCAAAACTCACCTCCCCCTCTTGACTGTTTTACCTAGACTCAACCAATCTGGCCATACTGATCCATGCTTGTGTAACCTCATGGTTAGATTACTGCAATGGGGCTGCCTCTGAAGACAACTCAGAAACTACAATTGGTCCCAAATGCGGCAGCCTGACTATTGTTGGGAGATGGCTGCTGGGAACATATGTTACCCATTTTTAAACCGTTTCATTGGCTGCAAGTCTATTTCCAAGTTCAGTTCAAGGTCCACAACCTGGAACACATGTATCTGAAGGACCATCTTCTTCCATATTGCCTTGTGCTACAACTATGGTAATTAGGCAGCCATCTGTTGACTATCTCACCACTTAGGGTGGCCCACCTGACATCTTCCAGAGCCCAGACCTTTTCAATCATGACTCCAGCTCTGAAGAGCTGGGGGAGATCTCCATGGAGATCTTCAGGAGGGGCCAAAAGGCCTGCTTGTTTGCCAGGACTTTTGAGGCAGCTGGTAGACATGGGGTTTTTTTTGGAGGGGGTGTTATTCTTTTTTGTTTTTAAACTTACTGGTGGTCCCTGCCCTGAGAGATATTTGGCTGTTCTCAACCAGGGCCAGAGCTCTTTGTGCCCTGGCCCTTACCTGATGGAACTCTCTGCTGAACAACATCCATGCCCTGTGAAACTTGTTACCATTCTGCAAGGCATGTAAGGCAGAACTGTTCTGCCAGGCGTTTGGTTGAGGACATTGATGGTTCCCCATATAGTCTGGCATGCCTCTTCCTATGCCTCTCTCCTCTATGAGGCTATAGCACTTTCTTGGAAACATTGCCATTGGACTGGCTTAGGTTGCTGTTAAGTGCATTTTATGTGTTATTTTAACTTAGAATCTTTATAAATTTGTATTAGTGTTGTACTCTACCCTGAGCCCTGTTTTTCAGGGGAGGCCTGCTTAAAAGTTGAATCTAATAAATAAATAAATAATATTATTGTAAGCCACCTTAAGCTACAAGGAAAGTCAAGATATAAATGTTTTACTAAATGAATGAACAAACAGACAGATAGGCAGATAATATACCCCCAATTTCAGGATTTGTTTTGGTTATTGCAGCTTCCATGGAATCAACAGGGGTAGACCTTGAAGCTGAATCTGGATCTCAGGTCTATTGACAGTTTTTACAGGACTACCATCTGTTGAAAATGGGGGTAGCAGATCTGGCCTCTGGACAGAGACACAGTCTACTGATATCCAATTCCCAAACCTGAAAAGGTTACTGAAGTGGATTCCCCAAACACTATCAATACTTCTAAATTATTGAAACAAAATTAAAATGATTTTTTTTTTAAATGCACGCCCCCAGTAGCAGGAACATGGAAACACAGTGAGAAACAGTCCTTAGATATATGGGTGCCAGGCCATGAGGTCATAACAAGCACATTGAATTGAACTTGGTAATAAAACAGCCAATGAAGCTGTTTTAATGTAGGCAGTTACTGATGTTCAGCCTTTAGCAACAATCAGGCTACTGCTTTAGAAATCAGCTGCAATTTCTTGTTGTCATCAAAGGCAGGCCAACTTAGAGTTTGCTGCAGTTGTCTAAACATGAAATTACAAAAACATGAATTGGTGTGGCAAGGTTGGCTATGTCCAGGAAAAGAGAGAGCTGGTGGACCAGTTCCAGCCAGTAGAAGGCAGTCTTGCCCCCCCCCCCAAAAAAAGGGTTTTTCAAAGCATGACCAGGTCCGTGAACACCTCAAAGCATTTAACCAAATGCTAGCTTTACTCTAGCCACCTGTTATTATATACATAAATTAATATAAGTATGTATCATTGTTGTATAAATTTCATATAAATGAATAAAACATGTACACAGTACAATGAATCTATAAAAACAAAAGTGAAAAACTGAAACCATCAACAAATATAAAAAGAAAGAAAAGAAGAATATCACTTCAGATTTAGGCATGCCATGTTAGATGTAATGGTGAGAATAAAGATGACTATAACTTTAAAATTAAATGTGGGATGTGCCCACTGCATGTGATGTTGTCATATGTAAGCATAGATATAATAATTCACTTCGTGATTACAAAAATGCACATTGAAGAATCATCATAACCTGAATGCGACTTATCCTAACAATTCTTTTGAAAAGTAAAGCTAAGAATGAGTACTAAAACATTTTAAATTGTGAATCAACAGTTCAAGTGTTCAAAATGTATCAGTCTTTTTCAAATACATAAATAAAGAAGCTTCCTTTAAATATCTTGGACAAGATAATACAGAGCTGTGTCTGAGGGGAGAAAAAAAAATCTATAAAAACTACTTGCCCCTGATAGCATTTTTCATTGATTTTCATATGACATCTTTTTTCAGTATAAACAGTACTGGGACCTTGTGTGTACTTTATCATCCCAGATGTTTTAGTGATAGCTGACACTAGATTACAGTACTGCTGTGAGTCAGCTGCATACCCTGTGATTGTGATCGTCCAGGAAATTGAGGCCATTATCAAGGTCAAGAGTCGGTGAACACTGTTTCAGATCCTCAACATTCAGGTAGTCAGAAGAATGCTGTATCGTAAGTATATCAGCCTGTCAGTTTCCACTAGATTGGCCTGGATTTCTTCAGTTGATTAGGAGACAGTTTGAAAGTCTACCCATCATCCTTAAGTTATAAGAATGTGGCTTTTATTTTTTTTAAAGTCCCTTGAGATTGTGTATACATTTTTTTCATTTCAGCTGTATCACCCATTATCTCGACAAGAGCTGAATTAGGAGAACACTGGGGGAAAGTCCCACCTGGCAAGAGTGTCACGATGCTGGGCCACAGCCTAGAAAGCTGGCAGAGTGAGAAGCAGGAGGCATGAGGAACAGCCCTAGGGGAATCCAGACAACAGGCAGTCCGAGACATAAGCTTTCATATAAGGGAGAATAACCAAGCAAACAAGGTCAAAGCTGAACTTTGCCCAGGCAAAGTCTAAACCAGGATGTCATAACTAGGGTTCACCACAAGGGACACCAAAGTGCAAAGCCTTCTGTTGCAGCTCTAGTACCTCTTAAGAAAGTGACATATCCACCAAATGACATGATATATTTACTAAAAGGTACCTCATGGTCTGAGTAACGGAAGGGTTTTGTTTCACAGATTTGCAGAGATGCACATTCTGCTTTTTTGTTGTTGTTTAGGTTAGTTATTTAAAATATGTACACCCTGCTTTTCTCCTGATCAACAGGACTCAAATACTACTTAAATATTCAGGGACTCATTCTGTGCTTTTCTTTACCAAACATTTCCAGTCTGCTGAAGGCTTGTAAGTAGAATTCTTATGCTTTACTTTTTAGCCATTCATTATATGACAGCCAATCATCAGCATAGCAGCAACCTTAGCAAAAGCATATGTTAGGAAAACCTAATCTTCAATCCTGAAGGCTGGCATCTATCTCCCACCCACCCTAAATTCAGATGTGAATTGAACATACCACAGTTTAATCCATCTGCTTAATCAGCAGTCACAGTTTTGTCCTTAAGCTTAAAGAACCCGTTTGAACTATCAAAGTTGGAGTAAAACCAATTAATTTGGTAATTTTTTCTACATCCCTGCTTCTAAGAACAATGCCACAGAGCTGAACAGCAATCCCCCAGACCCTCCTTATGGTATCGATCCAGCAAACTGGATTGGAATCACTGGTATATGGGACCACCAATACCTATCTCAGTCAGTCAGTCCAGAAGAGCTCAAGGGATTTAAAGCGACTTGGAGAATCAAGAGTTGCACTTCCTCCATCTCTTTCCCAGCTAAGATCATCCATCAGAACAAGCAAATATGTTTCAGTTCCAAAGCCAGTCAAACTGAAAGTCCACATAAGTCATCCTATCCAAGGAACCCAAGAAACCACATTCCCTCCAAAGGATAAATTTGCTAATAGATGGTAGTTATTCATTCCTTGGGTGGAGGGTTTTTTAAAAAAAAAAATCAGAACAGTTCTTCACTAGGGATGTACACTGGAAAGTAGAAGAAGAAGAAGAAGAGATTGGATTTATACCCCGCCCTTCACTCGGAGTCTCAGAGCGGCTTACAATCTCCTTTCCCTTCCCCTCCCCACAACAGACACCTTGTGAGGTGGGTGGGGCTGAGAGAGCTCTGACAGAAACTCTTTTTCAAGGACAGCTGTGCCAGAGCTTGTGACTGACCCAAGGTCACATCAGCAGGTGCAAGTGGAGGAGTGGGGAATCAACCCCGGTTCTCCCAGATTAGAGTCCGCACACTTAACCACTACACCAAACTGACTCTCAAGTAAAGGTAAAGGTAAAGGTTCCCTTGCTCGAAAGCCAGTCGAATCCGACTCTAGGGTTGCGGTGCTCATCTCCGTTTCAAAGCCGAAGAGCCAGCACTGTCCGAAGACGTTTCCGTGGTCATGTGGCCGGCATGACTAAACACCAAGGCTCATGGAACACTGGAAAGTACCTAAACAAAAATCTGAACTGCATTCCTAACACCTTAAGGAAAAGAGGCAAGCGCAGGGGGGAGGAGCCAGACACTGGTCTTTCTGTATTTTGTGTTCTCTTCTCCCTCATAGATAGACAGACTCTGTTTTGTGAAGCAGAGGCTTTAACAGTAATATATATATATATATAAATAAAATAGAGGAAAAAGCAACAGATGCAGTGTGAGATGAGAGGGATTAGATTTTTCTCTTCATCTGAAAGCAGACCTGGGGATGCATCTTGCCACTTCCTCCCTCCCCCAAGTGCATCCAGTCTCCATAGACATGCTGTTTGACAAGAGCTACAGTCTCCGTTCAGCATATTATGAGAATAACTGAAGAAAGGGGACAAAAGGGAGCAGAATGCACAAGATATTCATATAACATATGAAAAAGCATGCCACATATCAGGATAGTGATTGTCAATTGCTACATATGCTTGATTTCAGTTGCTTTATATGGGATAACCTCAGCCTGATTTTTGGCAGTGGGATAATCTTTTTGTGTGTGTAGTTTCGTAGTTTGGGGACAAAGTTCCTGATGAACTCAGTTTCAGTTGTGAACACTCAGCACTTCTGTGAATCAGACTCCCACTGTGTCAAGTAAGCACTAAGAAAATAATGAATGCCCAGCCCTAGCAATTCAGTTTAAGAACTCAGAGTGGCACAGGCAACAACCTAGTTTTCCAAAATGTCATTCACTTTCCTAATCTAAGAGGCTATCCTTTCTTTATCTAAAGTCCCCTTCCCATTCACTACACATTCTTCCAATTTCTACAGCAAATCAGGCACAAATCTTTATAGTCAACATCATTCTTTATTGAAGGAGCTTTCGGTAAGCACTATTCAGCCTTCGTGCTGAAAAGGGTAAATGTGGAACACAAGCATTCTCGAAGCATCATACAGTTCTGCATGGTTTAATTCATTCTGCCCTTTCCCACCTTCTTAATATTTCAGTTTTCATTGTTTTATATTTCCATAAGAGTTTATAAACAGGTTTCTATGTTACTATCAAAGCACATTTACACCTACTGAAAATATATCAGTAAGAGTTACAAAGGGAAAAAACAAAGAAAGTAGGTAAATGCTAAGCAACTATATAGTTCTCATATATTGTGTCAACTGAAAGGCCAGTACTTCCCTTACCAAGAATAATGAATCACCTGACATAAGAACATGAAAGAGCCCTATTCATCACACCAATTGTCCCTCTAGTCCATCATTCTGTTTCTCACAGCAGCCAACCAGATGTCCTAGAAGGTACAAATAGTGACACAAAGACCAAAGCCCCCCTTTTCTTTTGTTGTCTTGATGTTGCCCTTCCCAGTACTGAATATCCAGAGGTTTCTGTGTCTGGACATGGAGGTTCAGTTTAGCCATTACAGTAATTATGAGCATATCCTCCTTAAATTTGTCTGGTCCCCTTTTAAACCACATATTATTGTAGCCATAACTACATCTTGTGGATTTCATAAGTTAGTTAAGTGTTGTGTGAAGAATTACTTTCTTTTGTTTATTTTCATTATATGAACCCTTCTCTTTTCCTGGATTTTTGCTATTAGGTCTTCTTTGAGAAGATCCAGGCCATGCTCACCCCCAAGAAAACAATGGCCAGCCTCAAAACTGGAGAAAAACTAGCATAGAGATAAGCTGTGGCATGGAGTTCTTCTATATGATCTTGGGTCATCTCATATGGTTCCAGTTGTATGGGAAAGAGCTCAAAAAACAACCCCTCATAATCCCAGTATAATATAAGAAGTGTGCCAGACTGTATTTGCTTCACTAGTGAAGGTATCTAATTGCCTTAGAGATTCTAAGCAGTTCTGGGTTGTACCGATTGTGCTGTTCCCTCCTAATTGTAAGCACATTTCACAACCAGATTGTGAATATATGTGAACTCAGAAAGCTGCCTTATTCTGAGTCAAACCATTGGTCTATCATGCTTACTGTTGTCTATCCTGACTGGCAAAGGTTCCCTAAAGTCATATTTCACCTAACCTACTACTTGATCCTTTTAATTCAAGATTCCAGGAACTGAACCTGGGACCTCAGATGTTCCATTCATGAGGCATGGTCCCACTCTGAAATCTGTTAGAGATTTATATATTTGAACTATATTACCTTAGTGTATCACATATTACACAATTGTACTGATACAAGAGCACAATGTTATGTTCTAACATCACCTATAAAACCAAGGACATCACGCAGAGAAATTCTTCTTCTACCATGATTTATCTTCAATTAAGAAGCTGGTTTCTACTTTCTTCCTCCAGGACCTTAAACCTCAAAAGTTATGATTCCCTGGGAAAAATAGAGTGGGTTCAAAGTGATCTCAAACATTTTTGCCTAATCAAGTGCCTCATTAAGCAACTTTAAATACTTTGGAACTGCCCTTACATTAAATAAATTATAATGGGGAATCAGGAGTAACATTAACATGATCAGGAAGAACATCAAAGCTTTGCCATAAAGATTATTGATCAAATGTCCCTCAGTTGTGATTTCCTTCTCAATTAGAGCCAGGTATAACAGCCTACACAGTAGTTTTTAAGGGACTGCTGAGGAGTTTGGGAAACAATCTCGTAACATTTTAGGTGCTCTCATGCACATATAGCAAAGGTCGTTTCCTAATTGGATTTGCTTTCCTTCCTTCTGATCTAATGAAGCTGGAGTTATATTATTTGCTGATTTTTATGTGAGTCTTAAGTTAATTTGCATGTGTAGCTTATTTTAAGGTGCCACTGGCATATTTCTTTCCCCCTCCCCATCCTAAAACCACTAGCATACAAATTGGGGGCTTTGATGAATAATGAAGAACACGCTTCAGCGCTCTCATTAAGTCTATCAGATTTGTCAGCTGCCCTTCCTCCAAGGTGCTCAAGGTGGCATTCAGGGTACTTCCTTCTTCCCTTTCATCCTCGCATCAGCCTTGTGAGGTAGGTTGTCCTGTAAGAGTGATAGTCAGCCCAGTGAATTTTAGGGCTGAATGGAGATTAGAACTCAGATCTTCCAGGGCCTGGCACTCCAGCTACTATACATTGTTGGCTCTCTGAGGCCCTTTGGGAAATGTCCAGTCAAATCAATCTGATTAAGTACTTTCTGCCATTGTAGTGCATGCAGGCAGGTCCTCCTGTCAGTAATAGCCTTTCCCAATTTTTTACAGCCTTAGCTATATGAAGCTCCTTTTTCTGATATAATCTGCCAGGCCCAGGTCCTACTCCCTGTTCCTTTGCTTCAGGAAGTAAGGCCAGCTGGGGCTGGGAGAAAGACCCTCACAGCCATAGCCCCAGAGGAGCAGCAGTTGTCAAAAAGAGTTTGGCCAGCAAGTGTGTCAGTTATCACAATCCATTTGGCCTTCAGTAAAAAAGAAATAGTGCAAAGTTTAAGTGTTTGTGAAAGCTTCTGGTATATAAGGATTGCTAAATCTGGCAGGCAGCTGGTTTTTGCTTGGAGGGCATTCTTTTGTGTTTTCAGCAGAGTTATAGGATTCTGCTCTATTCACAAGTTTCATCCCCCCATTGGGAATATTTACATTTTTAATTGTTATGAGCTACCTCAACTCTGACCTGGCTAGCCCAGGCTAGCCCTATCTGTCAGATCTCAGAAGCTAAGCAGAGTCCACCCTGGCTGGTATTTGGATGGGAAACCTCCAGGGAATCCCAGGGTCCTGATGTGGAGGCAGGCAACAGCAAACCACCTCTAAACATCTTTTGCCTTGAAAACGCCAAGGGGTCACCATGTCAGCTGTGACTTGACGGCACTTCCCACCACCAAGCTACCGCAAGCACATGGACTACTGGATTAGAAAGGTTTTCTTTTAAATGAATACCAGTGATACATACAGAAGAAAAGGAGGCCCCATGTGTGCATTGTACTTCCATTCCTTTCTTCGTATTGCCTCCTCTGTTTCATAAAGTGTGATGGATTTTCACAATTCCATAAATTTTTATTTGTATTTCCCCAAGAATTATCTGTACCTCAATACAGTGATGGGATATAAGTGGGGAGAGGCAAAAACAAAGAACTCTTACATGTTGTTAATTTTCACATTAAATATGAGATGTTTCAGGGACCAAGCCTAATCTGGTTTACTCATAAGTAAGTCCCATGTTATTCAGTGTACTTTACTCTCAGGAAAGTGTCCTTAGGACTGCAGGATGAGACTTGCTTTGGGGGTTTGCTGTTGTATTTAATATAGTATACTCATATTGTATATAGCGATTAAAAAAGACAAAATAAGATAGTTCTTCATGTTGTTTACAATAAATGAATGGAATTATTGCAACAAGATGTGATGATGGACATTAGTTTAGAGAGCTTTGCAAAAGCATTAGGACAATTCATAGGTGGCCAAAAATAGGACCTTCATGTTCAGAGGCATTGTGTCTTCAGTTGCCAGATCATAGTCACTCTACAGGAGAGACTATGTCCATTTTCCCCTCTTTGTAAAAATAAATAAATAAACCAGAAGTAACTGGATGGACTAGATGGTCTTTTGATCTGAGCCAGTTCTCAGGTTCTTACAGGTTCTTCCTCTTTGTAATTGGTATTTGTCTCATCATTGGAGAATAAAATTGGTTGAAATGAAAGAGTCACCTCTTCTTATACCCAGTTATGTTTGGGATTTGAATTTTTCATCCCCATCGATAAGAAGAATAGCTGTCTTATGTGCTATTATTTTTTAAAAATCTACTTTGTCAGTTATTTCATACATATGTGCTTTTTAAAAAATCTACTTTGTCAGTTATTTCATACAGTTAACTCATGACACTTCCTGTAACTTGTGTGCAGATAACTAGCTTTGTGTCATGCATCCCTAAGGCTATCTGCTACTTAGCCTACAAATAATGTATTTACTTATCCTCTGATGCTGCTTGTTGTAAGGACCAAACTATTTGTAACTTTATCCATTTATTTGTACACTGCTTCTCTCCCCAGTGGGCACTGAAAGCAGTAGGAAAAAATTGTATTTTTCAGATCTGTATATCAAGGAGCCAAAGAATATCAGTATTCCCAGTTATCTGGGTTCCCAAATAGCAGTTTGGTATTTGCATCTTTGTGTGTGTGTGGGGGGTTTCCAATATTATTCAGCTGCATTATTCCCTACTAGGAATAAGGCCTGTTGCGGAACTAAATACATCCCTAAGGCTATCTGCTACTTAGCCTACAAATAATGTATTTACTTATCCTCTGATGCTGCTTGTTGTAAGGACCAAACTATTTGTAACTTTATCCATTTATTTGTACACTGTTTATTTGTACACTCTCCCCAATGGTCACTGAAAGCAGTAGGAAAAAATGGTATTTTTCAGATCTGTATATTAAGGAGCCAAAGAATATCAGTATTCCCAGTTATCTGGATTCCCAAATAGCAGTTTGGTATTTGCATCCTTGTGTGTGTGTGTGTGGGGGGGGTTTTTCGAATTTTATTCAGCTGCATTATTCCCTACTCGGAATAAGGCCTGTTGCGGAACTAAATACAACAAGCTCTAGAAAGAAGCTCTGGGTTGGTGCCTCGGCATTGGGAACTCAGTGTCAATTTTCTGTGGCAACCTCAGCAGGGTGTAATGACACAGAATCCACTGTTTTCTCCAAGAGAACTGCCATCTTAAGAACAGTTTTAATTCTGAGTAATCACTCCTCACCTGGAGATTGGCAACAATGGTTCCCCAGGAGGAAATTACTGGTTTGGAGGGTGGAGTCTATGGCAGTGTACCTTTCTGAGATCCCACCTTTCCTCAAACCGCACCGTCTCCAGGCTCCAACCCTCAAATCTCCAAAAATTTCCCAACCTGGAGTTGGCAATCCTATCTCCTTCCCAGCCAACCATCATGTACCTTTATCTGCCCCTCTGACTTCATCTTTCCATCTCCTCCCCCCACCCTGCAGCCTCTACCTAGAAAAAGAACAGTCTTTCCCTGCAGTGGGAACCAGAGCAGATCACATAATTCTCCTCTCCCCTTTTGATTTGCACAACAACCCTGTGAGGTAGGAGGCTGAAAGTCCGTGACTGGTCTGAAATCACCCACTCAGCTTCCACAGCAAGAACCTGGGTCTGGCAGACCCTGCTCTGAAGTGCTAATTGCTATGCCACACTGGCTGTCCTAGCTGAGAGTCAGTTTGGAGTAGTGGTTAAGCATGTGCACTCTAATCTGGGAGAACTGTGTTTGATTCTCCATGCCTGCAAATGCACCTGCTGGTGTGACCTTTGGTCAGTCATAAGTTCTTTAAGAGCTGTTCTCTCAAGGGCAGTTCTCAAGAGAACTCTCTCAGCCCCACCTACTGCACAAATCAGTTTGCTCTGGAGCCACATCCTTCCTGAGCTAAGACAAAAATGTGTGAGCTGGAGGCTAAAAACCTGTGAGCTAGCTCACACTAACTCAGCTTAGAGGGAACACTGCTCATAGGGTATCTGTTGTGGGGAGAGGAAGAGGAGGGGTTGTAAGCCACTCTTGACTCCTTCAGGTAGTGAAGGGCGGGGTATAAATCCAATCTCTTCTTCTTCATCTAAACATTTAATTTAAATCTTTAAAAAATGGGCTGCTGGAGGTGAACAGGAGCAGGCAGCCAAGCCGAGTTGTCCTGCCAGTCAAGTATCATCAAGTCACCCAGAGAGCGCCGCCAGGCTTCGGGTAGCCAACCTCCATGTGGAGCCTGAAGAACGCCTGGTATCACAACTGAACTCCAGACAACAGATCTCTCTTCCCCTGGAGAAAATAACTGCTTTAGAGGGTGGCCTCTATGGCATTCTATTCAGCTGAGGCCTCTCCCCTCCCCAAACTCTGCCTTCCATAGACTCCACCACAAAATCTCCAGGAATTTCCCATCCTGGAGCTGGCAGCCCTAGTCAGGATGAGCCCCAATGAGTTCTCTCTAAGGCCAAAATAGGCCTGGAAGGGTCC